>NC_091838.1:67569926-67872957 GCF_037783145.1 Equus przewalskii | reverse complement strand
GCAGGTCTGCCATTTTCTCCAGCATGTTGGACCAGTGCAGCCGAAACGTCTGGTCTCCCCAGGAACTGATGAAGGAGACACAGGGCTTCTTGCCATCAAATGGCAAATAGTTGTAATTCCTGTGAAAACATGTTAGGTCTGGAAGTTAGTTGGCAATCGGTGTTCTTCTGGCAATTCCAGCCACATGTTCATGTTTCGTATGTTCTGGGTGGGGTGGGAGAGGGGTGGTGACAAAATGATCAAACTATTAATTCCATCCGTAGCCTATAACCGGGGACTCATGAACAATAAATGATGAGCATTTATGTGGCTACAATGGAGAGGTTACTAACAGCTACCACTGTCAGACGGAGGGCAAAGCTTAGAAATGATCACCAGAGGGCAGGATTTATCAGGGAAGCCTTCTTCAAGGAGGAAAGTTTTAAACTGAGAGAGGAAAAAAGGGAGAAAAACTAACATTTTTCCCTTAATGTCTATATGCTCGGCACTGGATGAGGATCAACTGAGATTACAGATGTGAATGCATTTCGCCAACTCAAGTTGCTAGAAAAATGCAAGAGGGTAATAATATAATTAATGAGGATGAAGCCATGTGCCTCAAACTAAACTTAAGCATTCATTCCATGGCTTGCCATCCATCCATCCTTCCATCTATCCAATATTTGTTGCCAGGCATTGGTGCAAATAATGTAGGTGACTCGTTTGGCTAAGAAAGGACAAGAGGGATGGCAAAGTAGCTAGAAGAAATGTGGAGCCAAAGGGAATGTTTGAGTGTGATAGGTGGATATGATTAAATGCTGATGAGAAAAAGATGGGTAACAGGAGGAGAAGAAGACAGAAAAGAAGGAACTAATTTGTCAATTTCGGTTCCCAAGGAGGAAAGGGGTGGATGCAAAGACAGGTAAGCTGGGAGAGGGGTAATAAAAAGGGGAAGTTCTTTGCCTAATGACAGCTGTATTCTTGACTAAGTTTTCCCCAAACCCTCTGTAATTTCCCCACAAACACCTGGAACTGTGTGAAGAATGTAGAAGGAAGGCCAAAGCAAAGTTCTTGGAATAGGCATGATGGGAGAGGTGGCCTTGATAAATGTGGACAGTGTTTGGAGTCACACACCTACAGAGGCCAAGAGGCCAAGAGTGGGAGGGAGAAAGGGAGGGAGAGAGAGAGAGATAAGCTTTGTTTCCATTCCAAAAAACTAGAGAGGCCTGGCTTGGTGACATAGTGGTTAAGTCCGCACGCTCTGCTTTGGCAGCTGGGGGTTCACAGGTTCAGATCCCATGCACAGACCTAACACTGCTTGTCAAGCCATGCTGTGGTGGCATCCCACATAAAATAGAGGAAGACTGGCACAGATGTTAGCTCAGCGACAGTCTTCCTCACCAAAAAAAAAAAAGGCTAAAGAGAATTTTAGCCTGAAAGAATGTGTGGTTGTTCTTTTTAGCTCTCCAACCCAAATTTCTTCTGGAGATCATAAAATTAGCAAAGGTGCCCCATGGTCTGTTCTGCAGAAAATAAACCAGCAGGTTTCCATTCAGAAAAGAAGCCAATAAATTCTTGGCAGAAACTGAGGTTGTTATTACAGCAGGAGAACAAAAAAGTAAGATAAAAAAGGTTAGAAACCAAGCTGCTCTTTCTTTTATCTCTTTAAAAATTATTGCACTGAGAATCCTGCAACGAGATAAATTCCCATGCAGTGTTGTACTTTGTTCCAAGGTTTCTTAGCTTTGGATTATTTTGTGCTAATGATGTTCAAGGCCTTTGTCTCTTTGGCTCCCAGGGTCCTCCTAGTCTCACTGGGTCTGCATGTACAGGATACTGTAGTTTCTCAGGCAAACTGCAGTGCAGATGGAGGACGGCAGATGGGAGGGCACTGCGTTGCCAGTGGAAAGAGGAGAATGCCAGTTTGAATGGCTGCCCTGATACACGACTAGCCTTGTGACTTTGGGCAAGGTTAGGCCTGAAATCAAATGATGCTCCGCCATTGGATGACTTGTGCTCCAATCTCATTCCTGAGCTCCAGCACGAGGCATAAATTATATGTGAATGCTTAGCTTTGTAAAACAGGAAAGTCCAGATCAAACACAAGGTGGTATTTTAAGGCCCATGCTAAACCACCCCTTACAAGGTAGTATTTTAATGGAAGCAACAGACAAATAAATTGTGTGTGTATGTGTGTGCACATGTATATGGACACTGTGCATGCATGTGCATGCATGTATATGTGTGTGCACACATGCATAGGCGTCTATTGTAGACATAGAATCTTCTTGAATTCAGCTGCTGCCACCCTGGCTTGCCACTATGTGGACAGAGCCTCCATATAGTGACTGAGGAATATACAGGAAGCCCCAAGCACCAGCAGGACTTATTTTGTTTTCCTTGAGCCAGCTGGCCAGCATTAATATGAGGTTCATCCGAGGATGCCTTGAAACCTCGCTTCTCCTCCCAAATCCTTCCCATAGTACATTCCCTGATATTCCCACAAATAGTCAACAAGGGCACAGTTCAAGAAGGTGAGGTATGTTGTCACTATCTGGTCCCAGTGAAAGGAGAGAGAGTACCTCTGAGTAGTCTCAGAAAAGTCCCCTGGAGCTGCAGATCCAGTTACAGGATCCACTTATCAATGTCTTCAGTTTTGAGCATGGACAGAGAAGCCGTTAAAGGATGGGGAAGTTTTGGGGTCTTTGGGTGCATGTAAAGGAGAATGGACAACCAGTATGACTGTCAGGGAGCCTAAAAAAGGCCCCTAAAAAGGTGGGCTGTGGGAAGGGGATGGTGGTCCATGGAAGGGAGAGGATTTAGAAAATAGAGGACACGCCCCAAAACAAGAAGACAAGCAGCTAAGATTATTTTCACTTACTCCTTCCTACTTTATCCCAAGCACTGTTCCAAGAAAGCGCCTGACTCCACCTTCTTAAAACAGAATTCTCATCATCCCCTAAGGCCTTCTCATCCTTTAGGATATCACCTTTTCTGTGCCCTTTCCCAATTCCTCACCTCCTCCCCAGGCAGTGTAAGTCACCCACCCGCTCTCTCAGCTCCATGGTACCCTGTGCCCAACCCAGTTACAGCAATTCCTTAACTCATTCAGAGACAGCCATGAGCATCTCCCATGTGCCAGGCACAGAGAGCAGCAGACATACAGGTGAGTCAGGACAGGCCCTGCCCTCGGAGTGCTCACAGTGTGATAGGAAGACAGACAAAAACATCTTAGTGCAGTGTGATTAGTGCTTGATGGAGGTGAGACTAGAAGTCCAAATCAGACTTGGGGTTCAGGCAAGGGAACTTGGCCTTCATCTTGAAGGGTAATGGGAGCTAGCAGTTCTGAGGAGGTGGCTTGTTGCCCGGCAGAGGGAAGAGCATGTTCAAAGGCCCAGAAGCAGCAAACAGCAGGATACACTTGGAGAACTGCCGGGTCGCTGTGTGGCTGGAGGAAAGGTAGAGTTTGGGGAGTGACTGGAGATGATGGTAGAGAAGTAGACAGGGATTGAATTAACAAGCTATGGCCTCTGAAAATAATCCTGAAAGCCACAGGCAGCCAATTATGTCAATCAGGGAAGTAACTGGTTCAGATAGATGGTTCGGTGAATTTCTTGAAGAAGATCCAAGCCAGGTAGGATGTTTTTTAAAGCATCCGGGCCAAAGATGTCAATGGTCAGAATCAAAGAAATGGCAATAGATATGAGAAATACTTGAGAACTAGACCTGACCAGACTTCATCACTGATTGGATGGGGGTAGGAAGGAAAAAGAGAACAATTGACAACTTTCTGATTTGTGACTTGGAGTCATGCAGAGAATGGTGGCTCAGACCACAGAAAACCCTCACTATGTGTGGCTTCCCCTTCTCATAAATCCCTTGGCTGGTGCTTGACACCACTTTCTTAAAACAGAATTCTATAATTTTACTTCTCTTTGCATGTTGAAATTTTATATAGATTAAAGATCAATGAGAGTATATGAAGGTGCCCCAGCTCTTTTCTGAAATGGTCTTTTCTGGTGGCTGACAATCGTTTTTTGAGTTCTTCAGCTTGTGGCAAAAATAAGAGAAGAAATGGTCTATTCAATGATCCCACCAAGTGGATTTGACATAATAGCACAGAGCTCAGATGAGTCTGATAACTGTTAATAGGGTTTGGGTTGAAATTTTAAATTCTGACCTTCCTACGTTGTTATGCTTCAAAGTTATAGCACAAAGGGGGCTTCAGATGTGCTAAGAATAATCACCATCATCGCTCTGCCCTTAAATGAATTACCTGGATGTGTCATTCGGAGAGTTGTTGACATGTCACTATGGATTTAGGAGAGTGGCTCTTACCGTGTCGTCCCTGCCCTCAGAACCCTGGCTCTCCTCCCCTGCTGTCTCCTACCTGTTCCCTTCTGTCACGAGTGGCTTCTCTGGGTGAGTGGTGGAGGCCATAGGGATGGCAACATTGTGGGCCGCGTCCCCTTCATCTCCGTGTAGCAGTGGAACGTTGTCTTCTTCAGCTGATTCAGCTGACTTCTTACTCCCCTGATGAGACCCTCCATCAGTCAAGTTCCCAAAATTACCTGTAGAGGCAGCAGCAAGGGAAGAGGGGTCAGGTGTCAACAAGCAGAATCAGGCTGCTTCACATAAGGGATCAAGTTCATGTGCTCCCAGGGCGGAGAAATAAGATGCCAGTATGAAGGTCGGAAGAAGGATGGTCAGAACACAGAAATAAGATTGACAGTGATGATGAGCCATCATCTACGTCCATCGTGCATTCTGTTTGGTAAAAACTACTTAAGTCACAAATTAAGTGGATTCCATCTCCATTTCCTTCCGCTCCGCTGAAGGAGAGCTTCCCAAACGTGAATCAAGACCATCTCTGACAGAACGCTCTTTCTTGGAACAGTTTTCCCAGCTGTATACCAGCTCAGGAAGATTGCTGGGAGTTATAACAACCCTACTATTAGCACCTATTGTAATAGCTGATGAGGATTTTTAGGCTGCTTAATTTTAAAACGGCTTATGATAAGGATTTTTAGGCTGGTTAGTTTTAAAACTACAGATGAGATGCAGGCTCCAAGGAGTGGAATTTGCTTGTCCCTTTGTTGGGAAAGATTTACATTTCTAAGGAAAACCTCTATCTGTGAAGATGCCTCCCTCTCTGTGCCGGGAAGAAGGGGGATGGCCTTATCTCTAGAAACTCTTAATGCCAGAGGCAAGAACTTAAGTTGGTTACTGTCTGGCAACCTCATGTAACTGAACTCCGCCCCCAGCCCCCCCAAGTCCTCCTTTGTCTTTAGCTGAGGATAAAATTCAAGTGGTGACTTCTGCCATCCAGTTTGATTCTTATCTAAAATTTGTGGGACCACCAAATGGCCAGACCATACAGGCACTGATACCGTTTTAACTTTTTACATATTCTTTGTCTTGTAAAGAGATAACTCACATACCTATGCCTTAAATTTAGCCTTACTCTCCACCCAACTTGGCAGCAGAAGCAGCAGCTGAGGCAGCAGCAGAAGCGGCAGCAGCAACATGCCGGCAGCAGCTCTGACTGCCCATGGGTCCTGTCCCCATGCTATTCTGCTCTCTAAATAAAAGAGCACTACTGCCAGATCTTAAGAGTCTAAGAAATCTTTCTTTCCACTCCTCGGCTCACCGACCCAGCATCAATAGCTATCTTATGCATGGCACTTTGCATGCATTAACTCATCAAACCTTACAACAGCTCCATGAGGAGTTACCATTATTCCCATTTTATAGATAAAAAGACTGAGACCCAGAGAAGTTAAGTGAGCCTAGGGGTAATGGAACCAGGATTTGTAAGCCAAATCTGTCTGAATCCAAACTGTACTCTTAATCCTTTTTTCTAAGTATGAAAACAAATCTATTCCTTACATATTGACAAGAAGAGTGAACAAGGAATCATTCACTTCTTTCTGAGGTTCCGACCTCCACCAGAGCACCATCATCTCATGCAAGGCACTAATTCATTTATTCAGTGAATAGGTACAAAGCCCATGCATGTGCCATACATTGTGTTTGTTGACAAATAAAAATGGCAAGCAATAGGATATATTGGAGTATATGAGGAAGCCATTTGGTATAAACCTAATTCGGCTTGACTTTGTTTTTTTCCAAAAGGGCCTGACTGTGGCTATTGAGCACGCATTGTATATCTGCTTAGATATTTCCTATGGCCAGAACAAAGGCCCTTGAGATAAAGGTGCAACTTCACTCTCCCTCCCACATTGGCATTTCCTTAGGGATAAGCATCTTTCCTTAGGCTAGGAACTGATTGCTGCACTCACCTTTGACCACCAGCTCACCTGTGACCACTCAGCTGGACACAACAGACCTGCCACCCTGCTGTGTTCACTGAGACAGAAGACCTACCTGCTATTTCCATCAATTGCTGTGCCGACAGAGCAGTCTCGCGACTATTGTAAAAGGGACATTCCAATCCTGTGAGAAACATCCTCTCTGGGGGTATATAACCACTCTGTGCACCCCACTTCTTTGGTGTCCTTTCTTCCTTCAGGAAGAAAGGCCCCGGGTTATAATCCTCCTGATGAGGATTTTTAGGCTGGTTAATTTTAAAATTACAGATGAGAAGCAGACTCCGAGGTGTGGAATTTGCTCGTCCCTTTGTTGGGAAATATTTAAATTTCTAAGGGAAACCTCTATCTGTAAAGACGCCTCCCTCTCTGTGCCGGGAAGAAGGGGGATGGCCTTATCTCTAGAAACTCTTAATGCCAGAGGCAAGAACTTAAATTGGTTACTGTCTGGCAACCTCATGTAACTGACCGCCGCCCCCCCCACCCCCAAATCCTCCTTTGTCTTTAGCTGAGGATAAAATTCAAGTGGTAACTTCTGCCATTTACTCAATCCGGTTTGATTCTTATCTAAAGTTTGTGGGACCACCAAACGGCCGGACCCTACAGGCACTGACATCATTTTAACTTTTTTACATATTCCTTTGTCTTGTAAAGAGACAACTCACATACCTATGCCTTAAATTTAGCCTTACTCTCCACCCAACTTTGCAGCAGAAGCGGCAGCAGCAACAGGAACAGGAACATGCCGGCAGCAGCTCTGCCTGCCCATGGGTCCTGTCCCCATGTCAGCAGCGGCAGCGGCAGCAGCAGCTCCCCATGCCAGCAGCAGCTCTGACTGCCCATGGGTCCTGTCCCCATGCTATTCTATACTATTCTCTAAATAAAAGAGCCCTACTGCCAGATCTTAAGAGTCTAAGAAATCTTTCTTTCGACTCCTCGGCTCACGGATCCCGCATCACTCAGATTTAAGCTCAGAATAAACTCACCCAAATTTTCATTTATAGATTGGTTATGGATTATTTTCGTCGACATTGTCTACACTTACCAATAGAAACTTCAAAACTAATGGGTTTATCTCCAATCTTCCGGTCAATCATGGTAGCTTCGAAAAATGCTCCAAAGAGTAAAAATTCCTCATATTTTTCTGGTACAATCTATAGAAAGAAAAAAAAAACATTAGACAAGGCTGGCTCTTTTTTTAATCATTGGGAAGCTGAATTAGTGATGCTAAGCTGGTCCAGGGTAATTCCTAGGCATTTGAGTCTCAGTGTCAGCCTGAACTGGCACATCATTTCCCCACTAATCAGACAGGGAGGAACGAGGACCTTCAAACTACAAATCCGAATTCAGCCATTTATCTAGAATGATGTGGTCTCAGCCTCCTGAGCCACACCTCCTTATGATAAAATCTTCTTTTATTTTAAAGGCTAAGGTAGGTATGTGGATCTTTCTAGGTGCTGTTGGTGAAACCCAGGCTTGGAATCACCTGCTGGTGAGCAGACGTTTAGAAAAAAGACAGACTCACAGGATGAAGCCCTTACATTTGAGCATAGTTTTATGCATCATACAGCGTGGTCACATACATTCTGTTTGTTCCTCTTAACAACCTTAACAGGTCAAAATTTGGATCGTTCCCATTTTACAGATGAGGAAACTAAACCTAAGGTTGAGGTTAGTAACTTTCCCAGTATTCTGACCACAGAACCTGTGTTCTTTGAACTTCGACATGTGTTAACCCAACGCCTTGGTGCTAACTCAAAGACAGACTTTACTTCCTGAAATAACATAAGCCCAGACAAAAGTGGGTGCAGGGTTGGGCATTTGCATCAGCATCAGCCAATTAAGTGTGTCCAGGATGGGCTATAAGTGGTTGCTGCTGCGAGGGGTGCACAGGTCCCAGAATCACAACTGCTTTTACATTGAAAAGGGCCTTAGAGCTCATCTGCTCTAACCACCACCTTTTATCCAAATAAACTAAAGCTCAGAGAGACTAAGGGGCTTCCCAAGATCACATAGCAAGTTAAAGTCAGTCGAGATTTGAAGCCTGGTCTCCACCGAGGCTGCCTTCTCAAGGAGCCTGCATTCTGGAAGATGGGACTGTGACAGGTCACAAGACAGGAGCCATCTCAAGATAACACACAACTATTTGCAAATGACTCCTATTGACATGGAACAGGCTGATGGTTCAGGGAGCAGATACAGCTGGGACACCGTGACACAGCATCACGTTTCTGAGCGAAGAGGCTGAATGAGCCGGAACCATGCAGTCTGCGCTTCCTGGTTTTACAGTTGGATTCATTAAACTCCATGGAAAAAGAAATAAGGTTCTTCTAAGGAAATAAAGCAGTTGTGGCTTCAGAGGTTAAGAGCCCATTCAATCAAGAGCCCTGACCCTTGTCCCTCAGAAAGCCAATGGGTCCCCAAAAGGTGACCCTTCCTTCAAACAGGAGCCTGCTGTGCCGTCGGCATCAGCAGGAAATGTTTCTATTGACCAGAAAGTGTCAGACAGGGTGGGGGCCAAGTGCTGGATCTTAGTCACAGAGCACACACCCCTCCCACCTGCTGCCCCTGTATCCCCTGCCTATAAACCAGCCACTTATCTCCCTTCCTGAGGCCGAGTTTACTCTCTGGGAGGAGATTAAAAATCACTTGGAGACCTGGAGGGAATGTAGGCCACGTAACCTGGAAGAGGGACAGCAGGCTCCATAGCCAGACAAACATTTCTTCAAATCCCAGCCCTGCTTCTTCCTAGCTGGTTGACTTCAGGCAAGTCATGTCCACTCTGGGCATCATTTTCCTTGTCTGTGAAATAGACATCATAGTAGGGCCTACAGTGGGGAGAAATGAGATCATCCGTGTGGAGGACCTGGTATAAAGCCTACACATATAAATGCCACAAATGGTAGTCAGGATGAGGATCTCAACAGATTAGAATTCATGTCTCAATCCTACCCATCCTTCGAGGTACAACTCAACTGCTTCTTCCTTCTGGAAGCATACCTTGATTCCCTGAGCTGGAAAAAGGTTGATGGTAATGTTTACTTAGCTCTTGTTACATGTCAGATGTGGTTTAAAGAATTTTACCCACATTATCTCATGTAATTCTCACAACTCCCCTGGGAGGGAGATATTTTGATTCTACTCATTTAAAGATGAGGACACTGCAGTCCTGTGAAAGATTAAGATAACTGTCCAAAGTTACAAAGCACGATGAATATTTATTGAGGGCTTACTATGTGCCTTCCAGGCTCTGCTCTAAGCACCTTGCGTGTATTAACTCATTAAACCTTCACTATGAGCCTACAAAGCAGAGGTTATTATTGGAAATAAGCATAAGGAGCTTAAGTCACTTGGCCAAAGATTCAGATAGTGGCACTGTTTCTCTAGAGGCAAGGCAGTAACCATTACACCACACTGCCACATCTTAAATCCAGCTGTCTTCCTGGAGAGCCCAACATTTTAGTCGTTATACTTCACTCACTCTAGGAAATAATAGCACTTTATCTGTACCTCTTTATTGCACTTATCACTTTCTACTTTCTGTACATTTATTTTGCATGCCTTACCTCCCCTTCTAACCATAAATTCCATGGAGTCTGACTCTTTTTATTCCTACCAATGTTTAGGATGATGTTTAAACAGGAAGCTACTCAACAAGTGTTCACAGAATTTAGAAATGAACATATCTATTGGATTAGTGATGCTCTGTGAAAGTTTGGCATAGGGAAGATAAGCTTTGATGGTGGTGATGAAAGGCCAACATCATGGGATCTCATTTGTCCAGATAGGCAATGAGATCATGGCTGCAGCAAGAGAGATTGGAGCTTGAAAACCCTGGAGAGCTAAAAAGAGGAAGATGCTGCAAGAAAGGATATCACCGTGTTGGTGAGGGCGAGCTCTGAGCTATTGAGGCTCTGAGGAAGGTAGAAGCCCAGTGTGGTGGTTTTAAAATATGTCCATAAATTCTTGGAAAAATCCTCTCCTCAAAAGGTGAAGCTTAATTCCCCTCCCTTTCAGTGTGGACTGGACTTAGTGACTCATTTCTAACAATTACAACATGACACAAATGTCAGTGTGTGACTTCCATGGGTTTGGTCATAAAAGACATTGCAGTTTCCGCCTTGCTCTCTCTTGGATCACCCACTCTGGGCGAAGCCAGCTGCCATGCAGACACTCAAGTAGCCTATGGAATGGTCCATGTAGTGAGGAACTGAGGCCTCATGCCAACACCCAACAAGGAACCAAGTCCTTCTGCCAACCGCCAGCGAGTGAGTAAGATGTGAGCGCACCATCTTGGAAGTGGATCCTCTAGTTCCAGTCAAGCTTTCAGATGAGACTGCAGTCCTGCCAAAATCTTGATTGAAACCTCATGAGAGATTCTGAGCCAGAACCACCGAGCCAAGGTATTCCCAAATTCCTCACCCACAGAGAAAATAAATATTTGTTGTCTTAAGCTGCTAAATTTGGGGGTAATTTGTTACATAGCAATAGATAACTAATAAACCCAGCAAGAAACTGACACGTTTCTTGAACTTCTTGTTTGTTCGGGAAAAACAAGAAGCCAAAATGAAGAGAGGAGAGAGGTGAAATAAAGGTTTGAATGATACTGAATTTTCCCCCTCTCTTCTACCTTCTACACAATAGCCAAGATGGCCCCTGGCCTTGTAGGAAAATGTACACTCTGCTCCACATGTTCCCAGTCACCCTTTCTTTCTGCTATGATCTATTTTTTCAGACGGCCTCAGAAAAAATATCTTGAAGACATTGGCTTGGGTTAAGAAAATCTTTACTAGCCCCTTTCTACTTGGCAATCCCTGTTTAGAGAAGAATGCCCAGTATCAACAGCAGGAAAGATTGTCACAAGGACAGATACAAGGCATATCGGCCTAGGTGGCTACCAAGCTACCCACGATTTCTGGCAAAGTCCAAAAAATAAGTTTCCAAAGTTGGCATATATTCTGAAGAAACACACATAAATGTAATCACGTCAAGGTGATGTCAATTCTAACCACAACAAACTGACAGTATGCATTTCCAGAGAATATTCTCCAATATATAAGTTCAGAGGGGGAGCCGGGGGCATCCATAGAAAACCCAAAGTAAGTCACAAACAACAGGGTGGAGAGTTCTGAATAGCTGCCCATGGCGGTGGGAGCAAACCACAGTAACGTTGGTAAAAACAACGAGAGCAAATGGATTGCCTGCTTACCACATCTGTGCTAAGAACCCTGCTGACCATTTTACAGGCATCCCCTCACTTATCCCCATGAGATGCCTATGACAGAGGGACTATGACTACCCCATTCTGTTGATGAGTAAACTGAAATACTGAGACGAGTTAGTACTAGAGCCATGAATAGAATCAACCCCCAAGATTTGCAATCCTGTGCTCCAGCCTCTCCCCCACAGTTTCTTAAGATTTATTAGATCCAAGAAGTAAAATTACGCGGCTCTTCCAAGGCTAAGGTGACCTGCATGCTACAACCCTTCAGTCTAGTCTCCCCTAGGAATGGACAGCTCTGGGAAACCAGCCATCACCTCTCTTCCGCACCCGAAATGATTGGTTGACCAGAGAAATACACTCCTAGGGACAGAATCATTCAAGCTGAGAGCTGAAATCCACCCACCCCTGCTACTAACAAAACATAAAGTTCTTTTGTTGCTTAACTACAAAGTACTATTGCGAAACTAAACAGTTGAGAGGATATTCACTGTTTGAATTCAACTTGGGGCCCCAGATCTCTTTCTCATAATACAGAACCAGGCTGGAAAAGTGCTAATATGCTTTATGTTGAGTAATAAGCAAAGATAAGCATTCCCTTGAATTGTGATTTCCCCATAGGTTTGGGGCAGGAGAACAGGTTTCTCAATTTCTTGTATCCCAGCTGGTCACCCACCCTTCCTCCTCTTCATCCCTCATCCCACATTATCTCATATCTCAAGCATATTCTAAGCTAACAAAGCTAAACAAAATTAGGCCACAGATGTGGTTCCGTCCACCACCTCACCACCCACTCCCACTAGCTTCCCCAGAGCACTTTTATTTCTCTTTTACTCTGGTTTCCATGGGAATCCATGTTTGGAGGGACGCTGAAGGAATTTATCACGAGCAGATTGCCGTGATGTGTGCAGGAAGAGGCAGAGGATCAGCCCTGCATACAGGGCTGAGCCGACACACATTTTGCAGGGGGGTGAGACCTGTGCAGGCCTTCAGAAGGTTTGGGAGCCTGTGGCAGGTTCTGTCTCTGCTCCGGGCTCACTTCACAGGAGCAGTGGAGCAGTGCTCAGACCTACCTCCGGGGGTACATCGAAAGGTTCCACCTCGACCTCTGTTGAGTTGGTCTTGTCCGAAGCCTGCTGGGGTTTTCCATCATCGGTTTTGTCATCCTTGTCTTTACTTGAACCTTTGGAAGATTTGGAATCTTTGTCCTTCGAAGACAACTTTAGTCCCTTGAGTGCTTTGGAAAATTTAGACTCCTGTGCCCCTCCCGAGAGGATTTCCACAGCAATTTCTACCAAGATTCTGCCCCGGAATGACACGCCTTCTCCGAAGCCTTCGTTCAATTCCTGGTAGTCGTCCATCAGGCTGTGGTTCCTGGGTGAGCCATACAGGTTAATCCAGGCAGGTCCGAAGGTAGGTAGAAAGCCTAGAAAGATCCCAAGCTTTAGTTGCCTGGTTATGTTTACAAGCTGATTATTTTTTTGCTTTATGAAAGTTGTGCATATTCATTTAGAAATGTAGAAAATGCAGAAAAGACAAGAGAAAATATTTATGAGATATCCTGTCACCAAAAGACAGCCATGATTACCATTTTGCTATATTTCTTTCTAGTCTTTCTTCCATGCATATGTTTATACTCATTCACTCATTGTGATAATACTATGAATGCTGATATGCATGCTCACCTGTTCACTCATTCATGAAATGTTTATTGACTCCTAACATGTGCCAAGCACCATGCTAGACACTCAACATAGAGCCCAGTGGAGAAGAAAGCAGATACAAACATTAAACAAATAAATATTTACATTCTAAATGCTATGAAGGAGATACACCTTCTGCTGCAAGAACAAATAACAGGCTGATGTGGCATGGAAAGGAGTTAGGCAGAGAGAGCAGAGAGAAGAAAGAGTTCTGGGCAGAGGGAACAGCATACAGCAGTTGGAAAGGAGCTAGCAGATAGAAGCAACTGAAAGAGAAAGCCCGTGTGGCTGGAATCCAGAGAGTGAGCTATGTGAGAAAAGTTTGGAGAGGTGGGTGGGTCTTGGGGCCTTGACAAGAATTTTGGTCTTTATCCTAGAAATCACAGGAATATTTTACAGAGATTTAAGCAAAGATACAACATAATCAGATGTGTGGGTTTTTTTTTTTTTTTCCTGACTGAGCAAGATTGGCCCTGAGCTAGCATCTGTGCCAGTCTTCCTCTATTTTACGTGGGTCACCGCCACAGCATAGCTGACACACGGTATAGGTCTGCACCCAGGATCCAAACCCGCAAACTTGGGCTGCTGAAGCACAGCCTGCCAATCTTAACCACTACACCACAGGGCTGGCCCCCCAGGTGTATGTTTTAAGATCACTCTGGCTGCTATGTGAAGGATTATAAGAATGGATGTGGACAAAGTTGTTCAAGGACCACTTCGTCATCAGAACTGAAGACATCAGTGGCTTGGACTAGGGTGGTGGTAGCGGAGATTGAGAGAAGTAAGTATTCTGAGATATGTTCTAAACGTAGAACTGAAAAGACCTGATGATTTTAGTTTACAATTAGCACAGATATTTTCCTTTCTTAATACGTAGCATCTGGGAAAACGCAGTGTCTGTGCAAACATGATTTGGCAATAGAATGTTTCATTTTGACAGGCAGTACAGGACTGCAGTCCTGAAGCTTGACTGCCTAAGCTCAAATCTCAACTCTCAGCTTGACGTTTTCAAGCTATGGGACCTCGGGCGAGTTAACTTTCCTCTGCTTCAGTTTCCTCATCTGTAAAATGGAGATGTTAATAGTACCTATCTCACCTATCAGGATCAATAGAGATAATATCTATTAAGTGCTTCACACACGCCTTAGGAAGTGCTCAAGAATATCTGCCATTACTCAATAAATACACGTATCATAATTTGCTTAATTCCCCCATTGTTGACAAATAGATGTTTCCTTATATTGCACTATCAATAGTTTTATGCCTAAATGTTTCCTCCTCCACTTCCCCTCCCCTCCCCAGACTAAATTCTATTTCTCCTCTGAGTAAATTTTTTTTTACTAACAAGTTTTTGGTTTTATTTTTGTTTTGCTGAGGAAGATTAGCCCTGAGCTAACATCTGTGCAATCTTCCTCCACTTTATATGCAGGTCGGCGCCACAGCATGGCTGATGAATAGGCCTGTGCCTGGGATCCAAACCCATGTACCTGGGCCACTGAAGTGGAGCACGCCGAACTTAACTACTATGCCATGAGGCCAGCCCCTCCTTTGAGTAAATTGTAAGAAGTAGAGATATTGTGTTAAAAGGGGTAGAAAGAGGGGCTGGCCCTGTGGCCAAGTGGTTAGATTTGCGCACTCCACTTCGGCGGCCTAGGGTTTCGCCGGTTCAAATCCTGGGCGTGGACATGGCACTGCTCATTGAGCCATGCTGAGGCGGCATCCCACATGCCACAAGTAGAAGGACCCACAACTGAAAATACACAACTATGTACTGGGGGGCTTTGGGGAGAAAAAGTAAAAAGTAAAATTTTTAACAAAAAACCAGGGGTAGAAAGAATTTGGGGCCCCTGATGTCTACTTTTTTGAACACTGTCATACATCTCTTGAACGTCATCAAGATGTTCCTGAAAAGTTGTGGGTAAAACATGTTTACATCTAGTTAAGAAATCCTGTGGATGGGTGGATGTGCTTTCTGCATAAAGCAATTGCGTGCCAAACCCTTCCAACACAGGAAGAATCGAACGTTAGATCTTTAATGAGGCCTCTCTATGGTGTCACTCTGTGAGGGCATAAAAATGTGTACAGCTTGTTCTCTGCTTAAGCCACGCCTTCAAGATATATGTGTATATGTATAAATACACACACAGAGACACACACACACACATATATACACAAATATATACATCAATTAACACAAATTTGCAGCGCAGAGAAAGATTGCCTTGGGATTAAAGAGAGGGAGGGTTTACTGGGATATTTAGAGAATTACCACCTGCTAACCCAGGTTTTGCAAATAAAGAGCATCATACTGGGTGGAGGCTCTTTCAACCTTCTCAGTGGATTAGCTGGGGCTCTCTGTTCCCTCCCCGGCTCTCTGAGCGCACAGTCAGAAGCACCTTCCTGCCATACTCATGTTCTCGCGCTCCCACAAGTGAGTTGGGGGCACAACGTTTTTGGACTATTTAAACATGTAATAACCATTCTTAGCATGCGAACCATACAAAAATGTGTGGCAGGTCCTATGTGGCCCATGGACTATAATTTGCCAACCTCTGAGCTAATCTAAACTACGGTTTTCAATTAAGAGACCTAAAGCCCAGGAAGAGGGAGTGACTGCCTCAAGGACACACAGCAATGTTTGTGGAAGACCTGGGACCAGGACCGAGCCTCCTGGAGTCCAGAGCTTTGCTCCCGCCACTGCCCTGACCACAGACCACGCAGAACATGGAAGGTGCCTAACACATTGCCTGCTCCGACCCTCTTGTTTTAAAGATGAGAGCTCTAAATCAATCATTTCAAGACCCTATTTCCAAGCCAGAGGCTGTACCTTTATCTCCATCCTGTTCGTTGGAGATTTTCTTCAGGTCAATGAAATGGGTTGCCAGCGCTACATCATTCATGCTGCCTTCATCCCACACCTGGATTTTCACCCTCCGACACAACGGAGGGAACATTTCCTTGAAGACCACCTGTTCGTGCCACACAGGATTGGCACAGTTCTTCTGCACAGTGGTTCGTCCCTAAAACACAGCCAGAGGATATGAGCCATGCAAGGAAATGAAAGAGGCCTTTGACCAACCAAAGAAAACTCTTCAAACCAGCTGGAAATATAAAGCAAGTTGCTAAAAATAATGAACCTTCGTACACCCAACACTCATGAAAATCAGCTATACCCAGCAAACATTACTGATGACCTACTCTGTGCCCGACATCAGGGACAAATGTGAGTAAGTCACGAGTCCTGCCCACAGGAAGTTCTCATCGGCATACTGGCTTTGGAGTGAAACAACCACCCGTTACGGGCAGGAACTGTTCCATGCATCTCCAGAAACGCAGCAGATACAGTTAGACCCTGAGTTCATGTTTCATAAAAGTAGGACCTTGTGTAAATCACTTCCCCAGGCGGGACCTCAGTTTCCTTGTCATGAAATGGAGGTGTCATCCAATATGACCACCAAGGTGGTCCAAGTCAAAAACACCTCAACGCTCACCCTGCCCATGGGAGGGGTCAGGGTAGGCATATATTTTAAGTGCAGAGACAACAATGTGTCAGCTGGAGCTTCAAAGTCCAGCCAACCAAGATTAAGCTCTGACCACATGCCCAGGCCCTGGTACTTCCAGTGGCTCCAGTAGGGAACAGAGATGTCCAGACTTACGTAGGACCAGGACTACCTGGGGAAACTGTGGAGAAGATTGGGAGGGAGATGGCAATTCTGCAGGGTCTGGGGACTGGGAAACAGGCCAGGGAAGTGGCCAGAGGTGAGGAAGGAAACCTGTCTGCCTGGCTCCTAAATCATGATCCCCCCCAAAGCTCCTCTCCGTGATCTCCAACAGAGAGTGAGTGGGTGATCCTCCCCTATTTTCTTATCACATGATCCAGGGGCTTTCGTGACAAGCTTTCTCTCTCAAGGCACTTCCTAATCTTGGCTTTAACTTAATTTCATTGGACTGAAAATACCCTGGATAAAGATCAGGGGTCTGGCCTAGACCTGCCAGTGTTGGTGATAATGGTTCCTTACCGTTTGCCCAGCAAAGGAGACCTCCACGAAGGGATCCACAAGGTCCTTACCGTCACCCACAAATGCTTTGGTGACGTTCGCCATGATGCTGGAGTTCATCTTGGGTAACCCTTCCGCTTTGTAGAGTCTCACATAGAATCTGGCCCAGGGTCTCTCTGATGGAAACCCTTGAGGGATCAAAAGGTTCCTTGGGGTTTGAGTGGGGAAACAAAAACAAAAAATGAGAAGGCTCCCTCACTTGAAAGAATAGAGAGAAAAGGTAGAAACAATTTAGAGGCAGAAAGAAGGATCCTGATATAAGAGAAAAATCTGAAAAAGATTAGGATTCGTCGCTAAAATGAGCTTTGTTCCTAATGTTAAGGACAGCAAAAGGTATGAATAGAGTGAATGCCAACTCATTCAGGTGCTGGAATTATAGGAAAAACACTGTCTCTCACTCTGCACCTTAAGAGAGGTGCATTGTCTTCCCTTTTCACAACCCAGTGGTTGAAATTATAATTCCTTCAAAGAAAAATCAGCTAAATTCAGATAAATCAGATAAGCTCAGGAACGGCTTATCTATTATGGCTTATTACAGGAAGACAGGCTGTTCTTGTCCTAGAAGCTGACTTCCCAAAGGATAGTCATGCCTTTGATAAGAAACATCTTGGTGCCTCCAATAGAGCAGAATCCCAAGTGAACAAGCCATGATCTTGGCTGTTCTCATGTACCCAAAAGGAAAGGGATAGAGGAAGGGGAAAGAGACAGGGAGATTGGGACCTGTCATTTCCATTGAATGGCCCTGGATGGACCTGTCTCACTTTTCTATTTGCTCCTCAGCATCAGAGATTTTGGGGTTGGTCTTTAAGACATCGCCTTTCCCAGTCACGCTGATGTCACACTTCAGGTACCCCTTTGTGCCGGTCGTGATGTCGCCAGGGTCTGTGAGCAGGGCCCACTTGTCGCAGAACTGATGACCTGTAAAAGCATCCTGACAGCTCAGAAATCCTGCACAGACGGACCCAGCAGCTCCACCCAGTTCTCGCCACACCCAAGGCCTCCCAAACTCTACTCCCTAAGAAAGAGTAGCTCATGGCAGTTATTTCCAAGTCTCCTGTTGCCTCCCTCTCCTTCTTTCCCTCCTCTCCATTGCTTCCCACCCACGTCATCTTTTCTCCAACCTGCCACAGGTATTGGGGAAGCCTTCAACCTAGTGGAAATCGCATAGGCGGGATCTAGCTTTGACCAGATCAGAGGACGTTAATGGACATATTTCACTGGCTGTAAATGTGGCTCGTGGATCTTTTTGTTTGGCCCTCACTGTGAGTCCAAACTTCAAAATCTAGACTTCTGGCTTATCTTAAAAAATGTTTGTTAGATCTGGCAATACACAGTGCACATTTCCACACAACAGCAGGTGGTAAAGGGGCTGAGTAGACACCACTCCTTCCATATGGGTTGTGAACCCTCCGGTTCCCCACAGCCTCCAACACCCCTTAGTGTATTAAACTCAGCCCACTGCCCTCAGTTATGCCCACTGCCTGGCCCCGCTGGGGTCATGTGATTCGGAATCACTGCTGAAGACAAGGGGACTTTCATGAGAAGATCTATGTTGCTGGCTCTGTTGCTTATTAGCTCTTAATCTAGCTTCTCTAAGTTTCACTTCCTTATAAAGCAGGGATAATAATAATTATTATAGTAAATCCATTTATGGCATGCCACAGTCATTATTCTGTGCTGAGTTTTGTCCTAAGCACTTTATGTATGTTTATTAACTTAATCCTCCAACAACCCTATGAAGGACGTACTACTTTATCCCCATTTTGAAAGATGAGGAAACGGAGGCACAGAGAAGTCCAATCATTCACCCAAGGTTGCACAACTAGGAAAGAGCACATGGGAATTTGAACCTGGCTCTCTGGCTCCAGAGTCCACATGCTTAACTTCTATACTCTTCCATCTTTCTTGCTTGGGTCTCACAGCACTAAATTAGACAGAATTTGTAAGGAAAAAAAAAAACTGCTCAGAAGTATGGAAATATAAGATAATTTTAACAGTAGATTGTAAACTTTGAGGAGAAGAGTCATGTCTTGCTCAACTTCGTGCAATTGGTGCTCAAGGTCATTGAAAGGAGGGTGAAATGGATGAGTGCATAAACAAGCTGGACCTCCAGGTGTGGCAAAGTGGAGATGAGTAAGTGAGAGATACCGGGAGGCGATGCTTTCTTACCAGGTTGATTGTACACGGTCCCCAGGTCTACTTTGAAGGAGCCAATCAGTACACTCCCTATCAGCTTGTGGTGAAGGACCTGAGGAGAAAGGAGGCAGTGAGTCCAGCAGCACTGGAGTTTTTGGAGGATATATCTGTTAAGTGGGTTCACAACATCTCAAAGAGGATTTTAGGTCTTGACTCTTGTCTGGCTTTCATTCTCTTCTGAACCACAGTGACGTTTGGTCCTGGAACCTCAGGGCTGGCTCAGAGGTCGTCCAGGAGGATCTCACCTGTACCTCTTCCTACCGCAGGGTCTCAGCTAATCCTCTACTGAAGGACACTGAACAAATGTCACCACCTGAAAGGGTGGGGGTTTTTTCCGCCAAAATGAACTCTAGTGCAGCCCACCCTTCAACACTCATCTCTGCCTGTTGAAACTCTACCCATTGTTTGATGCCTAGTGCCATTGTCACCTCCTCCAGCAGCCCTCCATGATCCTCTGCAACTGAAGGTGTTCCCTTTCTCCTCTGCACTCCCACAACACTTGGCTTGCAGCTTTCTCAGAGAACTCATCACGTGTTGCCTTGAGAGGTTTTGGACACGTACAATAGTCAGAACAAGGGAGGTGGTCATCCTCAATATTTTGTCTGATCAGAAGTCAGCAGAGTGCCTGGCTGGTGACAGCAGCACACTTCAATGCTGATGTCAAGATGAGGAGGCTCTGACGAAGGTGACAGAGCTGGTGCCAGGTGCAGGAGCTGCATTGTGTGAGAAACTGCTGAAGAATCAGGAGAGTAGTTTAACCTGGAACCCCAGAAAAGAGGAAGCTGGAGGGAATCAAGGAAGGGCAATGGTCACTGAAGAGTCTTCAAATCTTGGAAACACCACCATCTAGAAGGGGGAGTAGGTTCCCCGTGTGGTTCCCAAGTTACAAGAAGAGAGGTTTCAGCCCAGTGTAAGGACAATTTTCACAACAGAACTGCCCAGCAATGGCATGTGCTTTTCCAGAAGCATCACTGGAAATAATCAAGTGGTGCCCGAGAGCCCCACGTCACGGAGGTGGCAGAGAGGGATTCCCGCAACAGCTGGAAGTTAGACTAGATGCCTCTGAGTTCCCTTCTAACTATAAAACTCCATGAGTTTCTTGATTCAAGGATGGGTTCCTACTTTCTTCTACCCACCACAAGGCCTTGTTCATATTAGGGGTTCAATCAACATTCAGTGAACTAATGAATGATTGACCAGGCGAATGATGGATGAATGGGAGACCGTGGAGCTTCTGAACAGCTCCTTTTGGCAGAGGCAATAAGAAACAATAAATTCAATGGACTTCAAGAAATGAAGAAGTGACAGCCCTTCCCATCTCCCTTCCCACTCTTTCTCCCTTGCCCAGACTTTGCAGAGGAGTTAGAGAACTGAGGGGCAGTCAGCACAGCTTGGCTTGAGTAGAGAACTTATTTAAGGCCACATGCAGAAAACTCACTTCAACCCTCCCACCCCGCATGCTTGCAGTTGCTAATGCAGCTTCCCAAAGACCGGAGCCAGAACACAAGCCTGACTCTGGCTCTCTTCCCAGGTTGAAAGCATCTGGGTCTCTGTGGGCACAATGGGATGCAAGAGCCCCATATGGATCTTTAAATAACACAGGAGGCCTCCTCCAACCATCCACCCAGTGTGAGCACCAGGCCACCCTGGAGTGGTCAAGCACTAGATTACAGGAACTCTGGGTCATCTCACATACACAGTGCTGGTGGCCCTGTATGCCTGGGGCCACTGTCAAGGGAAGATGGTCTTTGACACCACCAGGGTCTGCCACAGTCTGGCTGTTCCATAGCATGTGCTTACAACACTCCTCGCTTCTTCTCCCATGCTGAATTTATTCTGGGCGTGCTGACTTTTAGTCCACAGACTGCCAGAAAATTTGTATTAAACGCTCCCCTCTCCAGAGGAATTTTCCCTTTAAAATCTTTCGTCTCTGTCCCTAAGGATCATTTAGGGAGCCCAAAGTATTCTCTTCTTCCAAGTTAGAGGATGAGAGACAGGCAACAGCAGCTTTGATCCTCTGTCTAGAAATCCACTCGCTCCACAGAGAGTCAGGACCCTTGTCTATGATACAGTATAAAAGTCTAGCTGTTGACTGTGTGTCTGCAATCTGCGTGGTCCTAAGAGCCTGCCCTAAAGCCTATCGCCCAAACAGGTGGTTGCCCGAACTGTGCAACGTCCCAAAGCCCTGGGCAATGCCCCAGGTCCCAAAATAGCTGCTGCACCACCTGTCATCATGCCTGGAATTCAAACATGAAGAATGTTTGGCTCTTGATGATTTTTCATTCTTCAAGGGTCACATTCTTCAAGTGCCCCTGAGAAAGATAATATCATAATTGCACTATTACCTATGCCTTATATATAATATATACCAATATAATAATGTGTATCAATATAATAATATGTACTAATGTAATGATATGTACCAATATAATAATATGTACTAATATAATAATGTGTACTAGCATAATAACACGTACTAACATAAGATAATATAATGTATATAATAGAGATGAGTGGGTGATAAGGACAGGCAAGGATGTCTCCAAGACAAGTTTCGCATCTTCGCAATTCTAATTAGAGTTGATGTCACTGTTTAGGAAAAGCTTTCCTTCTCCAGGCATCTTACGTTGGCACATAAGTAAGACTACTGCCCTTTCAGAACTATTTGGCAGAGAGCGCTTCCCCTTCAGCTCCTGACCTCTGCCTCCTCCAGGCACGCACACCCTCGCCACCCTCTCCCTGGAGAAGCAGCAATATCTCAGACTGGTGGCAGAGATGCAGTCTGTCATCCACTGGTCTCCGTCCTTTGACTGAGTGGTGTGAAGTGGGTTACGATCCATTTGGCCTGCCTTTCTCTCATCTGGACTAGCACAGCTTCAACACGGCACTTTCCCTTCCCACTCCTGGCCTCCATGTGGCAGGCCAACCTGGATAAGGCACCTGGCCAGACCAAGAAGCTCTCTCTGTCTCTACTCTTCACACTTGACCTGTGGAGGCAGGAATTCACCTGGCAGGGCTTGAGGGAGGGTCTATGCAGCAGACCCAGCCCACTATGGGCAGGTCCTGTGGTCTACACTCAGAGGCAACTAGTAAGAAGCCAAATAGCAAGCACTTGCTCCACATCACATTCTCTGATCCAGCATCACTGATATGTTTGGTTCCTTACTGATTCTTTTTCCTGTTTCTCCATCTATCACCAACTAGCAGGGGAAGGGATGTGATTAATTATCATTACTGAGGATATCACCCCAAGAGAGAAACAGTAATATTTGCTTCATAAAAAGAAAGAAACCTACTCAAAATGGCAATCCATTAAGATGTCATTTGAAGCATATGTTTCGGGTTCTCACATCAGTAAGCTGCACAATTCAACTCATGACGGCTTGATACTAGTTTGTAACTTGCTTCCAAGAAGCATAGATTTTCCTGAAAAGGTTTTCCTTCCCAAACTCCTCTGCATGCTGATTTCAAGTTCTATCCTTTTGGTTTCAAACTCACCAACCCACACTCATCCTCCTGAATCTACTTGTCTCTAAGCAGGCTGAGCTGTCAAAAAGAGTTCCCAATGCCCAGAAACCCTCCCACCTCCCCCTACTCTCACCACCAATGATATACTTACTGAGATTTTGATGATCTTGTCAAAAAGATGCACTTGGGGCCCAATGAAGTCGAAGACAAAGTACTGTAAAACATAGAGTTCATTCTGACCATAAATTCCAGGCTTATATCTACAAATTCTATTTCTGGAGTAGATGTAGATCTGTAATATTCTAACCAATTGCTGCATGGTCCCCAACGGCATGAATATACCATCAATTGAATGGCAGTCCCCTATTTAAGGTCATTGAAGTTATTTTCAAATACAAAAGAAAGGCCACCAACCACATCTTTGCACAGGATATACGGGAATTTTCCTCTAAAACGGACTTGAGATGTGGAATTGTTGGATCATGGCTTATGAGAATGAAAATATTTAGTAAATAGCATGAAATTTCTTTCTAAAAGGGCTAAGTCACTTCTCATTCCCACTGGCAGCATATGAAAATAGCCATTTCTCCATATCCTTGCCAATCCTTGGTAATGTCATTTCTTTTAATTTTTTTTACCTATATATAAGGATGGATGAAAATCATATCTCAATGTGGTTTTAATTTGGGCTGAACTTGTTTAAAATCTAATTTTCTCAGGACTTTTCAGTTTCAAACATTCCTGTGAAATTCCCAAGGTTGACTAGGCAGAGAATGAAAAGAAATTACAGACAGGGAGATTTCTAATTTTAAGAACGTGATTGAATCTTAGAGTTGAAGAAATTATCTAGACTGGTCTCTATTTTCTACAGATAAGAAGGCTGAAGATTAAAGGATTTAAAAGACATGCCTAGAGTCATACAGCTAGTGATTGCTGGGCCTGGGACCAAAGCCGAGTTCTCCTGAAGTTATCACACAAGGAGTTCAAGTACCAGATGTTTCACCGTCTGAACTTTATGGAGTACTCCCCACTGTGAGGTTGGATGCTCCTCAGATGTCAAAAATTAGAGTGGTGTTTTGTTGCAGGTTGTGTGTTTTGGGGGCTGGTGGGGACATGGAAGGCAGGACTAGGAGGTTGTTTCACGGATTCTTTGTTTTGTTTTTGAGCTACAGCGTGGAGGAACGACACAAAGACGTCAGAGATGAACACGATAGCAGTAAGAAAGGGAGACGTGACCTCTACAGCCTGCGTTTAGAGGGCAAAATAGGAAAACCAAAATGTGGAAACTGAAAGATGTCATCGTATACTATAACAAGAGACCTTCAAAATGGCAGTCCTTAGGTGTCAAGGAAAGGTTACATTATGTTAAGTGTCTTCTGTTTAAGAGAACAGGGAAATATCCATAACATTTCAGGAAGTTTTTCATATATATGTGCAAAATTTTTAAGAGTTTTGGTGTTTAGAATTTCTTTTGTGTGCAAAATTCACTTACACGAAATTCTCGATTCTCTGATAGATAGGATGCTGTGGGTTCCATTGGATCAATAAATTAGTTTCAATGTCTATCGCCTTCTGCTGAGTTTCACATGTTTCAAACTCAACTGCCTCACCCAGGTTCCCTAGATCTCCAAACCCAAAAACATTGTCCTAGCTGGGAAATGTTCCCCATCCCTACTAGCTGGTTCCTTCAACCTCTGGTGACCTTTGGGCTTGAAAATTAGAGTCAAAACCTGTAACAAAGGTTTTTACTTTAACTTCTATGTTTTTATTTGATTTCCTACTAATTACACTTGGGTCCAATTTAATGTCGTTTAGATCCAGGACTTGAATGCATAAAGCAAATACTAATTATAACAACTAACAAATCTGTAGAGCTTTGCAGTTTTAAAGCATTTTCCTGAACATCATTTCACATCACATCCATGCCAAAAGATGTTATGGGGGTGGGGAGTGGAACAGGAAGGAAAAATCTGCCACTTGCACTCATGGTGAAAGGCTCAGATGCAGGAGGGACGAAGACAAAGGAGTTAACAGCTCAAGAGGGATTTGGGTATTGCAGGTTAATTTCATTATCCATGCTCCCTCTGCCTTCCTTTTCAATTACCACTCCCATTAGGAAAATAATTAAAAGTTTACTGCCTTTTTTGATAATTCATGGCGTCTAAGTGTGTATGGGAAAATAAGCACTGTTGTACACCGTTAATTGGAGTATAAATTGTTACCTCTTGGGAGGGCATTTTGGTGATATCAAAATTTTAAATGCATATACGCTTTGTCCCAGTTATGACATATAAATATTATAAATAGTATCCAAAGGCTAAAAAGAAATTTAATATCCATCAATGAGAGGTTGATTTACTAAATTACAGTGTAGCAATGCAATGGAAAATTCTACAGCAATGAGGGGAAAATGAGACTGAACCATATGGCCTGATATAGACTGATCTCCAAGATACATTGTTTTGTGCAAAGAGCAAGGGCCGGGACAGCACGCATAGAATGTGTGTGTAGAATGCTATCATTTGGCTGCATGTTTATTTGGATTCTTGCACCTGCCTGGATTATCTCTGAAAGAGTACACAAATGCCTGGTGAGGTGGCTGCCTCCAGGGAGGGAGAATAAGGAATTAGGGATCAAAGATCAGAGGGACACATATTTTTCACCATCTATCATTTTATACTCTTTGTATCTTTTACTGTTTTCTTTTTTTTACACTGTGTGAACTTTTTATTTTAAAAAGAGAATGTAGTGTGTACATTTAGAAGTTTTATGTCTCTCTTTGATGTTCTTCTTTACCATTTTTATACTGCTTAGAAAAATACAACTGTTTTACTTTCCAACACAGCATGCCTATTTCAAAATTAGTAATTAAACTTTGAATGTCTCTGCTGTGCAAAAGAGCACACATCTCCTCACTAACCTACACACTTATTGAATATAAACCCAGGGCTCATAATAGATGAAGATGAGCTTATAGGAAATAAGAAAATGGGTCTATTGAAAACATAGCAATGAATGTAAAATCAGGATGAGTTCCTGGCCTCTCCTTTCCATCATCTTTTTGTTAAAAGGTATCATTTTAGGGGGCGGTTTGTAAGAAGCCTCAAAGGGTTTGCTGTGGGCTTAGATGAGCCATGGGAAGCTGTCACGAAGGGACACAGCTTTTCCATTTGGCTGAAGAATACAGCAGAGCGGTGGTGAAGAGAGAGTTGGGAGAGAGGTTGTTGGTGACTTACTTCATTGTAAAATGGGCTGTTGGTTCCTTCTTTCACTGCACTTTGCTTCTTCTCGTCCCCGATCTCAATGGTCACGACTGGGTCAATGTTCTCGCCCACCAGCTGGCGGGCCTCGATGATGGTGATGGCAATCTACAACACAAAGCAGCGTGTACGCACTCTGGACCTGGCTGTTCATCCACGCAAGAAGAACTGGGGGAGGCTGGGTAGGAAGAGTCCATCACTTACTTGATAATTTTGGGATCTGATCTCCCCATCATGGATCTTAGTCAACAGTTTTGATCTATTAAAAGAAAGTTTAACATATTTGTTTCATCAAGTTAGAACACACTTTAGATCCATAAGCCATGATCATATTTTCCCAAGTATTCATAAGTGCTTTTATTTATATTGTATCACATATTCTCTTTACATCTCTGGGGGAGTTAAATGGACAAGGGACTTAACCTCCCTATGACTCAGTTTCCCCATCCTAAAAATGGAGCTAAGAATAGCACATGAGGTGACTGCTACAATTAAATGATATAATGCATACAAAGTTTTAACCCAGTGCCTGGCAAGAATAAACGTCAACTCTTATTGTGAGCATGATTATCAGTACTATTTATTTTTTCATTTTACAGAATGAGAAACTGAGATTCCCCAGCATGTCAGTGGCAGAACTGGGTCTAAACAAGGATCTCCTCGTCTCCCGTCTGATCCTACCCACAGGACCACTTTGCCATTGCTGGTAGATATAACAATTCTGAGGTTTGTGATTGCTTTTGAAAGGATTGGTAAAAGAGAAAATTGAAAGGAACAGCCAAGATGCCATCTCGGTGAGATTTCACCTTCCAGAGGATTTCATTTATCTGGACTGTCATAAGTAATTAAAGACAGATGTGCAACACCTGGCCATTTAGAGACTGGATAATAGTAGAAAGAGATGCAGAATCCCTGTTGTCATGGAAGCTGCAACGGGTGGGAAACGAACTGAGCTTGAGTTCCTATTGAATTTTATTTTCTTGCCTCCTAACAATACCATCTTGCATTTGACTTCATTCCATTTCTGCTGATTGTAATTGAGTCCAGCAGAGACCAGAGTAAACTAGTAAAAACCTCAAGACTTTGGAGTTGGGCTGATCTGAATTAGAATATTTGTTTTTCCCAATTTTGTGACATTAGCCTTAATTTCTCATCTGAAAGTAGAAATCATAATTCCTACCATATAGGGTTGCTCTGAGGATTAAAGGAGATAATGCATGTAGGAAAGGGTAGATAGCAAAAGGTGTATGTTCATTAATTAAATGGCAAATTCATGCTGATCATTTATTATGTGAAAGATCTATGCTAGTCTCAGAGGAAAAACAAAGATGAACAAGCCATCATCCCAGCATTTGCAGAGCCAGCAATCTATCCAAGGGAGGGAGGACCAAAGCACATAAAGAGAGAAATAGTAAATACAAAATGTGTCATAGAAAATGAGACAGAAGTTCAGAGAAGAGAGAAATTCCTTAGAGCAAGGGTAAGCAACACAGACTGCACTGCAGAGGACGGATCTGAATCGAGCATCAGCTGGGGGTAGGATCTCAACTGTTGGAGAATGCACTGACCAAGGAGAAAGCAAAAGGCTACTACTCCTGACTTTTTCTCCTGCCTTCCTCCGTTCCATGTTATTATCCTGGTGAAATAAATAAATAACATCCTTTAAGTGATCCCTTAAAGAATATTAAAACATAATTGAAATCCCTATTCAGGGGCTTGCGGGAGCGGGGGGGTGTGGGGGGGGGGGTTGTCATGTTGTGGTGTAGGGGGAAGAAGATATTGCAGTGTATACGTGCATACAAATTTCATGTCTTCTTTTAAGCATCAACCTCTGAGCTATCACCTTCTCTGATTTCCATCTGTCTCCCACTCTCCTCTGCCCCTTACACACATACACTGCCATCCTGTCACAGCCCAGTAATAACAACTCAGAATCTGCCACACAGGGAAGCAACTAATTTGCTTTATTGATAGTAACAACTCTGAGCAGAAAAAGAAGGGATGGGCATGGAGAATTATCATGAGTAAGAAATTGACATAAACAAACATGGTAGCCTGGAAGCATAGATAGCTCCAATTGTTGACTTCCTTGTGTCTGTGCTCTTTGCCCTGTAATTTGCAATCTCCTTTCACTCTGATGTGGGCTGCTCTTGTGACTTGCATTGGCCAACAGAATGCAATAGAAATGACTTTTGCCAATTCCAAGTGTGGGCCTCAAGAAATCGAGTGTACTTCTGCTCTTTCTCTTGGAACTTTGCCATCACTCCCATTGAAACAAGCTCCGACTAGCCTGATGGATGACCTGATACCATGCGGTGGAGGGCCCAGCGGTCCCAGCTGAAGCAATCCTAGACCAGCCTACCCTCAGCCAACGCTCGAACTAAAATAAGCAGAGCTGGTGATACACACGAGGGATATATCTGTGACTATCCGGAGCCAGTAAAACCATCCAATTAATCCATAGATTCGTGAGCAATAATAAATGCTTATTATATTAAGCCACTGAGTTTTGGAGTTATTTGTTATATAGCAACAGCTAACTGATACAACAAATGACATCAGAAGGCCAGTTTGTTCTGACTTTTTGTTGGGTAGTATAATAACCACCTTCTCATTTGGGCAAACACAAAGCTAAGACACCTGGCACCTTGATGAATTAAAGAGCGGGTGAGGGACAGCTCCTGGATCTGTCTCCTGTTGCTGCTGTCCTTTTTGAACTATGAGGGACAGGAGGACCCTAACCCAGGGAATTTAAGACTAGAAGCTGGAAGAACCAGGACCCTGGCCTACTGAAGGCTGAGCAGTATCAAGAGACCAGCACCACGACAGAAAAGCTGGGGAACACAGAATTCTGTATTCCTGCCTTAGAACTTTGGCTCCTTGTAGACAGTGAGTAGGTGCTATTCTCCTCTGTTCTCCTGGAGCCTGCAGGGTCACATGGCCCATGGGAGATGCTCGGTAAATGTGTTTTGACTGCTGGCATCAACACCGTACCTTCTCTTTGGAGGAGCTGAGGGGACAGGAGTGAGAGACACATCATCAAAAATCAAATCTCCTCCTGGTCCTTCCTGGTGAGAAGGTCCCTCCTGTGCCGCTTCTGCTTCACTTTGACCATCTAGAGAAGCAAAAAGGGAAGAAAATGTTGTTGAGTATCACACATAGTGGCGATCTGATCCCCCACTCTGTGTCCAGCACTGTACCAGTCACCGTAAGGGGTACAAGGCGACTTTAAGACAGTCCTTGCCAGTATGAAACTTAACGTCTTATTGGCAGAAAAGGCAGACACATAGCTTAATTTTTCTAAAACACTATGTGTCTTCTATCTATTTCCAAAGAAGAGTAGGCTTCTATGCACAGTACCATAGAAAGGAAACAGGATTATGAATTTAAAGACAAGTTTTCAAGCATGACCATGCCGCCATGGAACTTTAGACAAGTACTTTATGCTCTCTGAGCCTCATTATCAAAATTCAATGTGCATAAGAATACCTGGGAAGTTGTTAAAATGAGATTCTGATTCAGTAAGTCTGGGGTGGAGCCCCAAATTCTGCATTTCCAACAGCAAGTTCCCAGATGAAGCCATTCCTTCTGCCTAAGGGCCAATTTTGAGTAGTGAAGAGTCCTGGGTTGAATAATATTCCCCAAAGATAATGGGTCCTATTCCTTGGAACCTGTAAATGTGACCTTATTTGGAAAAAGGACCTTTGCAGATGTGATTAAATTAAGCGTTTTGAGACGAAGAGGTTATCCTGATTATTCAGATGGGCCCTAATTGCAATCGCATGTATCCTTAGAAGAGGGAGGCAGAGGGAGAAAAGAAGAATGCCATGTGACCACGAGGCAGAGACTGGACTGATGCTGCCACAGACGAAGGAATGCCACAGCCACCAGAAGATGGAGGAGGCAGGAAATGGATTCTCCCGAAGGAGTGGGGCCCTGCGACATCTGGATTTTGGTCCAGTGACGCTGATTGTGGACTTGTGGCCTCCAGGACTGTGAGAGAATAAATGTGGGTTGTTTCAAGTCACCCAGTTTGTGGTAATTTGTCACAGCAGCCATAGGAAACTAGTACGCAAGGGTTTAGAAATGTTCAATGAATGGATAGTAAACAGATCTTCAGGCCTTCCGCTCCCCAACCCGAGGGATTCTGATTTAGTTTATCTGGGATATTGCCCGGATGTCAAGTTCTTTTGATCCCCCAGGTGATGCTGACGTGTAGCAAAGCTTGAGAACCACTGCTTAACCAGGTTTTTGGCAAAACCAAGGAGTGGGTGGAACATTCTCACATACTAAGAGACTCTGCACGGTGTAGTTTAAGGCTTGAATCCAAAAGGTTGGGGTTCGAATCCCAGCTCTGCCACTTTCTAGCTCCTGGATTTGGGGCAAGTTATTTAACTTCTCTCAGCCTTGTTTTCCTCCTTTCTAAAGCAAGGCAGGGTAGTGAATCTACCCCACAGGGCTGTTAGGAAATTAAGCAAAGTAGATACACCCCTAGCACAGTGCCTGCCAGGTGCGTGGTGGGAGTTCAGCTGTGCGGATTCCAAGCTGGGTGACTTGGGCGAATCACTCAGAATTTCTTGGCATTTTTTTCCCTTGCCTATAAAATGAAAGGATTAGACAAGAAAAGTGATTTTAAAACAGCATAACCCTTTCACAAGCATAATTTTATACTGAACCTCAATATGCAACACACGTCTATTTATACCAAGCTGTTCTATGTGCCATGGGGCGGAATGTGGGGCAGAGGGCCTCCCACCGGGCCTCACCGCCATCCTCTTCAGGGACCCCTGAAGCCATTTCTCAGGACCCCAGGGGTCCATGGGACTCAACTTATCAATTTCACCATCTCTAAACATCTTCCAGCTTTGATAGATTTTGGTTCTCTGATTTTAATCAGCAAACCAAGCAAAACAGTACCAAGTCAGAAGACAGCCCATAATGTCACCGGAGCTCATGGACACAGGCCTTAGTAGGTGTTCGGTAGTTACAGAAAGGATGACTGAACGAATGCAGTCTGCTCTGACTCTTCTCTCACTCGGGAAATAAAAGACAGACCAGCCTGCAGAGCCACCAGAAGGAATGCCAGTGCCCGACTCATCCCTCGAAGCAGCAAGATAAGATGAAGCCTTGCTCCCCTACCTGACTACGAGGACCTCAAGGATAAGGGGCAACTGTTACAGATCCGGGTTTCCGGTGAACGTTCTTAGGTTCTTTACGTATGCCCGAAACTGTGCTCGGATAGATGCTAAGGGTGGAGGGATTAACCAAACGCGGACCTCTCCCTCTAGGGGTTTACGTCACAGAGGTAGAAACGCAGTCAGCTAAAGCTTATTCTATTCATTCCTTCATTGAGCTACTACTATGTTCTCTCCAATCCACTTACCAAGGAGCATCCAGGGTGAACTTCTTAGAAAAAAAAAACAGATCATGTTGTTTCTCCTCTTAAAACCCCTTGATGGCTTTCCATTGCAGTGAGAATAAGTCTGAAGTCCACACATGACTCTAACTCCCTGCTCTATCTGGCTTCCCTCTCCTCCTCTTGGCTCACCTGTCCCTCTGTCACCCCCCTACTTAATGCTTTCTAGTCACTCAGGCCTATTTCAGTTACTCCTAAATAAACAAACTCTCTCCAGCTTGGAATTTTCCTTCACAAGCACCCCTCCACCTGAGCTGCCCTCCTGGCCCCTCCTCTGGTGGGCTTCCGCTCTTCCTTGAAGTTTTAGCTTAAATGTTACCACCCCAGAAGACCCCTCTCCGACTGCCCTAAAAGCTTCCCTAATGGTCTCCATTTCAGCAACTGTCTCTTTCTTTATAGCACTTTTCTCAACTTGTAATGCCGTTACCTCTTCAGGGTCCCAGTAGATAACAGATGGCCCATCCGGAACAGAAGTATTTAAGGACTTTTGACAAAGGTGTGGGTGTAGAAAAATCCCAAAGGGTTGTGAAGCTATCTGGGGCTCACAGCAGCCAAGCTGTTACCACTCAGAGGCCCCCAAAATAAGAAGAAAGAGCAGTTACCAGAACCTGGAAGGAGAGGAAGTCGGGTCCAGCTCGCTTCCCTACAAGGAGTCACAACCATCCTTCAGCTGAAGGACACCTCCACCTGGAGCCTGGCCCCGCTCTCCTCCCTCCCTCAGACCTCCTGCTGGGGTGTCCCACTGGGGAAGGGACCTGGGTCAGCATCCATAGAGGTCAGCCTCCTGGGACAGAGAACACGTGGAGAAGGGTGGAGAATAGATCTGGAGGGGTAAATGAAAGGATCCCGCACAGGGCTGATCTCCCTCTAGATTATGCAATGTCCACCATTGTATACCCACAACCCAGCATGGGACCCAACACTCAGTGGACATTCCATTACTATTTGTTGAGTAAATGAATGAATGGATGATCATGAGAGGTATTCAGTAACTGTTGTTGGGTATATAATTAATGGATGGGTTAGGGTAATTGGAATTTTAAGAAATTAAAGCATAGTTACTATGCCTCAAAATACACAGATATAAGAGATAGAGACTGAGAATCTTCAAACATTTCATCCATAAAAGCCCTAACTTCCCAAGCCAAGCCAAGAAGGAAAGACCGAAGTATACTCAGTTCTATAGACTCTGTTTTGCCAGTCCCCTGAGGGGCTCGCCCCTGGCCAGCAGGATGGACGCTGTTTACTTTCTAGGAGGGTCCTGATTCCTCTCCTCCCTGTTTGCTTTGTGGGCTGAAGACTATAATTAGAATGGGCCATGGGAGCCAGCTCCACTGAAATTCTTGTGGTTGACCGCCTTAAATCTCCACCAGCTTGTTCTTTCCTCCTCTGCACAGTCTATAAGGGCTCCTAACTGGAGGCTGACTCATGGGGTAGGAAAGGGCAGGCTCTGGGGTAAGACTGACCTAGGCTCAGGAGCCAGCTTCTCCACTTATTAGCTGTGTGACTTTGGGCAAGCCACTCACCCTCTCTGAACCTCTATTGTAAAACAGAGGCAAAGGAGTCTTCATTTCTGAGTCATGAATGATGTATGTCAAGTAGAAAGCAGCAGGAGCTTATTAAATGTGGCAGAAATATTATTATTTTTCATAAGATCCTTGAGGGAAGGGATTGTGTCTTGTTCAATCTTGTGTCCCCAGGACCTACTGCAGGGTGAAGGACACCAGGAAAGACCCCAAAGCCTTTTCTACCCACTCTCTGATACCTCCAATTCGACTGAATAGACAATACTTCCATTAAGGTTTAAGCCTCGTCCCCACTTAAAATGGAATGCCTCTCCCATCCCATCCAAGGTTAACTCTTAATCACTATTATCAGCACTTCAATATGAATGAGTTTCCATAATTTTCTATTCTAAATTAGGTTTTACCTGTGGGCAAGAAGTGGAGTTAGGGGGGACATAAGGCTACAGGACACCTGCAGTGAAGGAGTGCCCTCCCCCCGCAACCCAAGGAGACAAGATGGGTGACATTAAAGCAGACCTATGGCGCCGTTTTGGTTTATAAATGGTCCGGAAAGTCAGCCTTGAACTGGTTGTTGTTAGGACCACCCAGCAGAAGTCTCCAGGCGACCACCCTAGACCCGTCCATTGCAAACAGTTGATCCTATTTGATTCAACAAACATGAGTGTCTACCTAATGCCGGGCCTGGCCTCCACTGGCACAATTCACATGGTAACTCGAGGCTTTGCTCTTTTGGAGAAGGAAGTAGCCCATTCTAAGGGCAGAAAGTCAGCCAGCCTGGATTAACATCCCAACGCTGTTGCTTCCTGGCTCTATGCCTCCCACACTTAGGGCCGGCTGCATGAGTCTGTGCAGACACACAAGGTCCTGGGATCAGAAGGACCTCATGGCACCTGGCTTAATGCTCCACTGTCACCATCAGAAATTCTTAATGGTTTCCTAACGATGGCTTTGCATTTTTCTTTCTCACTGGGCCCTGCAAATTCTGCAGCTGGTCCTTCGCTCACTTTACTGACTCTCTGCATCTCTGTAACCTCATTTGTAAAGCTGGGATGACAATACCTACCGGGAAGATGACGGAGGGGGTAAATGAGACACTACATGCAGAGCCTCCCTCAGAGCAGCTGCTGTCCTCACTCTTACTTTCAAAACCTCACGTGATCCTCCCCCTGGCCGTGTGAGGTCAGCCCAGCAATCCACATCGCACCCATTTGACAAAGGGAGAAACTGAGACTCGGAGCTACCAAGTGACTTCTCCTGGGCCACAGAGCAAATTAGAACAGAAATGGGAGCTTGAACCCTGTCAGTGCCTCCTTCTGGGGTCCCCTTCTATAGCTTGGCAGGTGTTCACCACGTCCCTGTTTGGCACGATGACCAGATGAGCAGTGGGGCTGAGGCAGACAGCCCTGGGTCCACATCTGTGATCAGCGGGGTCTGAAGACTCAGCAGGCAGCACATTTCCCACCTCATCCCTATGGAGAGTGAACCCCATTCTCATCCAAGGAGGGGTCCACTCTGTGAGGGCCACAGGCCCCAGCATAGCAGTCAGCTCCCCACCAAAAGCCTCACCTTGGGCAGCCTTGTTGGCTAGCACCAACCCCTTCTCTGCTTTATTCTTCTTCTTCTTCTTTAGCTTCAGCCCAAACATCCCCTTTCTGAAAAGGAGAAAAAATAAACAACACAGTCATAGTAACTCTGAGTCAGGCAGACGTGTTAGGAGAAAATAAACCCACACACACGCGCACACTGAGTTCTCCTGGAAGCCAACCAGCCTCCTCATCCTCCCAGGATGGCGGTCAAAAGACGAGCGTCAGGATGAACCAATGAGCTCTCCAGACAGCTCTACTTTTGCAGAAATCATGGAAACCGCACCAGAACAGAAATCATGAGGTCCACCTAGAGCTGCGCTTAAACGAGGCGTGATGCAAACACTAACAGCTCTAGCTAGGATTTCTCCCTTTCTCCTCACTCACCCGTGCCAGGCACCCAAAATGAATGACACCATTTAATCATCACAGCTTCCTCTCTTACCCTTCTTACAGAGGAGGAGCCAAGGCCCAGAGAGGGTAGGTAATGCCTCTAAGAGCACACAGCTCTGAGCATCAGAGCATCCACTGGACATGGGTCTGTCTGAACTCAGAGCCCAGGATCTAACCACTGGTCAGCCTGAGACTGCCCGTTCCCCTGAGCAGAATGTTCACCCTCTCCAGAGCCAGGCTCCCAGACCATTTCCAAGGGCAAGAGGCCCTGGGACTTATTGAGGTCCCTGACACATGGTATGAGCCCCAAACGTCAGCTGCTATTATTATTGCTATTATTAGCCATGAGCAGGAAGTCATTTGGGGGCCTCCTTCTCATCCCAGGAAAGGGCCTCAGTCTGCCATCCCTAGCTGAGCATTCCAGACACTGCTCCCGAGAGAATCCCTTTCTGGATTGAGGGACTGAAGAGCACCTGGCTCTGTGTGGAAGGACAGAAGGGCACAGTTCAAAGTCCTGGCCTGAGTCAGACAGCCTGGTGGGGTGGCCCTTAGGGGAAGCAGGAGGAGGAACCAGGAAGGAACGGAGGAGAAGGGAGGAAAGAGCAAGAAAGACTCAAACTTTCTCAGCGAACGTTCTGCGGTCCTGGAGCAACGCGAGGAAAGAGGCGGAACCATCGAAGTTTTCCATTTGCTTTCATATTGAAGACTTGGGAGGGTGTGGAGTACAGTGGCTAAGATCAGTGACTCCACCGTCAGACTGCCTGGGTCCTGATCCCAGCACCATCTTTGTGACCTTGAACAGGTCACTCTCTCAACTTCAGGGTCCTCATGTGTAAAATGAGATAACAAATGCAAAGCATTTAGCAAGCATCTGGAACCAACTAGTTGCTCAATAAACATTAGTTGTTATTATTCTAAGGGATAGGATTAGGACCAATGAGTGGAAGCTACTAGGAGACAGATGTATGCTCAATTTCCTTATTTTTTGTTTGTTTATTCTGTTTATGTCCTGCCTTGATCCACGTGAGGAGCTAAAGATCCCCCCACACTGGTGCTGTCTGAACGGTGAAATGGACTGCATTGGGTGGGGATGAGTTCCCTGTTCTTGGAGGTGTGCAAGCAGAGGCCTGAGGACCACTGGTAAAGGATGTTGTAGAGAGGACAAACATCAGAAGTGGGGGACTGGCCTAGGGGACCTCAGAGGTCCTTTGAGACCCTGAGAGACAGTAGAATGGAAAGAATGGGCTCTGGAACCAGCCAGACATGGATGGATTGGACAAGCCACAGTACCTCTCTGAGCCTCAATTTCCCCGTGGGTATAATAGAGATAACAATAAAGTACCTACGTTACAGGATTTTTGTGAGAATAAAATGAGGTGAAGTCAGCAAAGCACTGAGGACAGTGCCTGGTGTATAGAAAGTACTAAAAAAGTACCCTTCTCAGAGATAGCATCTTTCTCCCTTTTGATTTGCCACGGCCCTGGGATAAGAACACCATTCTTAGTCTCCCAGGAATCTCAGGAGAATATACACAAAGGGGATTCCCTTTGTCTAACATTATTAAAATTCCCCTTGTCTGAAAGCTTAAGGGAAACTTCCAAAAATAATTCTTGCTATCCTGCTTTCAAAGGAGAGCTACAAAGCAGAAGGTCCGAGGCCAGTACTTTCCAAATCCTAAATTGCCATTGTGGTCCCCAAGGGCCCACTGCCATGATCGTTTCATGGAGGTAGGATCTGGTGTTCTAGGAACTTGGCCAATGGCCTCTGCAGACTACTTGAAAAGGCTGAGTTACTTGCATCAGCAAATAGGAAGCTGCTACTAATAAATGATAGTATCTACCAGAGGGAGATGTAAGTTTCCTTTAGGAACTAACATCCTCATCGCCGACAGCCTCAGCTTTCCGAATCTCCCATAAGGCAGCTGGTGACCAAGGCACTGGGGCATGCCCAAAGTTGCTGCCACGGGCAGGGGAAGAGAGAGCGATGTCCCACCTCTCAGAGACAGACACCCCCGCTCCTCTGAAACCAAGGGCTCTTGGCCCTGCTCTCTGTTAGAGGCACCTAAGGAAGTCCAAAAGATACTGACATCCACAACCACTTTTAGAGATTTTTAATGGACTTGGGGAAGAACCAGCACTGGGAAGCCCAGGTGTAGGCACAGCTCAGACCCCTCTACAGAAAACGCCAAAGAGACCTTCTGGTAATGTCCAAAGGATTTACAACCAGCTCCGCTCTCTTGGGTGGGTTGATGTTTGTTTCACAAACACACAAAGTTGTTTGCCTGAAACCCTGAGTCAGTCAAGGGCACTCCCAGCATGACTCTCAGCATGAAAAGCCTCCTTGATGAAAATTGATTTCTCCTCCTCAGCCCTGTGCCATTTGCCATAGAGAGAAGACATACCTGGCCAGCCCAGAACCACGGTGTCACTGGCAGACTGCACAGGACAGAGTGAATTGTGACACAGGACTCAGCTCAGGGACCTGCTTGAACCCACTTGTTAGCTCTAGCATTGGAGGCTGGATGCTCAACCCAGATGAGTGCGTTTCATTCACACGTGACACAAGGACATTTGCTACCCAATTGACAGGGTGACGTTAAAATAGGAAACAATGCTTTTAATGTGTAGAGCATGCTCCAAATTCTTACAACATTGATGACAAGGAAATGTGCTAAAATATTCCCCTGAGTGAGCTGAAAGTTTTTTAAACATGTATTGACACTCACTATGTGCCAGGAACACCATTTTACACTCATTATCTCCTAGTATCCCCACAACATCCCATGAGGCAGATGCTGTTATTACCCATTTTTACAAACCCGAGGTTGTCAGGGTTTCCAGCCAATATATTGAGATCAGCCAGCGAATCAGGAAGACTTACCTGGTAAGTCTCCAAGGTGGTTGCCATCTCACGGCCTGCCCAGTTTGCCAAGGATTCCAGTATGGGACCCTCCCACCATACAAAAAGGATGGGGTTCTTTGGTTTAGGATCCATAGAGTTTCCTCCCAGGGCTACCCAAGATAAGTCAAGAGACACACAAGGACCTCCATACCAACCTGGTCTCCTCAGGGTGAAAGCTACCATGACTCCGATATCTGTATCCAAACAATAAGAATGGTGAAGAGTGCACGTGTTAGACTCGCTTCAGCATCTCTGTTCCATGTGATGTCAATCCCTGTTGAACCACAGGGCCCACCCTGCCAGGGAAGCAGCCAGCCTGGCACACAGAAAGAGGAGCTGGACAGCTGGAGCCTGGGACTCATCTATACTGCTTTCTAACTATGTCACTGGGGCTGGCAATGGGATGCCTCTGAGCTCCAGGCTCCTCTTCCTCAGGAAGTGTCAATCAGGTTAACTCTGCTCTTCTCACTACAGTGTTGTATATATGACCTCACAGAGCCCTCATGCTGAACTGTTAAGATCTCTACAAATAGCTAATTTTATGTCATGTCCATGGCTCAGTGGAGCCAGAATTAGGAAGTGGCTCGCAACCAGGGTCTCCATGTGGTTGTCCACTTGTGTCACCAGATTCCCCTTCTGGAATCACCTTTTCTACCTTCAGTGAGGAATGGAAGCACCACAGGTCAAGCGGCCAAACACAGTTAATTGTGTCAATGGGTGTGACCAGTCCTGGCTCCTGCTGCTCTCTTCCCCACCCAAAGGACACAGGCTGCAGATTACCTGTGCATCTCACCCTCCAGACCCAAAGTCATAACACCCAGTATGGAAAAAAAACAACAATTTTAACTGATTTGTGAATTTATTTATATGAAAACTTTCATAAACTCTAAAAAAATATATTTTTTAGAGCTATATATTTCAAAAAATTCCTTTATCCAAAGAATGAATTTCATGTAATCAGGTCTATCTCAAAAACAAAACAAAATGAAGCTTTGCCACCGTCTTTATCCAAAGAGCCTTCGTTAAATTCCCAGTTGCCTGCTGGGAAATACCTTCTTGGGAATATCCCATCTGTGTACTCATCTTACTTCTAAGACTGGGATATGTTCATTAACATCAAACCACCAAACATAGAAACAGCTATAAAGTGGGTTTCGACAGAAGAGCGTTAAAATATAAACCCATGCGACATCCGGCCTCGTCAAGACGCCGAAACTTTTCTTCCTCTCTCCCTGTGATCTTCCTATCACAACTTACCTGTTCGATATCCTATTTCTCTAGGGCAATGATGCTCAATTTTCGCTGCACATGAGATTCATACAGAGGAGCTTTCTAAAACTGTCCCCCACACTGTGTCTGGATCCCACCCAGCGAGTTTGATTTCATTGCTCAGCAGGGGGACCAAGGCTCAGTAGTTTTTGAAGTTTCCCAGGTGATTCCAACATGCAGCAGGGTTCCAAACCCCTGTGGTTAAGAAATCAGTGCCAGTGAGCTGTCCTCTCAGACAGAAGGTTTACGTTTTTTTAAAGGAAATGCAAAAGATAATTTTTTAACTAAAAGGAACAATGCAATTTAGGACATTCAGAGTGTTTGGTGGATATATTTGAGTAGGCTGGACTTTGTCGTTCAACCTCCGCTCCCCTTCCACTAAACCCCATCCCAGAAATTAGCCCACAGAATTGGTTGCCTTCTCTATTTATGCATAGGATCAATCCAATCTTGGAAGAACAGAGTCCTTCAGTTTGAGAGAGAAGGATCAGTCCTCTATTGGGCCCACAGTATCCCAGGCAATGGCCTGGATGGATGGGGCATTGGCTCTCAATCTCATGGGAACCAGTTTCTTCTTGCCTACTGCAGTTTGGAATCTATCACCTCATTGTGGTAAATGGATGTTTCTCTGCTAGGTCCTCGTTCTGTCCTCGTTCTGTACATTCCAGCCCCATCAGCCAACGTAATGAGATTCAAACGTCACCAACTCAACAGACCCTCATTGAGAGTCTTGATATTTCACCTGCAAGAATTCCTGCAAGATCATCTGAGTCTAGGAAATGCCGCTCCAAGGATGCTAATGAATCCCTCCTCCTGTGATTTTTCTCAATCAAAGAGGACTCAGGAGTAATTCTGAGCCACATCATGTAGAGCCAGCCCGGGTTAAGCCAGGCTCCGACAGCCCTTCAGAGATCTTTGCCAAATGTTCAAGGGCAAGGTGGTAGGAGGGGGCTGCTGTAGGACTGCCCCAGGAAAATGGAGGCTTTGTCCTTGCGTGCATCTCACCCACCCTGCAGCACACTGACGGTGCCCACTATTGATGCCATCTTACAAGGGTTAGGGGAGCCTTTTTCAACTTAAAGCCTCTGGCCTCCATCCTCTCCTGCTCTTGCTCCTCTATATCTAAGATTAGCACATGACTGGGTTGGTCAGAGTGCAAGGAAAACAGAGAAACAAATATTGGCAGGTCATGCCAATGACTCAATACAGTTATGGCTGCTGGATCCTCCTCAGCCCCAAACTTTCTCTTGCCTTAAGGAAATGTTCATTTTGTTATTTCATCCTCTATATTCAGGCTAATCAGAGCCCTGATCCCTGTTCTCCTAAAGGCAAGAGAATCAACCTCTAAGCCAAAAATAGACTGCAGACAGCTTCCCAACATTTGGGACAAGCAGCTCTCTCCCCATGTTCTAGCATAAATGAGTCTTCAAACTCCCACCCTTTTTAGCTTTCTGCTCTTCTTTATTCCCTAAACTTTCCTCCTCCCACATGTTCCCTGATTATCTGTTGGCAGAATGATAAGAGGATGGCATCCATTGGTTGACATTCCTCTCTTGGGTAGGGTTTAGGGCCAAGGCTCCTATTCTCATGCGGTCTTCCCTTCTTTGGCTCTACCTTCCTACAGAACATTGGATTCTACCTTCTGCCCCTGCTGACAAGTGGAAGTCAGTCACTGAGCCCGGGCCTCTCCTCCCTGCAGCTGGGTGGGTAAGTCTATCTGATTCAGTCTAGACTCCGATCCATACAGCGTCCTCCAAACTAGCTTTACCAGCATTAGTTGATGCCTAGATCTATTTCTCAATGGGCTTTGCGCATAACAGGAAAAGAAGAGGGTATAGTCATAACCTCAGGGACACCACTACACTGACTTAAGGAGTCTCACTTGTAACCATATCTATTATATGTCAGTGTATTGTTACAAGTGACACTCATTAAACTCCATAATAAGTAAAGAGAGGATCTATGAAATTCCTTCCGAACCTCACTTTTTGGTATCGTGGACACTGAAGACAGGAGGTGCTGTGTTACATTAAACAATTACATTTGCTGTAGGATTCTCAGAGCTTTTAATGTGCTCATGTTCATTGTGACTCTCCGGGAGGGTAATAAGGTATTCAAATTTTTCTAAATGAATTTGACTATACCTTTATCACAAAACACCTAATATCTTAAAGAAGACCATTTGGGTGACCCAGAGAAAGTGAACCCTGGCAACTTTTAGAGTTCTTTCTCTTTTAAAACTTTTATGAGGCGAGCAGTGAGCAAGTGAGAACCATTGAAGAAACAGAGAAGCCAGGACATCGTCTCCCGCACATTCCCTCCTCTGCCTCCACCCTGCTCCCGTTCTAGTTCGGTACCGAATGGTCTTTCTGCTCCCATTCTCTCTCCTTCCTGCAAGCTATCCTCCATTCTGCAGCCACTGTTGCAAGCTAGAAGAGCAGAGAACATCCTTAATATGATAAAGAATATCTACAAAAACCCTAGGGTTAATATCATACCAATAGTAAATATTGAAAGATTTCTCCCTAAGATTAACCAAAATGAGACAAGGATGCTCACTATTCCTCCATCTGTTCAGTGTTGTATTTGAGGACCTTACCATTTCAATAAAGTTCAACTATTTGAATTAATAAGTGAATCAAGCAGGATATCCAGAAACAAGGTCAACATGTCAAATCAGTTGTACCTCTTGATATAAAAACAAAGAACGATAAACTAAAACTGTAAATAAAAGGTATTAAAATAGCATCAAAAATTCAAAAACTGAAGAATCAGTATAAGAAATTGACCTCTACACTGGAAATTACCAAATAAGATAAATTGAGGGATATTTCATGCTTATGGATTGGAAAATGCAATATTGGAAAGACGTCAAACTTCGCCAACTTGATTTGGACATTATTATTTGCTGTATCTACTTTGTGAAAGTTTTCAAGTTATACATTTGTGATTTGTGTTTTTTTTTTGTATATATGTCTTGTTTCAACAATACGTTTAATTTTTTAAAAGCATAGATTTGGGGATCCAAAGTCCTAGCTTTGAGTATCAGCTCAGCCACCCACTAATTGTGTAACTCTGAGCAAATCCTTAACCCTCCTGTGCCTCAGTGTCTTCATCTATAAAATGGAGGGTAAGTTATGCCTCTTTTACAGAGCTGTCATGAGGATCAAATGAGATATAAGATGCAACATTCTGTTTGTCAACACTAATGTGTTATATCCTACACACGTTAATTAAATTAAAAAATAGGATCAACGTTCTTTGAAAGTCCCTTAGAGCTCTCCACAATGTAGCCTCAGCCCACTCACCAATCCAGCGCTTGACACCTCCAAACCCTGTGCTCCAGCCCAGTGGACAGCTCCTCCTGAATTCATCACACTATTTTGCCCATGAACCATTTCTCACTCCAGACCCTCAATTGAAGGTAGCTTCTCCCATCTCTGCCTATCAACAACCAAGTCTGTCCTCTAGGCCCAACTCAGCTATCTCCTTTGATGGGTTGGGTTTGTCAGTTTTGCAAGGAGGAGCAAGTCACACACTCCTCTGGATTCTGTTGGCACTTTGTTGCTATCTTTATTATAGCATTTGTCACATGGATCATGACAGTTACTTGAAAAATATCATTCTTCTTTATTAGATGCTGAGCTTTTGAAGGCAGTAACCATGCCTAGTTTATGTCTGTACCTGTAGTATCTAGCACAAGGCCTGGCACACAGCAGAGCTCAATGACTGTTGGGTAGATGAATAGGCAGATGGACAGATAGAACATACATCTAGAAAGTTCCACAAGAATTCACTGGAAGTTTGGCTCTCTTCAAAGATGTATCATGTCAGACAGAAAGGAGTTAAGGCCATTCCAAGACTGAGAACGTAATCAGAGAAGAGAAGAATCTAAAATGTCAGTTGCTAAGCCTTGCCCCATTATTCACCTCAAAGCTGGGGAGAAAAAGGAAATTATTCACTCTGGGGCCTGGTAAACCATTTGTACTCTGTTAAATGGCGCATCAGCTCTGGTTGCAACCCAGCCTTTGTCTCCATTCATTTCGTACAATAGCTCCCTTTTCGAATGCATCCTCCTTTTTCTTTCTCTTTATCACGTCTACACATCTTTATTGGCTGGTTACTTCCCTACCACCAGTGCCTTAGGTGGTGATTCATCAAAAGTATATGGAGCCTTTTTGTGTACCAAGCAGTGTGCCAGGCCCTGGTATACAAAGATAAATCCATCAGGCTCCTTTGCCTTAGAGGCCTTCACAGTGTGGTTAGGAATGCAGACGCCTGTGTTGTTATAAGCACAGTATGAGCAAGGCTGCTGTGGGTAGATACCAAGTACTTTTGGAAAATGATTTACGTGGGGCCAAGAAGAGTCAAGGAAGGCATCCAGAGCAGATGACACTGCAGTTTGGTCTTAAAAGAGGAATGAGATCCCGGGAAGTTGAGAAGAGATGGGTGGAAAGAATGAATGTGTATTGAATACCTACTATGTGTTGGATTCCTTTACATGTGATAATTCATTGAACAACCACAAGAACCTCGAGAGGAGTCAATGTTAGTCTCAGTTTAAAGAGGAGAAACTAACTTGAAAAGGTTAGGCTATGCTGTGGACCCCAAATCCATATGTTGAAGTCCTGGGCCCAGTGTGATGGTATTTGGAGGTGGGACCTTAGGGAGGTAATTGGATTTGGATGAGGTCATGGAGATGGAGCCCCCATAATGGGACTGGTGCCTTTATAAGGGAATGAAAGGATTGGAGCTCTCTCTCTGGCTATGAGAGGACACTGTGAGAAGGCAGCTGTCTACAAGCCAGAAAGTGGGTCACTACCAGACAGCAGATATTCCAGAACCTTGTCCTTGGACTTCCCAGCTTCCAGAACTGTGAGCAATAAATTTTTACTGTTTAAACTATCCAATCTGTGGTATTTTTTTGTTAAAGCAGCCCGAACCAACTAAGACAGGCCGCTTGCCCAAAGTCAGGCAGGGTTAAGACCGGGCAAGCCAGACAAGGAGTGCAGTATATACAGAGATGATTCAAGGAACCTCCCTCTGAACACCTGGAGAAGGAGGAAGAGAAGGAGGAGGACAAAGAGGAGGACAAGGAGGAGGAAGAGGAAGAGAAGGATCAGAGAGGTCCCTTCCCTTTAGCTGGCTCTTAATCAATCTCTGCTTCAGTTCCTTGACTGGTCCTCAGCTCTGTACACCTCAGACTAGCATCTCATGCTTGCCTCCAACAATTTCCAGCCCACAAATCATACTAAAGCCTTCTGTTTTATTAACCATTTGCAAACCAGCACTCTAGCCCTTCTCTCTATCTTCATAACATAAGACCTTCCTTAAGAGGCTGTCCAAGAATCAACATATCCCAACAAACCTCCTATGAAGAGATAGAAAGTCAGATCTGAGAAAATAACCCCTCTGGCTGTAATCGTAGATGCCCCGGTGTCCTACTCTAGTGGGTGTCTCTTCTAATCTGTCTGGTTTCTCTGAGATTCTAAAATAAGACAACAAGATACATTAGATTGTAAAAATTCATGCACTCTGCCTAATCTTCTGGAAATTCATAGCAACTCAAAGCTGGATGGGTTCTTAAAAGTCATTTGTCCCTTGATCTGATGTGTGAATTCCTTTACACCCTTCCCCATTAACTTCAACCACTATATTCCTTGAACATCTCTGGGGATGAGGAATTCACTACCTTCCTAACTACCCAACTGTTTTAGCCACAGTTTTTTTCATAGTGTACAGAGGTTCAGGTGTAACTTTGGTTGGATGTTTGACACTCAACCAAGAGAAAACTGTAGAGCTTTAGCAGCTACCTGAAGTTGTAAGACGACAAAATAGAGGAAGTTTTTTCAGCAAAAGGCTGACAATGGGAAGTAGAGGGACAGGAAGATTTGAAGCAGCAGGTGACAGGCTTGGAAGGGGCTCAGTGAACCTCGGGGTTGGCAGCATTCCAAACTGCACTTGGCTCTGTTCTGGAAGGTGTCTGCCGCGCAGCAGTATGCTCAGGCAGGAGGTCCACACGGGCCTGCAGCCACTCTTTTCTCCTCTCCACAGGCCCTGGAGAATACCCTTCTACTGGTCAATCCCTGAGAGGGCATTTTAAAATATCTCTCTCCACACTGTTAGAGTTCTAGAAGGAAGGAACAGCAAGTGTGAAGGCCCAGAGGTAAAAGTGGATGCATTATTAAAAGAAAATGCCCCTCTCTGCACGTCTAGAGCAAAAAGCAGAGGGGAGGAGAGGAGAGCAATGAGGCCTAAGAGCAATAGGGAGCCATTAAAGGATTCAACAGGGGTACCTCATTCTCTCTCTGCCTAGGCCATCTGATCTTCTCCTCTCCACAATCCTACCACTTCCACCCAACACTCACACCTTGGACCGCTCCCTCGTAGTTGTGGCTGGGTACTCAGCCAGGTAAAATGTCACTAAGCTCCCAGTTATAAGCTGCCAGTTGCTTCTTTGACTAGATGGGCCCTTGTAGCCGATCCTCTGCGAGGACCCACGGCTTGACCATTGCCTCTTAGTTCAGGGGAGAGGCTAGTTTTTGTGTCTTGACTAAGACTCTGCCTCCACATGCCCTCGGGTACTTAGATTTCAGAGGCTGCTTGGAAGGAAAGAGCAAATTTGCAAGGGGTCCTGGAAATTACCTGGCGGAAAGGGATGGAGACCCTTTTGAGGCCCAATGTTATTAGAGAGATTTTGATGGATTACGTTTGTCTCTGACTAGGATCCACTGGCTGGGAAGAAAACAAAGAACCCCAGGGTGGTTGGGGGGCAGGGGGGTGGCAGAAGGGAATTCACCAGGAACATAAATGAGACTGGATTGGTGACCAGTGCCCACTGCCAAGACTAGATGGTCATGGGGATGCCAGCAGCCAGTCCAGGATGTGGTTGAGGCTGGAAGGCCCTCCCAACTGGATGGCCTTGGTGCCGAAATGGCTGAGCATCCAAGTACAAACCAGAGTGTGGTAGCCTAAGGAAGCCTGGGACCATCCTTTATCAAAGAAAGACTCTTTTTCAATAGGAATGTAATCTAGAGTGACAGGAGGAAAATCTGTGACCACAGATGGGCTGATCTCGTCTATTCCTCTAGTATTTAAAAGCAAAACTGCTCTTTGTGCTTCCAGGGATATTTAAGAGTAGGAAGGCACACCTTCAGGAAAGACACGCTGAGCATCCTTCTAACTTTTTTGAGCAGCTGGAATGGTAAAGGGCCATGTGATTTATCTGTAACCTAAGCTGGTGAAGCAGGTCATCCCCTCACACGTTGCTCACGTGTATGTCTCTCCTCCCTTGGCAAAGTGTGGAATGTACTCTAGTGCTCTGTGCATACTAGGTATTCAAGAGGTATTTATTTAACAAAATAAATAAAACCCTGTCAACTGACCAGCCAACCCTTGTCTCATAGCCTCCAGTGATGAGGAGCTCACTACCTCACAACTCCATAGACTGAGGACCACGCATACCCTCCAAACATACAATAAGGGGGAAATGAGGATTCACATTAGTTCCTCCAAGATAAGATAGTTCAGAGTGAATCATAACAGGACTATGAGATTTCAGTCAACAAGAGATGAGGGGCCGGCCCGGTGGCCTAGTGTTTAAGTTCACATGCTCTGCTTCAGCAGCTGGGGGTTTGCAGGTTCGGATCCTGGGCATGGACCTAGCACTGCTTGTCAAGCCACTCTGCAGGGGCACCCCACGTAAAATAGAGGAAGATTGGCACAGACGTTAGCTCAGGGCCAATCTTCCTCACAAAAAAAAAGGAATGAAGACATGAAATAATAAAGTCATTTCCACATCTATCTTTGGGCAGAATGACTAGAGAAAAGCAGTTGAGCTAAAGGAAGGGTTAGAAAAAGAATTCTAGATATTCGGTGGGAGGGACTGTTGATCTCAAGCCCGTGTGTTGGCCCAAGGATTCAGGGGTGGAAGGAAGTTAGGGAAGGTCACATAGGTGACGAGGTGGCCCAAAGTGTCCCCAACTTCTCCCCCACCCCGACCCTTTCAGTGTGAGGGAATCCATTTTTATCTGTTTTATATATTGAGGAGTTCAGATAATGCATGAATAAACTTAAGTTTTAAAGTTTGAACATCACTAATCAAGACCAACCTACTCATTCAACAAATAGGGAAACTGAGACCCAGAAAAAAAGTAGGAACCAGATCAAGATCATATATCTGCTGATTGAAATTGCTAGGACTTCTAGACGTCCATCTATCCTGTGCTTACCCTCCAGGAATTCTAAGAGCTCGGCAAGCATGGACCCCACACACCTCCCCTCCAAACCCGGGCCAGGCTAACTCTGCTAACAACACACCTTGAATCCAAGTCATTCAAAAATAGACTTTTTCCTTCAACAGAGCTTTCCTTCTGAACTCCTGTGGATTACATAAAATGTTCCAAGGGATGAAATATGATAGCCTAGTTACTTTCTCCTGTATACTCAAAAAAGCAAAAGGAAACGAAATTCACATCTGTTAAAAACAAAAGCAGTTCAATGCTGAAAATGAAAGACTGCAGTATTTCAAGGATGACCTGCCAAGATCTTGTCTCCTTCACATCTGTGAGGTCAACAGTTTCTGCAACCAAGAGGGGGGAATATCTACTTCACTCAGGCTGATTAGTTCCAAGAGTAAGAACTTTAATTAGCGCAGTTGAAACCTGAAATGTAATGAGGCAACTCAATGCTATTACACACAAACAGCTTCCAGTCCGCTACACCCGAGACACACTCTCAGAGAGAAAAAATCCACACCAGAAATTCATTGCTTCTGTTTTCGCTCGTGTCCTGCGTAGAAGGAAATGAACCGCAAGGCTCATCTATGAACCTGTGAAATCAAACAGAACTCTGAAGGCACTCTGAAGAGACTTTCTACAGAACAGCTTATCTCCAGGGAGCCTTTTGTGGGAGATTTACAGGGTCTCGGAAACAAAAATCCCATGCAACTATCTCTTCCTCGCTCAGCCAAGACGTTCTTGAGGGCTCCGCTCAGTTTCCTTTGCAATGACTTTTGAAAAAGCTGGATTTTGAGCCTCTCGGACAGGAGGGGAGGCTCTCTCAGTCCTGTCGGCTTCTCCGGGAGTAACTGTCCTTGGAGTTTCAGCCTCAGCTCTGGGTCCAAACCTGTTGAGTCTCCAACATGCAGAGGCATCCTAGACCTGTCCCTTCCAGTCCCAGCTTGGAGACACCAAAGAGAAGGGGTCTAGGTCACGCCTAGTCCCGGGCCTCGACCTCAGGAGATTCTCGGTAAACGTCGTTCCACACAGTCCAGGAGGAAGGCCTCCTTGATTCCCTAACTCACTTAGAGGAGCAAAATCAGAACCGGAGAAGCCCACGTGTTGGACTTACCTATAAACACAATGCATCGTTCTATACCTGCTTAAAATCCTAATTCACACAGTGACAAATGCCACACACATGAAACAAAGACGGGCATGGAGCCAAGACCCAAGGAGGGAAATAAGGACTACAGGTCCCATCTGTACAAAGCCTTACCCTCCCCCAAGCACATGCACGGGACCCTACCCGAAGCCCTACGAGGGATGGAGACGGGTAGTATTTCCACAGCCTACTGAGTAAGACACAGGCTCACATACAACTTTGGCCTCTACCACTTATAATCTATGTGACCTGGAGCAAACTGCCTCCATTCCCTCACCTGTAAAATGGGTATCAGATAATACCTACTTCATAGAGTGTCAAACGTTAAATGAGTTTATCTATGTAAGGTGCTTAGAACAGTTCCTGGCAAATAAAAGAAAATAGCTACTATTACCCTTATTTCAAGACAAGAAAATTGAAGCTCAGAGAGGTTAGGCAAATTGCTCAAAGTCACCCAGCTACAAATTGGCCAAGCTGGGGACAGAGCCGGGTCTCCTCATGGCTAGCTGAATGCTTTTCCTTCTAGACCGCACTGGGATGGAGCCAGTACACAGTTATCCATTGTACAATGTACAGTTTACTCAATACATTCATCCATTTATTATTGCCATTCAAAGTGCTCTGGGGCAGTCATAGTAGCCACTGGTCATTGGACATGTAGGATGAGCCAGGCATTCGGTTAAGGTTCTACATCCATTTTTTTCATTTAATTGTCTCCACAACCATCTGAGGGAAGTATTCAATCTCTTTTACAGATATGGAAATTGAAGTCTAAAAGGTTAAGTCACCTGCCTGAGGCCCCATAGCCAGAGGCTGCCATCAGACTCTGGCCTGTCAGACCTCCACTCTGTGCTGCCTCCCAAATATCAACCAGAGCCTCAGGTTTTCAAGCACTGATCCGAGTCAGGTAGTATGCAATCCTCATTTCCTGGATCCTGGACTCCACAGCTCAGAGAGCTACGGGAACTTGTCTACAGACACACAGCAGTCTGTTGCTGGATCCCAGCCTCTTTGTGCTCTGTTCGCGACCTCCCTCATGATGGCCCAGGTCTCTAAGGAGGAGCGTCCCTGAAGGCTTCCAGTGGCCCAGACTGCAGCAGAGGATGCAGGTGGAGCTCAGTAATAAGAAAGAGAGCAACAGCCTCACCTTGACCAGCGAGGGCTCCTGACCGTGCCCAGAAGCACTGGCACTCACTAACTTCTCAGACCCGAGCCAGGTCAGCAGGGCAGGAGGCACAGCGTCCAGCACTAGTCTTGAGAGGAGGAAAGCTCCTCTCTAGACCACAGCAGCCCAGCAGAGTGGGTATCAGGCACAGGGCTGCCCCATCCCGAGGGGCGGGTGCCTCCCAGGAAGTGCCCTTTCTGCTTGTGTCTGCCCAGCGGCTCCCTATCTCAGCTTGAAACACAGTGCCCTCTGCTAGGCTTGGCCACCAGAGCCCAAGACTCTGATCAGCAAACACAGCAGCTCAGAGCAGGTCCTGAGAGGAGGGGCCGCCAACGTGTTCTATGCCAAGTCAGGTGGCCACAGATAGATCCAGACTCAAAGAAACCCTGGCTCCAGACAGCATCAAAGCCCGGGATGCCATCCAGCCATCATCCAGCCATCGAACCTGAATTTTTAATCATTTTTACCATCCCCTACTCATTTATAATATGTTTCCACTTTACTTGAGGCCAGTTCTAAATGTCTTTACAAATATTATCCTATTTAAGCCCCACAACAGCCTCAGAAGTAGGTACTGTTATTGTGCCCAATGGACAGATGGAAAAACTGAGCCCCAAAGGGGGTGGTAGGTGCTGGGAATTAAACCAAGGCCACTTGACCTCAGAGCCTGCTGTCTCCACTCTGTGGCATTTCAATGGGACCTATGTCCTGAGACCACTTCAAAGAAGTCAAGTTTATAAAGGAGAAAAATGAATAAAATAAAAAGAAGGCATCTTGGTGGGTCAAATGCCTCAGAAGTCACTATAGTAGGTTGATTCATGGCCCCCCAAAAGATACATCCATGTTCTGGAAGCTGTGAACATGCCCTTATTTGCAAAAAGTGGCTTTGCAGATGTAATTAAAGATCTGAGGATGAGATCATTCTGGATTACCCAAGTGGGCCCTAAATTCAATGACAAGTGTCCTTACAAGAAAGAGAAAAGGAGACACACAGAGGAGACCATGTGAAGTCAGAGGCAGAGATTGGAGCGCTGTGGTCACAAGCTGAGGAAGGCCTGGAGCCGCCAGAAGCTGGAAGAGGCAAGGAAGGATTCTGCCCTAGGGCCTTCAGCGGGAGCGTGGTCCTGTCGGCACCCTGATTCCAGGCTTCTGGCCTCCAAAACTGTGAGAGGAGGAATTTCTGTTGTTTTAAGCTGCCAAGTTTGTGGTAATTTGTCATGGCAGCCCCAGGAAACTAACACACTGCCCTTCATTGCTTCCTCCTGCTCTTCTTGATGGCATCATAGGAAAGAACATTGGGTTCACTCCACTGAGCGCCTTGATATTTCAGACAAGACGCTGGGCACTGAAAGAGGACTGAGATGAGACTCCGCCTCCTGGAGAAGGCTGGGAAGTTAACAGCTGAGGACCAGGCGGTGGTGTAAGAGCCGCTGGGGTGCAGCACACTGAGGGAGGAAGGCAGTCCCCCAGTGTTGGGTAGGGGTTGGAGAGAAGGTTTTCTAGGTGAGGGCAGAGCAGGTTAAATAGTAGCTCATGAGGCAGCCTCATTCAAGATCCCCACCTAAGCCATGATTGTCCCCAGAGAAGGGGGCCTTGGCTCAGGGGTTCACAGAGAGCAGGTCTCCTAGTGCATCCCTCCTCCCATTTTTGGTCATGGAAGATTTCATCCTGATCAGAATCAAAGATCATCAGAGATCATTGAGTCCCAACCTCACATGTTGCAGATGGGGAAACTAATTACTAAGAAGGTGAAGCGGTCCGAGGTGGCTCAGCTAGTCACAGCATGTTAGAGCTGGAACCTCTCCTCCTGACACCTAATTCAGCCCTTTCAAGGGAACCAGACCTCCTCCCCTTGTCTGATCTGTCCTGCACAAAAGAAAATCCTGTGGCAACTCTTATCAGAGCTCCACCGCCCAGGGACCCAAAGCTTACTCTAGCTAAAGCTTAAATCCCTCCTCCCAGAATTGAAGTTTATTTCTCCTTGTCTGCAGAGTGATGCCCTTACCATAAGGCTGGTACAAGAACACAACATAACAACAGAAATCATCTGGCTACACAGACATTCTATAATAAACGTTTGTTGATTGCTCATCAAGAGGAAATACCTAATGGATAACCCTGCAGCCTTACCTCTCTGCCGTATCTCGAGCTTCTCACTCTCTCTGCTCTGGCCATGCCACCTTCCTTTAGTGACTTCACCGGAACAGTCCCCTCCCTCTGGGTCTCTGCACACACTCTTCTCTGTTCCTGGAATCCACATGACTTCACACACCTCTTTGCCTGGTTAATACTATCCCATCCTTCAGGGGTCACATCACATTTTCAGAAAGGCCTTTCTTGACCCCCCAGTCTCGAAGCTCTCCAGGTGTTTAGTGCTTTTTCTTTTCATCACTTATCATAGTTTGCAATTTGATATTTATGAGATTTTTTTCATTAGTGTTCACCTCCATCATTAGACAAAAATTTCCATTGGGGAAGAACTCTGTCTAATTGATTCATCACTGTCTCCCCAGCACCCAGCACATAGTAGACACATGTAATTCATTCCACAAGCATTTATTGAACAAAATGCTGAGCTGGTGCAAAGAAATGTACAGAGAATGAAATGACAAAACCGCCGCGCCTCAGGAGAGTAGAGCCAAATAGATGAGGTACAGTTAACTCTTTATCAAATTACCCAGTTACAAATCACCTTCACTACTTCACTCTCCCTCTTTCCTGGGCTTGCCCCTTAACCATTTTGTTCCTGACTGATATTTTCCCCAAAGAAGGAAAGGATGAGTTGGTAAAACTCAAAGCGGTCAATAACATAACCGGTAAACAGCTCCGGAAAATGAACTTCAGGCTAGCGCTGCTGAACAATGATCTAGAATGAAGTTTGGGAATTGTCTTTACAATTAGCTTCAGAATTATTTTAGAAATGCAAAAATGAGAATATATTGAAAAGCAAGAAGGTTGTGAAACTCTCCTCCAGCCCTCCCCAGCCTGGGAAGAATAATAGCCTCACCATGAAGCTCGTACCTTGGTTCCAGATACAAGTGCAGGTCATGTCAACGGAAATCATCCGCACCCTCCCCCGTGCTTTGCCTCCCGCCATGCGCCTCCTGCCGAAAGGAATACATTTCCGTGTCTGCAATCATTACCCCACCTACAGTCTTAGTCATGGAGTGTTTCCTTGGAAAACTCACAACAGTTGTTATCATGATTCAACAAACATTTACTCTGTACTTATTAGGTATCCAGCAAACCTGATAGGCCTGTTGGAAATTCAGGGAAGCAATGGAAAAGAAGTTGTGCTTTGGTCAAGGAGCATAATGGCATTCTAGCGGCTAATACATCTGAAAAGGCTTCAGCCACCCCATAATAATAATCTTCTCTATTTCTAGAATGCTTCAGAAATTATAAAGAGCTTTCACATGCGGGCTATGTGTCACAGCAGCTATGTGAGATAAAAAGGTTGCCCTCCCATTTGATAGGTTACTGTTTGGGTTCCAGAAGCCTGGAACGACTTATTCAAGGTTGTGTGGCCTACAAGGGGCACAAGGGGGAATTGTGGTGGTTGTGAAAATGTGCCACTGAGATCTCCAGCTGCAGGAAGCATAGTTAACTGACAGCCCCAGCTGCTAGACCTCTCCATCCACCACTGTGTCACACTGAGGCCACGCTGCCCATAGGCTGCTCCCTCCTAATGAGTGAGCACAGAAAGTGAACTAATTCAGGCCGCTTCCTGCAAGACAAGGGGCTCCTTCAGTGGGTGACTTGGGCCACAAGACTCCCTATCAACCCGAGGAAAATTTCTAGAAGAGCCTTCCCACCCATTTCCTCTTCTTTCCTGCTCTCCCTCATGGGTGTCAACTCTGCATCAGGATCTGAAGATTCTCCTTGCCTTCTCCTGCTCCTTCCCATTTATCCTTCCCAGGTGTTTCCCCAAATAAATCTCGAGCATGCCACTGCCATCTTGGAATCTGCTTCTTGGAGGAGCCCCCCTAACAGAACTCTAATCCAGATCTTTGTCATTTACAAATGGGCCTCCCACCAACAAAGAGATTCCATTTTGAAATACATTTGGAAAACGCTGGGGTAAACTCGATTTCACAGGATTTCTTAGATTCAACAATATTCTAACACATAATAAGACTCCTCAAAAGTACAAAAGCACCACAGAATCTAGTGGTTCCCAAACTGATTTGGAAGCAAAAACTTGCTTTTAGTCCCCTGAATAGGAGACTGGAACATTGGAACACTGGTTTTTCTCAGACCACAATTTGAGAAACAATGCTAAGCCCCACTCTCCAACAGGTACACACCCATCCTGTCCTTAGTGTTGCTAAAGAGCCTCAAAGTGGTGATTTGATACTCCCTTCTCTTACTAGGCTCAATGGCTGTGCAATAATATTGCCAAAAAGCAGGCCCAAAATGCAAGGGACCCAGGCAACCTTCCAACAATGTCATCTTCCCTGAAAGAAAAGGACACTAATTATCTTTTATGTTAAAACTTTGTTCCTATTTTTAGAAAATGGTTTTATTTTGAATATTTAAAATAGGTTCATCTTCAAGAAACAGGTAAACTGAATAAACTTTTAAACATAAGCAATAGATTCTAAATTGTCTGCAGGTTTTAAGACCAGACCCGTTATCTTGGGCATTACTCGGTTCCAATCAATGACAAAAGTCAGTGCCTGGACCTCAACTCCTCTTCGTGATTCAACACCGGAATGAAAAGGAATAAATGTAGTGACGTAAATTGTCCCACAGCTTTTCTGTAAATTTCCTGGAGATGCAAAAGCTCAGCATATTTGACGCTCAGTGAGAAAATGCATTTCTATGTACCAAGGAGGCGTTCCTTGTGTCAACAGGTGAGTCACCTGAGGAGCAAACAAGGGTCACTTTAGGGACAAGAAACCTAAAGAGTCTACATGGGAGTCAGTCTTCTTGAACGCCACAGGTGTTCCTTCTCTCTCTTCTTGAGAAGTACAGCAACGAAAAGAAGATGTTCTTGGTAAGACGGAAGGGGCAACTAATTGTCTTTCATCACCCACTAGGTAATAAGCACACACTGCAGCAGGCACTTTGCAAATGTGTCATCATTTAGGCTTCACAATCTTGGAGGTAGGTAGGACTACTATCCCGGTTTCATTTTAGGTGAAGAAATAGAGGCCTCGAGCAGTACAGTTACTGGCACAAGATCATAGAGGTTGCAAGTGACATTTATTGACATCCCTTAGTATTATGTTTGGTTCTGACGTCTGCAATCTCTTGGGTTTTTTTCCTTCCCTATACTTCTCTCTGTATTGCAACTTTTCAACAAGATCCAAGAATTACTTTGAAATTAGAAAAAAGAATGTTTTTTCTAAAATAGGGAAAGAAGTGAAGCAACTTTATTATTACTAAATATTTGTTGAAAAGCAGATATATCAGTCTTGTACTACTGACCAGTTATCTGTATTAGACATGAGTGCACACAAAAGAATCAGGAAGGATTAAGCTCCTTTCCTAAAGCTGCTAATATTCTCGGTGGGAAAATTAAAAGCCTTAATAAATCTACATGATCTCTCTATAAAATTTATATGCATTTATTATAACTATTTAAATAATTATAATAGATTTTAACTGCCTCCCATCTTTTCCCAACTTGAGTGTCAAGGACACTGTGAGCATTTGGTGGCCTCTGCTCTTCCCTGTGCTTTCCCTGGATTGGAAAGACCAGGCTGAGGCTGCCTGTGACCCTCGGAGACCTCTTCTCAGGGGTCAGGCCATTCTCGTACCAGGTGACCTCACCCCGTTGGTTGATCAGCAGTCTGGGAGATGACTTGTCCTAAAAGCGGTGGATGAAAGGATTCAAATTCAGGTCAGACAGAGTTGAGACACTGGTAGCAGCGGCAGAAGCCCAAAATTCACACAGGCAAAGGCAGCCTGCTGAGGCCGTGAGGAGGAAATAGCAATAGGACTCAGAAGCTATGAGTCAACAGAAGTCACGAGGTAGAGGAGTAGGAAGAAGTTAGTTGGTGGTGATAGCAACAGTCAAAGCAGACGCAGAGTAGCTGAGTCTTCATAACAATCAAGCAATAAAGAACCAGAGGGGGGTCGCCCCGTGGCCGAGTGGTTAAGTTTGGCTCTGCTTCAGCAGCCCAGGGTTTCACTGGCTGGGATCCTGGGCATGGACATGGCACCACTCATCCAGTCACGTTGAGGTGGCGTCCCATATAGCACAACCAGAGGCACTCACTACTAGAGTATACAAGTAGGTACCGGAGGGCTTTGGGGAGAAGAAGAAAAAGGAAAAAAAAAAAAAAAAGAGCCAGAGGATGCATGAGGCCAGGGGGATCCTGGGAAAATCAGACCTCCTCATCTGATGTGAATCCTGAATGGCATGTCAGTTCCCGAGCAATGCTCCCATTTCTGAAAGGGGAGCTGTGCTGAGGTGTCTGCTCATCCACAAGGCTGTCTGTTGGGATAGATTCCACACCTAATAATAATGGTAATTATTAATTTGAGTGCTTATGCTATGCTGGGAACTGTGGCCCTTTTATATTCTTATCTCATTTCATCCTCAAAACAACTCTATAAGGTAGCTACTTCCCTATTTTACAAATAAGGAAACAGATACACAAACAGGGCAAGCGATTTGCCCAGGATCACCCAGCCTGCAGATGATGGAGCCAAGATTGACTCCAACACCTTTGTTCTTAACTTCTACACTTCATTGCTTTATTATCTCATATTCAGTATATCCACAGAACGAACATGTTATTGGGGGTAACCTGTGTATTATTTTGTTCTGTGCATCTAAAACAACCCAAATCACACTTACTGCACAACACAGGAAATCATCACTCATTCAACTATTGTTGTACAGTCAAAAGTGGATGATTTGGATTCGATGTGACTACAATATTCTGATAGACTGAGAGTGCATTTGAAAACGATTACCATCACCATCACCTTTCATTTCTTCCCAAGCAGACTGAAAGCTCTCGAGTGACAGAGACGAGGTATTTCACTTTTCTTGACCTAGCATCCCAACCAGTGTGGGCGTCCAATTAATATTGTACAGCAAGTGCTCAAAAATTTTAAAAATGCAGAATGTACAAGGGAGAAAGCGTAGCAATTCAGTCCAACACCTTCCCTCTGCAGAAAAGCTGAGGGCCAGATCAGCCCCAAGTCACTCAGGTCACACTTGGATCAAACTTGACATGGAACCCAGGACCTCTGCCTCTCAGTCTCCTACTGCTTCTATTTTAGCGTCTGGCCTTTCTTCTTGAATGGAATAGTGTTTAGACAAATTTGTTGATTGAATTAGTCTGTTCCCTGGTTCGGTGGGTGAGGGCAGAGGAAACACTATCAAATGTTCTTTGACTGTTAAGAATCTTGCATCAGGGTCATCATATTAACCAACGATGGGCAGGTATAAGAATTGAATGGGCTAACCTCTGATCTGGGTTATAATAAATGTAAGCTCTCCTTGATTGTCAGTGGTTCCCTGGAGAACAGGTTCAGAAAGTTTTAAAGCTGTGATAGATTGTCTATGCCTGCAGTGAGCAAGGAGGGGAGAACAGTGGTGTATTTGCTGGCTCAATTCTTGAATACCCCGTGGAAGCTGACTTTTTAAAAACTTGAACACGACATTCTGTTTTATTAATAGTCATCCTCTTCTCTTAACAACCAGAAGACCAGAAAATGCCAGGTGGTTGGGTCCAAGTGGATGAGATATCACAGTGCCCTTACTATGTCTTAGAAAATTCACTACTGTTTATTTAAAAGATCAGGCTGAAATCATCTTTTATCTAAAAATATCAATGCACTTTCTAAACTCAGAAGACAATGTTTTAATTAACTCCGTGGATAATACTAAAGGGCCTTGAAAATCTATGGGGAAAAGTAGTGCAACACACTGTGGGCCAGGAGTCAGCTGCCCTGAAGATCTTCCCCAGGATCCAGCCTTCCCGTCGAACATGCCCCCAGGAGTGCGGGCGTCTTCTGAGGTTCTGTGCTTGAAACAACTGCGAGGGCTCAGAGCAATTTTAAAGCATGTAGACAGTTCACTTGGGACATCCCTATCGGCATCCATCCTAGGTAACATCAGGTCCCCAGTGGCACGGCCAGTGGCCACCTCCGACCAAGAGGTTCTTTTCCTCCCATCCTAATAGACAGGTATATTTACCTCTTTCCACTCACTCAGCTGGCGTTGCACAGTTGTTGGAGAGACACTTGCCAAGTGAAATGTAAACCATCTAGAATTCCCTGACCCTCAGTGTCTCTGCTTCGGAGAAGCATTTTTGCATTTGACTTTTTCTCCTTGCATCAGCCAGTCTGAGGGATTTTTAACTTCATCATCTTCTCCATTTTCCTTTTATTGGCCTCCTTTCCTTATTACTCCCTTTCCTCATCTCTACAGACGTCAGGGCAGAAGAAATTAAAATTGGTGCAAAGCAAACAGATAATTTTATAATTAGTTTGCTGCTCTCATCATACTATTCATAAGGCAAGAGCTTAAATCACTGGGTGAAATCATTTTACTTATGGTTTTAATTACCGTATGCTTCCTATCTTCCATTGTCAGGGAGGCGTCTAGGAGTTGTGTCAACCAGGTGTTCATGAGCCTGCACTTGGCTAAGCCCATGCATCTGCCCATCACCAACAGGATCTGCACCCAGCAGGCTTTCACAGACGACAGTGACATTCCCATGACCCGTTTCTGGAGCTTCAGTGATCAATCAGCCCAGGCCAGAACCTGCTGTTTTTGCCAAAGTTCTGGGATATGTTTGCAAGTGTTGAAGTTGGGCACTGATTTTAAACTTGTTGTTCTTTCTAACATTTTCATCATAAGTGGTTAGATACACAGTTCAGTTCCTCTCTAATAATGAACCTGGAAAATCTTATTACGCCAGAAAAGTAAGAATGTGTTCAAAAACTGATGGAGCCACGTCAAAAGACACGGGAGCCAACCAGAAGGAGCTCCCTCTGGCAAAATATGGGATGATTTAAGTATCAAAATAAAATGATAGGAATGGATAATAACACATTAAATACCATTATTTAACCCATACTATTACTAAAAAGAGGGAGAGGATTGGGAGAAGAAAAGAGAGGAGAAATCTCTTTTTATACATAGAGGGAATAATAGAAAAAAGGTTCTAAGTCACCATTTTACCATCCCTATAAGGATCATCAATTAGCTAAGAATCATCGTCGGAGGCTAAAACCCTGGGTGAAAGGCTGTTGGGAGGAATCTGGTGGACACCACTTCGTCAAATGATCACACTTAGCAACAATAATGAGGCAATTGATGTCGCGTGCCCCCTGCAGTGACGCACTGAGGGCACATCATCCATGAGCTTCTCTGGGAAAACAATTCAACCTCCATTGAGTCACGAAGAAGCCATCAAATAAGTATAAACCGAGAAAAATGTGCAAAAGAATTGGCCTTGACACTTTAAAAAATGCCAGTTTAATGAAGACGAGACAAAAAGGTCAGGAAACAGCCATATGTTAAAGCAGACTAGAAACTCATAATTAAGTGCAATGGGTGATCCTTGTTTGGACTCTCCAAAAAAAATACTTTTAATAGATATAAAGGGCACTGTTGGAACAATTGGAGGTATCCAAACGTGTGCCGTATTAGACAACAGGATGATATTGCTAGACTCAATAGTACTGATGAGTTTCCCGACTGTAGTGGTTGCATTGTGGTTAACACAAGCCTTAGAAGAAAAGTAACTTTAAAAATAAACGGGGGAGAGAAAACGCTTTTGCTAAATTGTAGTTGAAACTGTTGCCTGAGATGGTTCTGAGTATAAGGCCTATTCTCTTTCAATTAAAAAAAAGAACTGGGGGCTGGCCCCATAGCTGAGTGGTTAAGTTCACATGCTCCACTTTGGTGGCCCAGGGTTTCTCTGGTTCAGATCCTGGTCTCAGACCTAGCACTGCTCATCAGGCCATGCTGAGGCAGCATCCCACATAGCACAACCAGAAGGACCTACAACCAGAATATACGACTATGTACTGGAGGGCTCCGGGGAGAAAAAGAAGAAGAAGGAGAAGGAGAAGAAGAAGAAAAAAGAAGATTCGCAGCAGATGTTAGCTCAGGTGCCAATCTTTAAAAAAACAATTTTTTTAACTTAAAAAAGAATTGGCAAATTTTAGAGAGCTGTTAAAGACATGATGTTTTCTTTGACAGAAACAGAATTGAAAGATAAAAAGAACAAAAATTTTTAACACGTGCATTTTTTGTTTTGAGCTATGAGCTGAACTAGCTGCTTTTATTTTTTTCTTTTGCTGGGAAAGATTTGCCCTGAGCTAACAACTGTTTCCAATCTTCCTCTTTTTATTTTTTTTCCTCCCCAAAGCCCCAGTACATAGTTGTATATTCTGTTTGTAAGTCCTTCTAGTTGCATGTGAGCTGCCACCACAGCATGGCCACTACCAGACGAGTGGTGTGGTTCAGTGTCTGAAAACTGAACCCTGGGCCTCCGAAGCAGAGCACACCGAACTTTAACCACTAGGCCATCAGGGCTGGCTCTAGATAATTTTAAAAAGAAGAGCTTTCATCATGAGTCAATATTATTTAATGTCATGTCCTTGAAACTGCTAAAATCATTGCTTGTACCACCAGCGTATGTGTCTGTGTCTATAACTGGGAAACAGCTCACTATACACCACCTCCCATCGCTACTGCCCATGCTTACTGTGCTAAGTCCCTGGTCTGTTGAGATTGTAAGAAGCTCCAAAGAGAGACATGGGCAGTAGTGTTTGATGTCAAACAATGAATTGCTGATAATGCCACTAGCAGGGAAATTTCTGTATGGAAGGAACCTTCCTAAGCTCTGTTCAATCTCAATCTTAAAAAAGAGAAAAAATGGTCTCTGCAGCTCTCTGGATAGGCCTTTCCTGTGGTGGTTTTTTGCAGTGGGCTTGGCAGCCAGCAGGGGAATTCGTGAGGGTTTCTTAACCTGGATCCTGATCTACAAACTGCCTTTGTAAGCCAAGGGGATTTATTTTCTCACAGCAGGTGTGTACACAGCAAGGGAATTTCACTGGAGCCAAGAGAGGTCCAGACACACTAATCCTAGATCAGACCCGCAGGAAACACGCCGCCTCCATCCCATGAAGAGGAGAAAAAGGGAACTGATTCTCATAAATGATTTTCTACAAGCCTCTTTCTTAGGAAGGAGCTCAGACTGGGGTAAAACTCATCCACTGACCGTGCAAAGTTTTGGTGGAGCTTTTGTTACAGAAGACTCTGGTTACTCAGGAGGACTGCCTCCCAGAACATTTGCTACTGCCCAGATTCACAACTGCCCGTTAACATACCATTTTCCCCATAGGATGAAACAAAAGATGTGAAAAATGCAAGCGGTGTTTGCAGAGCCTTAATGGGAGTGACCACCAGGGCAAGGACCACAGAACCACAGCAGGGTGGGGCTGAGTGTCAGCCATGCTTAGGCACCAGCTGAGTGACCCCCTCCAACACCAGCCTCAAGGAAGAGGTTCAGTCCATGCCTCCTCCCAAAGAGAGATTTAGACCGGACCTCCACTCTGGGTCACTGGAGGCCCTTCTCAAATAACTAAAAGCGGGACTATTCACAGCAGCATCTATGTATCGAGATAAGTCTTACCGTGTGCCAGGCACTCTGCCAAGCCTTGTACATGCACGATCACATTTCGTCCCAAGGCATCCCCTGAGGTGGGTACTTGTCTCATCCTTGTTTAAAGATGAGAAAACTGAGGAGGCCTACAGAGGTTAAGTCACTTGCCTGGGACCATTCAGACAGTAAGTGGTGGGAAGAGATTTCCAACCCAGACAGTCCCTCTGGGAGCACACAAGATTAGACACTGTGCTCTCCAGCCCAAGTCATGAGTGGTCACTCACTGTTAAGCTCTGCCTCTCCTCCTTCTCTATCTGGAAGGCCCAGCTCAAGTGAACGGCTCCTTCCCCTGCCCTCCAGAGGGCATTTATATAAATACAAAAATAAAGATAAATATAAACAATCTCTTATGGCCCTATTAGTTGATTTATTCATATAATACAAATTTATTAAATATCGTTATAGATACCAAGGACACATGAGACAAAAAAGACAAAATCAGGGAGGGAGGGAGGTATGGTTATAAAAATATAAAAGGTCAACACATGGGATCCTTGTGGTGATGGAACTGTTCTCTATCCTTTTTTTTTTTCTGTTTTTGGTGAGAAAGATTGGCCCTGAGCTGACATCTATTGCCAATCTTCTTCTTTTTTTTTTTAAGATTTTATTTTTTCCTTTTTCTCCCCAAAGCCCCCCAGTACATAGTTGTATATTCTTCGTTGTGGGTCCTTCTAGTTGTAGCATGTGGGACGCTGCCTCAGCGTGCTTTAATGAGCAGTGCCATGTCCGTGCCCAGGATTCAAACCAACGAAACACTGGGCCACCTGCAGCGGAGCGCACAGACTTAACCACTCGGCCACGGGGCCAGCCCCCAATCTTCTTCTTTTTGCTTGAAGAAGAGTGTCACTGAGCTAATATCTGTGCCAATCTTCCTTTATTTTGTATGTGGGATGCCACCACAGCATGGCTTGATGAGTGGCATATAGGTCCATGCCTGGGATCCAAATCCATGAACCTGGGCTGCCAAAGTGGAGAACATGAACTTAACCACTACACCACTGGGCCAGCCCCATCTGTTCCCTATCTTGACCGCAGTGTTGGATTCACAAACTAACACAGGTGATAAAACTGCATAGAACTAAATACACACAAACACACACACAAATGAGTACAAGTAAAATTTGGGAAATCTGAATAAGATTAGTGGAGTGTACCAATGTCCATATCCTGGTTGTGATAATATACTATATCTCTGTGAGATGTCACCCTTGGGGGCAACTGGGTAAATGATACATAAGACTACTCCGTATTATTTCTTACAACTGCATGTTATCCACATTTCTCAATAATCTGCAATGATCTCAACAAAAATTTCAATTAAAAAAGGAAAGAAACCAATGCCATCTAGTAGGATAAACATAATACGAGGGACAGTCTAATAACAGGAATGACTCAGTTGGGTACATGCTTATCTTGGTATCAGTAAGGGTGGAGACCACATATTCATAATGCCACAGCCTCAGGGAAAAAATGGCTAAGTAGGTAGAATTCCCTTTCTTGTGTTCCCTCTCTCTCAAGTCTCACACTTGACTACATTCTATGGTAGCTGACCTTCAGCCAAAGATGTCTAATGTACCACTAATGTATTTTCTCTTCCCTGCGTATCATCCATCAAGGACAACTCTCAATACCATGTTTCCAATCAAGACATAAGTGATAGAGGCAGCCTGGGGTAGCAGAAATGCAGGGTAGTAAAAAGACCACAACCCCAGAAAGTAGAGACCGCCTCTATATTTACCAATTTAATCCTTCCTTAACCCAGACTCCCTTCCTAGAAAAGGGAAGAAATAGTCATATTTTGGCACCTGTCTGGGTTAATATGAGCTGTGGCAGGTAAGAGAGGCTGGCGTCCTGGAAAGAATGTAGGATTCTGGAACCAGAAGAATTGAATTCGATTTTCAGTTCTACTACTCACTGGCTATGTGATGGTGAATAAAGCATCTCAGCTCTCCAGTGTTCAGTGTCTTCAGTTACAAACAGCTATGATTCCTTCCTTCGTGTCTACCTGGAAATACTTTGAAACCCCAGAACACCAAACAAAGATGTGTGTGGCCCTGCCTTGTTCACCGCTATCTCTTTGACACTTTGTGTGTGCAGAATGGGCATTTAATAAATATGTGTTGGATGAGTGCGTGGAAGAATTAAATCGTGGGCCTGTAGTGAAACTGTATTCTTTGTCCCAACCAGCTCTTAAAAGTTCTCAAGCCAAGACCCTGGAACCTTCCAGAAGATCTCTCTCCAGGACCTCTTCATGGTTCATCTTTTAACTCCTTTTCCTAAGACCACTGGTAAACTCCAAATGCATGGCCAGTCATTGCACCAGTATTCAGTGATCCTCCACTTCCCTTTGCAGCACCCTGCCTGGGTATGCCTCATCTTCTCTAGAGCGCGCTTCTCAATAGTGAATTAGCTTAAGTAAATGATGACTGCTGTAAGCATGCCTTGGCAAATAGCCTTGTTTGACTTATATCTTTCACCAGCCAAAAGGAGGATAATGTCACTATCCTCATATCTCAGTTGTACTAATTGGATTTCTTAGTTGCGAACTACAGAAACCCTCCCTGGTTAGATTAAATAGAAAAGGAATGATAGTTTTCACATTTTCAGGGAGGCCCAGAGAACCAGGCTTGAAGATTAAAAAGCCAGGCGCGATGCCTAGCTCACCCCACAGACGGGCCCTGGGTAGACCACCACCTCTGGACACAGATACTTCCGTTCATCCACCACACTGGAAACAAGGGTACTGCCAGGACCTCTGAACTGCCCTCTCTGAGAAAAGGGGCTTGTTTGCCCTTTCCCTCAGCAGAATGGTTCCCTGTTGCACCTGCTTATTGTATCACTAGCTTTCAATTCAAAAATCTCAAATGTAAGTGTCTGATTGGTGGAGCCTGGGTCACATGCCTGCATCCTAGCATGTTTATGGCTTTTACTTGGGAGAATTTACAAATGGGAAAGGAAGTTGAAAGGCGCAGGGCAATCAAAAGGAAAAACAAAGGTCCATTCCACCAGCAATAAACAACTTCAGTAAATCACCACCAGGCTGCTGTGGGATTAGCTAATCTAAGTATCATTTTTGCTCCAAAAATTGAATATGTTGGAATATTCATCTGGGATACTTTTGTATGCCAAGGTAAGCATTTATTAAGAATTTGTAGAGAAACTATGATGAGAAACCTTTTTTCCAAATTTCATTAAAAGGTAATTTACAAATCAGCAAAATCCTTGATTCATATTCAAGCACCAATAGCAAAATTAATACTCCTGTCTAACCCTTATCATTCATAGCGATTATGTAAATAAAACTATGCATTATTCATGATATGCATATTGCATCATCTCCATAAAGAAAAAAAGTGAAAAGAAATCATCAGACAATAACTTTAGAAACAGAGTGATGTACAGAAGTGTAAGATAGCAGTCAGTAAAGCTTCATAAAGAACAAGTCCTGTCAAACTAATCTAATTCAGTTCTCTAACAGAGACAAGCGTAGAACATTGAGAAGCAGCAATAAATGTAATCTATTTTTATTTTGTCAGAGTTTGAGATTCTGCCTTGAATAATGCAGGTATCAATAGAATAAGATACTCTCAGCCAGCCCACCCATCTATTAACCAAAGTACAACTTCTGAGAAAAGCATTGAAGTAAGCTTTCTACTAAGACAAATAGCGCTTTCACAAAAGCCAATGTAAAGATTTTCAAAATATAGTATATTTATTATAATCAAAGCCAAAAATCCAGTTGAACAAAAATTGAGTTGCCCCTCGGATATTTAAATGAAAAGATCTGACTTCTCTCAGTCAATCCTTACCACTCAAAGCTCGCTTGGTTTTCCCGAAGAATTGGTACAGACTCGACTGTTGCTGAACAGTTTCACTACAGACCTAGACAGTAGAAGGAAAACTTTTTTCTTTGAGCCTCTTACCTCGCCCAAGAAATGGATTCACTATTATGACTTATTTGCCCAATCACTTCAGCCAAGCCGTGAGTTTTAATAATTTTTTTACCCCAAAATGAAGTTGGTTGTTGGTGCTTCTTGAGCTGTCTGACTCACTTCTGTGATAGAAAACTAGGCCCCCAAGACACTCTCTTTGTTCACTGCCTGCCATTGACTGATTATCTACGACCCCAGGCAAATTACAAAACTCCTCTGGGCTCCAGATTTCTTACCAGTCAAGCGGGGCCAATGTTGGTACCTATCTCATAGAGTACTGTGAATATTAAAGAAATTGATACATGTAAAGCGCTTAGAATATTGCCTGGCACATAAGAAATATTCAACGTGTGTTATATATTACAAGCTCAAAATCTTTGGAGCCCAGAGTGCTATAAAATTCAAAATCTTTCTGATTTTAGAAAGAGAGGGAGAGTATTAAAAAATTGACCGTTAGAGTCTAGCCCAGCATTCCATAATCAAATGCGTTAATATTTCCATAGCAAAACGTGGACATTTACATTAACTGGGATAAAGACAATAAGTAGCCTCAGGTCAGGTTCTACAACAAAAGACTCTGTTCCAAACCTAGAGAAAACTTTCAGTTTTCGAGCTGTATGGACTTAGGAGTTGTAAATAGGGATGGTGGTCCAGGTTATGGCTATTCACAGTTTAGATTCTGTACTGTTTGCCTCATTCCGTATCTATTCTGCTCCCAGTGGTCTTCCAGATGTCCTGGGTTTCTGATCCATCACCATATTGCCTTTTTACAGCCGTGGCCTAATAATTGAAAAGACTTTCCTCCTCAGCCATAACCTGGCTAACATCCTGCCCAGTCTAGCCCTCTCTGTGATGACCCCCCAGAGCTGGCCCCAGCTCAGCATTCCTCCATTGTACGCTCTGGTCACCACGCACAGAACCAGACGATTTGGCCAGGCAAAGTGAATGGGCCAACTATTTCCAGGGCAAATGGACACAGCCTTTGCCCCAGAATCCAGAAGAAAGCAAGTCATCTAGATTAATAACCATAGTGCTAACCTGCTTTCAGGGGGCAGTCATGCAAAGAACACTTAATGAAGTCACAAGACAGATTCTCTCTAACTTCTACGAATGTGTGACTAGCATCCCAGGTCTGAGAAACATTCCTGAAGCATCCACCAGTGGATCTCTCCCACCACGCCACCAAACTCTAATGCTTAGCTCTTGAAGTCTTACTCTGGGTGTTGATTTACACATTATTATTTTATAAGCATCAGCTGCCAAAACTTACGTGGTGATCATAAGAAGTCAGTGCAGGGACTGGCCCGGTGGCATAGTGGTTAAGTTCACATGCTCTGCTTAGGCTGCCCGAGGGTTCCTGGGTTCAGATCCTAGGCACAGACCTACACTACTTGTCAAGCCACGCTGTGGCAGTATCCCACATAAAATAGAGGAAGATTGGCACAGATGTTAGCTCAGGGACACTCTTCCTCACACACAAAAAAAAGAAGTCAGTAGGAACTTTAACACCTTATCTGTCACCGCCCCGTGAGAGCTGAGTGGGGCTGACTTCATCACAGATACAAGACTTATGTAGTCGCACTGGGCTTCATGCTTAGACAAGCCCATGCTTGCTTAATTGCTCTGCCTTTGCCATCTTGGAATTCTTAATAATTGTTGAACAAGGGATCCTGTATTTTCTTTTGCACTGGACCCCACAAATAATGTACCTGGTCCTGGAGCTGATTTCCAAGGAAAGCTTTCTCTTATTTTCAGAGGGCCATTCAAATGTGCCTGGGAAAGGCCAGACAACCCTGCAAGGCAATGGTTTCCAAAGAAGGGTAGATACACTCTGGGGCCTGGGCAAGACCGTCCACTGCAGTGCAGGAAGGAAACACTAAAGCTTCTATTTATGTATATTTAATCTCATCATTGTTCATCTCTGTTTTTGAATGTTGTCCTCTGCTATCCTTTTTTCTTTGTCTCATAGTAATAGAACGGCCAATTTTTAACTGGGCACGTAGCCACAAAAATTACAAAATTACATTTCCCAAAATCCTTTGCAGCCTGGTGCCTTGCAGCTGAATGTGGCTATGCAGTAACTTTTAGCCAATAGGAGGTTGAGGAATGTGATGTTGTAACTTCCAGTTCCGTCCTTAAAGAAAAGGGTCATGCTGCACCCTGCCTTTTCCTCCATCCTGATACTTGGGACATGGATAATTCAACACATCATCTCAGACCACGCAGATGAGTGAAACGCTGTCGGAATGTCAGAGCCACAAGGGAGACAGAAGCTGGGTGCTAGGTACTCTCATGGAGCAGAGCTGCCATCTCCACCCTGGCCTGCCTTCCTCCTATTCCAAGAGAGAAATGTCCATTTTGATCTGTTTAAGCCACTGTTTTTAGTGTCTATTACATCCAGCCAAACCAACATCATAACTAATATATGAATACCTTAATACAGGAATATGACTTATCAACAACAAATAATAGTAATGCAGTATATAACTTTTAAAAACTTAGAGATTTCACTTCTAGGGTATTGAACTTTAGATCAAAGTCAAAAGTTTATCTTATATAAACAAATAGGTGAAAAGGAACAACCTAAAAAGCACCATGTCACACAGTCCATTTAGTTTTAACAGTGACCATGAGAGGACAGGGAGGAGAACGGGACACCGAACTAAGTAAAGAGGAGAAACAGGGCTTGCACCTTCTAGCAGCCTTTCCTGTCCAATCTTCCTCATCAGAACCACGGAACACAGAAAGCAATTTGTGCAACTCTTTCTCAATTCTCCTGGGGAGGTGCCTAACTACTACCATTCACGACGCATAGCAGAGACAATACTTAATCCTGTCATGGAAGCCTGGCTGAGAAAGGCAGGGAGTGTCTTGATTAATTGAATATTCTAATTAACTGAATGTTTTCACTTTCTTAATCTTAAATTTAAGTTTCCTCATCTGTAAAAAACACGGACAATAACAGTACCCACCTTATAGTTGGGAGGGTTAAATGAAACAATGCGTGGGCAATGCTTAGCACAGGGCCTGGCGTGTGCTAAGTGTTCCATAAGAGTCCACTGCTATCTTTAGTATCGTCACCACTGATGAAAATAATAAGAATAATGTTTTCACATATTGAGGTACATGGAGAAGCCATTCTGGTTTAAATCTGATTCAGCCTAAAACTTGTTTTTCCTAGAGCAGCCTGACTTATGGCCCACTGAACACGCATTGCACATCTGCTTCAAACATTTTCGCAGAGCAGAGAGTGCACTCCTTAAAGACAGGGAGGAATGTCTCCCTTTCTCTGATGCCAACACCAGTACTTTTCTGAAGATAAGGTTTTTTTCTCAGAGAACCAAGGTCAAGTTGACCGCTATGTATGCACTAAACTGCAGCAAAACATCTTGTGACTTTGGGGGGAAAAACTGTATTCCTGTCATGCTTGATGCACATTCTTTGTTCTGAAACAGTATACAACCACGCTGTAGACCACACTTCTCTGAGGTGCTTTCTTCCCTGGTGGAGATAGCGCATCTGGGCTAGTCCTCAGCTCAATAAATACCACTCTATCTTTCTTATCTATAGATTGGCTATTGATTCTTTGTGTTGACATCACCATCATCATTATCATGCCTAGAGTACCGATTTTAAAAAGAATATAAAATAGGGGCCGGCCCCATGGCTGAGTGGTTAAGTTCATGCGCTCTGCTTCAGTGACCCAGGGCTTCCCTGGTTTGGATCCTGGGCATGGACATGGCACCACTCGTCAGGTCGTGTTGAGGTGGCGTCCCATAGAGCACAAAGAGAGGCACTCACAGCTAGAACATACAACAGTGTACAGGGGGGCTTTGAGGAGAAGAAAAAAAATACTATATATATATATATATATATAATAGTAGATGAGGCTACTCATAATCATTATTCACCTGTTTCTGAGCACTCAGGAATTCTTCTAGAATTTTGCCATACCTTTTGGAAGCAGCACGGTATTAAGTTGAAATATATAAAACTATATATATTCAATTGTATTTGGCCTATTCAGATGGCAATTTCATGTGGTTCATCTGAATAAATGAAAAAAGCATGGGCATCTGTTATGGACAGAATGTTGTATGCCCCTAAAATTCATATGTGGAAGTCCTAACACCCAACGTGATAGCATTATGAGGTGGGGCCATGGGAAATAATCAGGTCATGAGGGTAGAGCCCTTATGAATGGGATTAGTGCCCTTCTAAAAGAGGCCTCAGAGAGCTCTGTCATGCTCTTTCTGCCATGTGAAGATATGAGAAGCTGACAGTCTGCAACCTGGAAGGGGACCCTCACAATCACCCCACCATGCTAGCATCCTGATGTGGGACTTCTAGTCTCTAGAGCTTGAGGAATAAATGTTTGTTGCTAAAACCACCCAGGTTAGGGCATTTCGTTGTAAAAGCCCCAGTGGACTAAGACAGCGTCAAAGCCAGATTGTTCTGTATTGTATGCCCATTCCGTGTGTGACAAAGGACAATGAGTAAGTTGCTTCACCTCTCTCTGTCTCAGTTTTGTCAGCTAGAAAATGGGATTGGTTTCCTTTCCCTTCGGGACCCTTGCTGTGAAACTCATCATCATCAAGGACTACACAAAACGTGCTGGTGGCTTGTGCTTGTCGATTCAGACATTTTCTCTCCAGCTGTGGAGTCCTGGGGACAAAAAACATCTGCTTGGGCCTCTAGCTCAGATAGCTTTTCCTCCATCACCATTCTGCATATCGGCTCATAGGGCAGGACTGCCTGAGCAGCAATGCCCTCCATGGAACAGGAAAAGATGCAGCCAGACTGAGAACAGAGAAGGCAGGGCAGGATGGCGGGGAGGTGGGGCTTTAGAAACATCAGCTGCTATGATTTCAGAAACCAAGACTAGGCAGTGGGATTTAGTGGAAGAGGAGAAAGGAGGGCATTGGATGAGCCCATCCGGGTTCAAATCCTGGCTCCATTGCTTATTAGCTATAGAGTCTTCACCAACCTCCCTTGATATCCACCTCACTGGGCTGCTGTGAGAGTCAATGTGACTGAGTAGAAAATAGCAAGGTGTACCATCAATTTATAAGCAGTTTGTGGGGGTGGGGGGAATTGCAGGAGGACAGTACCACATTAATCATACACCTCGGTTATAAGATACAACCCAAGTCCAACATGTGGACCAAAACATGAACCTTAGAATCTAAAAACATGGCAATTTCTGTTGGCTATGGGGGGTGGGAGGTGAGAGAAGGGCTTAGGGAGAAGGACCAGCAGCTCTTGCTGCAACCTGAAGAGTCTTTCCTCGGTCAGAAGTTTTCCTCTTTTTCCTGCTTCCTTCAAGCCCATCTACCCTCCAAGGACTCAGACAGAAATGCTGCTTCTCTCCCCAGACACAAATGTTGCCTTCTGCCATGTGGCACAAATGTCCCCTGCCTGCAGTTAGCAGCCAGCCCCGAGAGCCAAGATCCCATAGCTTCCCACACCTACAAGCGAGGTAATATGAGCCACCAGGCATTGTGCACAGGTGGCAGCTGCCGGGAGCAGGGGCCAGTGGGGTGGCAGGGTGCACACAAAGGGGCAGGAAGCGGCTGGCTTATTTCAGATCAGCCATGAAAAAGCCTCCACAGGGCGACCTGGAGCCCTCAGTTCTGGAAACACCCTGACTTTACCCAGAAGTCATAGGACCTGAGGCACAGGGAGGTAAACAAACTGGTCAGGCTGTTTCACAACCCCACGCCTTCTTTCTTCTGCTGCCTGGCCCAGCGCATCTTGTCAGACATGGGGAAATGGAGCCCCAAACGGATGAATTGACTTGCCCAAGGCCTCACAGCAAATCAATGGCATCCAGCAAGGGGCTTGATCTTTCAAGTCTCAGCCCAAGGGTCAAGTGAAGCCATTCCTGGTAGCAGCAGCATCAGGAGATCTGACCTCTGCCCCTGCGTATTCCATAAGGCCTTCTCCTGCCCTCTACCCCACTCCAGATCCACCCCACTGCTTGCATTTGTTGACGTGCCTGGCCCTCTACAAGAGGATAATCCTCATACCCATTAGGATGGCTACTATAAAAACAAAACAAAACAAAAACTAGAAAATAACAAGTGTTGGCAAGGATACGAAGAAATTAGAACCCTTGTCTGCTATTGGCAAGAATGTAAAAGGATGAACCACTGCAGAGAACAGTATGGATCTTCCTCAAAAAATTAAAAATAGAATTAGCATATGATCCAGGAATACCACTTCTGGGGATGTATCCAAAAAAATTGAAAGCAGGGTCTCAAAGAGGTATTTGCACACCCACGTTCGTAGCAGCACTATTTACAATAGCCAAGAGGTGGAAGCAACCCAAATGTCGATCGATGGATAACGGATAAACAAAACGTGGTATATACAAACAATGTAATATTATTCAGCCTTACGAAAGAAGGAAATCCTGTCACATGCTACAACGTGGATGAAACTTCAGGACATTATGCTAAGTGAGATTAGCCGGTCACAGAAAGCACATACTACATAATTTCACTCATATGAGGTAGCCAAAGCAGTCAAACTCCTAGAAAGAGAAAGCAGAAGGGTGGTTGCCAGTTCTAGGGGGAGTGGGAAATGGGGAGCTGTTTTTTAACGGGTACAGAGTTTCAGTTTCACATGATGAGAAAGTTCTAGAGATCTACTGCACAACAACGTGCATATACTTAACACTGCTGAACTGCACACTTACAAATGGCTCAGTTGGTAAATTGTATGTGTTTTCTACCACGATTAAAAATTTTTGAAAAAAAGAGTACAATCCCTTAGCAGCGGACACCTTGCCCAATCTGTCTTTTGTCCCCAGCCCCTGGAAAAGTACCTGACATTTGAGTTTGCTGAATGAGTAAATGAATGAAGATTACCTTGTGTAAGGCTGTATTATGAAATCACAAAATCCCGGAGTAGGAAAAGACCCCAAAAGTCAATCAGGATATCTTCCTTTACAAAGCTTGAATATTCTCTACACAACGGAACCCTGCTAAGTGGTTGCCCAGGCTCACCATGAAGGCTCCTTGCCCAACTCTGACTCCCCAACAAAGCCACCATGTCACTATCTCTCGTCCCAACACTTGGGGCCACAGAGCCAGTCTAATCTTGTTTCTTCATAACAGCCCAGCATAACTCTCAGAATACTTGATTTCTCAGTTGATCTGAACTACAACCCCCCGGGGCTAGAGGGCACAGCCATCAATTTACAGGAAGCAGCAGAGTCATAGGAGGATTCAAGGACTGGCCAGAGGTCAGACACAAGTCGATCGATACCAGCGCCATCCCCTCAGTTGCCTGGCCTGTCACTCGCTGTACTGCCTTGTAAGAGTCCTGATGGGGCCTTACTCTGGTGGAATTGGGGTGAGCCCCAGGGCTGGGTAGTGAGTAAAAATGACATCCATGGACCCCACGAAGGAGAACTGCAACCAGCACAGTTACACAGAGGCCCAGGCTCAGACACGGACCTGCAGGTAGGGTTTGGTGCTCTGAGGTCACCATCTTGATATTCTTCATAATTTTGTCTTTGAATCTGTGTTTTGTAAATAAGGTTCAATGGGACAATGTCACATGTGCCAGGTCTTAGAGTCTCTACTCATGTGTGTCCCTCCCGCTGAGTCCCTGCCTCCCCAGGACAGATTTTCGTCCACATGCTCACCATCCCCAGGGCAGACAAAGCCCCGGGCGTTTGTGAGGGTCTACACCCACCCCATGATTATCCCTGTGCATGAGACAACATGGCATTATAACAAATAAAAAAACACCATGACAGGTTGAAAGAGAGAGTATGAAAGACAGAAAGGACTTATTTTCTGATTTTTGAACGAGGGCCCTGCATTTTCACTTTGCATTGGGCCCTGCAAATTATGCAGCCAGCCCTGCCCAAAGACATGGGGTTTAGCGTTCCCCAGGCTCTGGACCTCGAGCAGAGGCAGCTCCTCCAGCCACTGCCTTGCTATGGCAGGTCCCCTCGAGGGCGAGCACCTTCATGGCAGCTGTGGGATATAGGCTATACCTACAGGAAGCTTTGCAAGTAGAGACCCTGTGCAACTGCTCTTGAAGCAGAGACCAGGTTCTACAATTGACAATTGTCATATGCCTCCTGGACATTTCTACTCTACATGAAGAGTAGGTGCAAAGCAAGTCCTCTCTGCAGGGAAGCCCAGCCTGGACCACTAAAGGAAAGAAGGAAGTCCAAGGAAGAGACGAGGCAGATGATCCCAGGTGTGGGAAACAGCCTCCTCTAAGGACCAACCTTGCTTTCTCTGATTTGTGCTCCAGGCTGGATGGACCACAGTGCTCCACACACTCTCCTAGCCTTCAGCCTTTGTGTGGCTGAGATTTTTGGGACCTGCCTGAGGACTTCCTGCTCATCCTTTAGCCCCCAGCTCTGGTGACACGTGTTCTCTCCACCTGCTTGCCCCCTCCGTCCACCCAGAGCCACTGTGCTGTCTGCCCCTTGAGAGAGGTTCCACTAGGGCGTGTCGCCTTTGAATCACAACTCCTGTTGACCACTGTGGGTCCTCCCGCCTTGGGCCAGGTGTATTTACCTCCGTATCCCATGCCTGGCACTGACAGGGCACTCACAAAATATCTGTTTCACTTCAAAGAATCTCGTCGATCCCTCTGCCTGCAGGTGAGACTCTCTAAGAGATACCCTCATTGATGAGGGTCCAGGTATTTCTAAGGACTCCAAAGCGAGGTCACTTCATCCACTTTCTCTAAAACTTCTTCTGGCATTCAATGACCCTTTTCACCCAACAACATTCGTCTTCAGTCTCAGCTAAACACCTTCCCACTGTTCTATGAGTAGGCCATGAGTTTCAAGTCCCATCGTCCCAACTAAACCTCAAGCTTCCACAACGTACACTTCTCTTGTCCCTTAATAGCCCCTGATTCAAATACGATTTAAAATTTAAAAACCTTTCACCTTGGGCTTCTCATTCCTAGGAATTTATCCTGAGGGTGTGATTGTACAATTTTGCAAATGGGTAAAGTTGAATACACATGGATGTTTATTATGGAATTACACTACATTAGCAAAAATGAGAAATAAATATCCGTTGACTGGGGACTAATTAAATAAATGAATTTTGTACATACAATGGAATACCACGTAGTCATGAACAATGGCAATGCAAGTATGTATTTATTCAACTGAAAAGTGCCACCATACAAGACCTAAACACAAACTCTGTTAGTTCAAGGAGAAAATGCAAGAAAAGGATTCAACACTCATAGAATCCTCAAATGCTATAAAAAAAGAAATCATAGAGATCATAGCACTTTTTAACGTTAAGCACTTCTTTTCAATCATCCACCCGATAGATAATAGAACTTTCAGTGTATGTTGATAATCGTTAGAGGAAAAGTAGGTTACAAAACAGTGTGTACAATATGATGCAGTTTATGTAAAAACTGCACAGAAAGATGCCTGAAGGGATTTTTCATCAAAAAGACGTGTTAATCTCTGGGGGGTGAAATTTGGGATTAATTTCACTTTCATTTGTACATTTTTCTGTATTGTTTTACATTTTTATAAAGGCTATATATTATTTTTACATTCAGTAAAAATTTAAACCTTTTTTTGTTTTAGAAAAACAATAGCATCTGGAAAAACGAGATTCTCATCAAGTACTAGTTAAATGGAGACTGACTCATAGCCCTTTGAGCACTATGCAGGACTTATGCAAATGTCATAAATAAATGAAGAGCTGAAGGGCCTTACAGAATGTTGTCTGGCACAAAATGCCCCAGCCTGTTCCCTGAGTAAATACTGAGGAACAGATGCTGCTGTTGGTGTGGCAATGACCCCAAGAGTAGTGAAGTCCTTTAGAGTTTGAAAAGGCTTTTGCTTTCAACATCTCATTTAAGCTGCAAAACTAGATTCAAAACTAGTCCCCAAACTGCATTACCTAAATGTCTGTCTGGTCATCATTAGGCAACATTTCCAGGTTAGTGTTGGCACAGTTGTTTGTTGAACGGATAAATGGGTGGGCGGATAGCTGGATAGACGGACGGATGGATGGATGAATGGATGGATGGATGGATGGGCGGATGGATGGATAGAAGGATGGATGGATGAAGGAATGAATTCTTTTCTCTCTTTTACAGACAAGAAAAACAGAGGAGAAGAGATGAAGCTGCAAGCCTAAAGTGATAGAGTTATTAAATGATAAAATCAACGGTTGGAATCATTACTGTATATGATTTCCTAATTAGCTCTCTTTTATCCAAAATGCACCCCAAAATCTGTTTTCTTCCAGAGGAAATACTTTAATGTCACTGACAGACATATGCTTGATAATCAGGGGTGATAGTCAAAATAGCAGTCACTATCAAAATGCCACCAACCATGGCCCAAGTGCAGGATTCTGGAGACCTCCTGCTATGCCAGGCATTAACCCATTAATTGCTGGATGTAATTGGGTCCTGGGTGTCAGAACAGCTCTCGGGGGCTCAAGATAGGAACCACTCAGCTACTACTGATATGGAACTATTTCGTTACTTTAACAACTAATGCAGCCATACGAGTGTATCATGGTTGGCTACAAGCCCTGCTAAAAACCCTCCACAACACTAAAAGGGTGACTACCAACGTGAGAAATTCTGCTCCCTCTCCACTCATAGCAGAGCCCTTATTCCAGGCACTGCTTATTATGCCACTTAAAACCTTCATCCTGATGAATCCAATTTGCATGAATCAATAAAATCAAATGTCATCAACCTCTCCAGAAAATTACCCTGAGCCTGACTGTGGCAGGGGATCAGGGCAGGCACAGGGAGGAAAGAATGATGGCAGTGAGGGAGAGGATACCTAAAATCTGAAAAAACACGACACAGCAGCACCAAAGACCCGTCCTGGTCATAAGCAGCGTTCTCTGAACACACGCAGCTGTTTAAGCTCATCATTGTTCTTGGCGCCAGGCAGGGTTCTGGGAGGCAGTAAGAGTGGCCCTGACCTCAATCTGCTCGTAGTCCAGGAAGGCAGAAGGAGAGACATCTGTAAGTAACTGTTGTATGAAATATAAGGTTCAGAGAGGACAAGCACACTATGGGAATTCAGAGGAGGGAGAGTTTATTTCCACCAGAGGAAACCTAGGAAGGCTGCCTGAGGAAGGTGGCCTTGACCCAGGTCTTCTTTAGAAACAGTGGCACTTAGACTTGGGAAGGAAGGGAAATGTGCTGTCAGAGATCAACATGGGCCGGTCCTAAAGCAAACATTACTGTCCCTGGCATTTGCCAGCAAAATATGCAAAATAGACACTGTATGTACTCTACTCAACTTGTCATTTCCAATTACATGTTTTCTCACCTCCTCACCTTTACTTATGCTTTACCTTCTGTCTGGAACATTCTCCCTCACCTTCACTTCCACTTCTGCATTCAAGAACATTATTTCCTAGTCATTTTTCACTTCTCAGCTTAGATGCACTTCTTCTGAAAAGCCTTCCTTAATCTCCAAAATTGGATGAAATGTCTCCCCCAAGCCAGGCTCCCACAGCACCCTGAGCATACCCCTTCATAATACTTACAGCCAAATCATAAGCGCCTATTGTGTTATTGACCAATGCCACTTCTCTGCAAGCACTCTGAGAGTAGAATCTGTTCTGATTCATCCTTGTGGACTCAGTACTCACAACAGAAATATTGAATAAATGATTGAATTTTTTTAAGTGATTCAGTAGCTCCATCTTGTACCAGAACCCCAAACCTGTCCCAATCTGAGCTGATGACGTACCCATGTCATTCTACCAAATCGCTTTGCAGGTGAAAAGATACAAATGTGTCAAGACCCCTTTTATCTAGCACCAAACAAGATGAAAAGCCAAGGCCAGCTCTGAACCACACTACTGACCGACCGCCCCCAGGGCCATCATGGTCACGAGGTACAGGTGGAGCCCCAGCGGAGCTCCCTCCGCAAGTCTATCAGTGAGGCCAGTGGACATCGTTCTCGCAAAAGGACTGGAAAGACCTCACCTGTCATTTACAAACAGAAAGGAGACTTCGTAGTGGGAGGAGAGGGCCAAAGAGAGAAGAGAAACTACAGGCTTAAGTTGCCTTTATCCATTAGTGCAGTTAAATAAGGAAAGGCCTTAGTGTCAGAAAACAAAAGCACTTAATATTAACCCTTTATAGTCTGGTTCAAGAAAGTAAAGAAAAAATTTTTTAATGTTCAAAATGTTAACAATGGTTATCTCCAGTGATATTATGAGTGATTTTTTAAAATCCTCATAGCTTCTACATTTTCTAAGTTTTTTTACAATGTATATTATCTATTTTCTCAACAGAAGGGGGAACGTCTCTCTTAACTGCATGATCAGGCCTAATTGTCCCTCCCTGGTCCTTAACCATTGCTTACTAAGCCTTGAGTCTTAGTTAACCCTTGAGGATTTTTGAAGGGAGACCCTCGCCCCCAGGTCCCAGCCTGTTGGCTCTGGCCCCACCCAAAAGCCTTCCCATTAGGAGAAGGAATACATTACTTGGCTTTGGATGGCTTGTCCATTCTTCCTCTTCTTGGTGGCCTCTCTGGGTAGGAACCAGCAAAATCCTGGTGTCTGGCTTTATCCAGATCCTGGGCAGAGGCTTCTGAGTTTCAGAGCTATCTGGTGGGTGAGGCTATTTCGGGGGTGTGGCTGAATCAACACTCATTGGTGTGTGTGGCTGTTCTCGAGCATCATGTCACCCAGTGCAATCAAAGGCACAAAAGCAAACTGTCCCACCAAGACTGGATCATTCTGTCAGGGTTCTTAACCCCTCCCACCTGGTGGCATTTGTCTTCACTCCCTTCAATGACTGCACGAAAGGCTAAATGCCTTCAAGCCTCAAATTCAGAATCTGCTGAAAATTCTTTGAAAAGATCATCTCATCTCAAGGAAAACACACCAATAAGATCATTCAGCTCTCCTAGATCAGCAAAACTTTCTGCAATGATGAAATGTTCTATCACCCACGCTGACCAACGTGGTAGTCACTTACCCATGTGACTACTGAGTCTTTGAAATGAGACTAGAGCAACGGAATGAATTTTTAAAAAATAATTCAAATTTAAATAGTCACATGTGGCTAATAGCTGCTATTTTGGACATTGTAGTTTAGAATCACAAAATATTAGACCTAGAAAGAACCCAATAAATCATCTGGATCTGGGATTCTCAATCTTTGCGACTGTGAGATATGTTCAGACTTTCCCAGTATTAACAGAATATTTAGTATCTGTTGATTAAGAACACCACAATGACCAAAATTAGCAAAAATTCAATAACATTTTAAGTTACATTTTAATTAAGAAAATCATCACGATCAAAATTGGTAAAAATTCAATAACAGTTTTAATTGTATTTTACTTAAGAAAAGCATGACTGAAATTAGTCAAAATTCAATGACACTCCTCACTGCATTTTATTACTTACAACAGCATCCTCATACACGTACATGATAGACGTGTGTTCAGCCTTCAGACTTGTGCAACCTACGCATTCCCAGAACTCCATTAACTCCACAGCCCGAGATCGCCATCTCGGAGAGTGCACGGCTCAACGGAAACCAACAGTCCAGTGCAAGCGCTGGGTTTAGAGAAAGACAGAAAATGGAGCCCAGAAACGGAGGAGACCTGCCTGAATCACACAGCTAGTCAACAGTGGGCTCGACCGGGCAGCCAGACCAACGCTCTCTTCACCCTGCCACAAAGTGCAAAGACGTGAGACAGAGCTGGAAACACAAGGAGATAGAGCTGGCTACATTTAAAATACCTCTCTCCCTTTCCTTTTCTTCGGAATTTTGAGGAATAAAAGGAGCAGAGTTTTGTAATAACAAAAATAAATTTACCGATGAATAAATAATTACATAAATAGGCCTGCAAAAGGACTGTGAGAAAAATAGAACTGGTCCTATTTGTATTTCAGTGAAATTCAATAACTTTGAGTTTTTCTGAAGCTTTTATAACTTTCCCTGTTTTGTTTTGTTTTTTTTTTTAAAGATTTTATTTTTTCCTTTTTCTCCCCAAAGCCCCCCGGTACATAGTTGTATATTCTTCGTTGTGGGTTCTTCTAGTTGTGGCATGTGGGACGCTGCCTCAGCGTGGTCTGATGAGCAGTGCCATGTCCGCGCCCAGGATTCGAACTGACGAAACACTGGGCCGCCTGCAGCGAAGCTCGCGAACTTAACCACTCGGCCACGGGGCCAGCCCCATAACTTTCCCTGTCTTTGTAGGGTTTCTTAGCATCTATGGGCATCCTTCCAGAGACAGGCAGTAAAACAAAAATCATCTCTCAAAAATAAACCAGGTTTATGAGCTCCTTTCAGTGACAGCAAGCAGGACACAGAAGAAAGAGCCAAGGTGTTCTCTTCAGTTACAACGGCCACCAAGTTCACCCAAGGAAGAGATGGCTCTCAAGTTTGGAGCTCTGACGCCCATTCTCCTCCAATTTGATTACCCAACACCTCCTCCAATATGGCGCACTGCCCTGTTCTGCTAGATCACTGAGGTTAGCAGGAAAACCAATTGAAGTCAGTTCTGAGGATTTGATGTACTCAGACTTTCAGCTCTACGTGTTGCTCCCTTTGGATTCCCACAGCGTTTGATTTTTTCTTTTTTTAGCTTGACCACAGTGACTATGACCCTGGACTGAATCAAGACTCTAATACTTACTAACTGCCGAAAGCTGAGCAATTTGCTTCAGCTCTCTGAGCCTCGGTTTCTTCATCTGTAAAATGGTGATAAAAATTCACTGCACGGGCACATTGAGAAATTAAAGATGATTCTCATAAATCTCCTAGAAGAAAGGCAATGCTCTCTCTGAGACAGTAACTATTATAATTAATTGTGCACGTGTGTGTGTCCCAGGTTAGACCACACATTTCCTGAGGGCAGAGACTTTGCCTTTGTTTCCCACTCTGCACCCCCATAGGTGCAAAGCTCTATAGGTGCAGTGCAGGTGCATGTGGTGGTTACAAATGTCAGCTTTAGCATCAAACAAACCAGAGGATGAAGGCTATAACCTGGCTCCAGTGCTTACTAAGCTTTTTTTTTAACATTGACAAGTTTGATGTCTCTGGGTCTCAGTTTCCTCATCTGTTAAGTGGGTTTAATCCATTACCTGTGGCTTAATTATAAGAATTAAAGGATCTTGGTACATGACGAGCATGCCATAAAGGCTGCCTGCTGTGAGCATATTCATGTGTCATTCCAGCTCCCTCCTAGGTGAAGTGCCATGTAACATTCAAGCTAGAAATAGCTAATAAACAAGAATCTAGGGACTGATTTTCAGTGAACTCCCTTATTTGTTCACTCCGTGCCAAACAGCTTCCCCACAGCCAATAGAAGCCAGAGGCAAGTGACCATAAACCCAGGGTGTGCTAAAATAACAGATGTCACTGCGCACATACCAGCTGTTGCCCCACAGGAGGGGTAAATTTGCCCTGTAATTCGTTGGAAAGAAACCAACAGCCTGTTTGCAGAAGTGCATGGAAATTCAAAATAGCTGCATGCCAGAGATACAACCTAGCATAAATGACAGGCTACTGCTCCCAGAGTTGGGAGCCCTGAGTTTGAGAATTTGATCTCTTTAGTAACCAGCTGTGTGCCCTTGAGCAGACCATTTCACTGCTCTGGGCCTCAGTTTCCTTTTCTGTTAAAAGAAGGGCCTAGACTAGGCCTTCTCCAAGGATCATTGCAGCCCCTCTCTTTCAGCATCCTAGGATGAGCTATTTAGGCCAACAGGAAGATGGGCACAGAATGCAGAGCCAGAAAGAGCTGGGTTCAACTCCCTAGCTGCTTGACTTTGATCAAGCTTCTTAAACTCTCTGAGACTTTGTTTTCTTATGCGTGAAATGGGAATAATAACATGGCTGTTGGAGGATTTGAGATAGTGACTATCAAGAACTGCACTGTGCCTGAGCCATCAGAGATGTTTAGTAAGTGGTGGCTGTTGTGATTATTATTAGCATCATTAACATTGTCATCATCATCATTATTATCATCTTTCTTTAAAAAAAGGTTAAGGCCCAGGGGCCAGCCCAGTGGCACAGTGTTTAAGTGGGCACGTTCCGCTTCGGCAGCCTGGGGTTCGCCAGTCTGGATCCCAGGTGCGGACATGGCACCGCTTGGCACGCCATGCTGTGGTAGGCGTCCCACATATGAAGTAGAGGAAGATGGGCATGGATGTTAGCTCAGGGCCAGTCTTCCTCAGCAAAAAGAGGAGGATTGGCAGCAGATGTTAGCTCAGTTAATCTTTCTCAAGTAAATAAATAAATAAATAAAAAGTTAAGGTCCAAAAGCAGTTTACTGCATAACTGTCCTGTGAAATCCAATAGAAATATCACTCTTCGCTAATAATTTGTCTGAAATGAGTCAACTTTCCTCTTGTGTATAGTGCTATTGCTTTTCAACCTTTTCACCTTAAACCTTTTAATTTCTGACACTTTAATTCTTTAATAATAACAAACAATATAGATTAGCTTATGAGGAATTTCACATACATTATTTCACGGACTTCTGAGCCATCATCATCATCATCGTCATCATCGTCGCCTTCACCATTTTTTAGCACCTGGGGCTCTGAAGGGCTGAGCAACTTACCCGACACCTCAATGCCCATCCAACCGAGAAGTCACAGGGCCTGGGCTTCAAGTTAAGGCTTCTGACTCTGAAGCCCATGATTATTCCACTCCACCATCAATTTCATGAATTAAGTCAACTTTTTCCTCACTGTCGTTGCCTTGATCAGTCTTAAAACATCTCCCTTTTTTAAAGCAACGCTCCTGTAAATGTGGAATTTGACAGACGGTATTTCTCAAGTGTTTAGCACTAACTCCTACATCTATCCGGTCACATGCCATCTAATTTAACCACTTTTTTCCCACTAGAAGACATTTGAGCAAATTTTAGAGGACCTCTGTTTTTAAATTCGAACACCTCAGAAAAGGTCATTCTTATTTCAGGTAAACAGGGACAATATTTTCATAGAGTCTTTTGGCTACAGGAAAGAGCTAACTCTAGTGAGGGATGAAGGTTATTTTAAGGATTCCCACGGAATGGAATTATATTGAACAAAATAACAAAATTTGTCCTGGCCTCATGGAGGATGGCACTGCAGGGTGGTTCTCGACCTAAAGCAACCCCAGCAATGCTGGATGCAAAAGGTCCTAGATCTTGTCCCTAGTGGTCTACCATTTTGCCATCTTACCACCTTCCACCTGACCAACTTCCCCTGGTGGTCTGCCATGTGACTCATGTGTCCCATTGTCCTCACGCCGTAGACTAGATGCCTTAGTTTAGTACCCCACTCAAATCCCCTAGAAAAGTTACATCCCTGGCTCAGTTAATTACCATTATTTCTATTTGAAAGAGTCTTTTCAACATGAGGGCACATCTTAGACCTCTGATCAGCAGAGGAACCTACTGCTGCTGGGTCAGACGTGGCTTGAGGTGTCAAATGTGGCTGCCTTGAACTGAGCCATGGTGGCAAGGGTGGGTGGGTCCATTTTACTTAGAAGGGGCTGTAAGCCACAGCACGTGTCGTGATTGTCACTGCTAATATCAACAAGCGTAAAATTTTCTTCTCCAGATGCTACTATTGTTTCATACAAATCTAAAAAGAAAAGATGTCATTTTGCATAATAATTTTTCATGACTCCATATGTCTACAAAGTCCTTACTGATGTGAATCCCAGAGCTGACTATAGAAACACCAATAAAAATCACCCCCACGGATACAGCCCTTTCTAGTGGTGGCTGCTCTTTCATGTTCTCTGCTTCTCCCGATTGCCACAGCATCCTGAGTTGACAGGACAGTTATCATTGTCACCATGTGACAGAAGAAAAGTTAAAGTTTAAAAGAAACAATTGGCCCTAGGCCACAAAACTAGTTAGCGGTCTGTCTGGGACTCAGACCTCAGCTTCCTCAACCTCTGAAGAATAGAAAGCAACCTCTATTTTTAGCTTATGATGAGTATTTTTTGACTGTTAATATATCTCACCAGTCTCCCTCAGGCTGGGTTCAGACCCTGGTCAGTTCCCACCCTGGAGGGGATTGCTGCAGCTTCCTCCTAACTCACCTCCCTGCCCTCATTCAACAGCCCTTTTCATTCCTTCCTCTGGAAGCAGCCAGAGAAGTCTTTTCTAAAACAGAGTTTTCAACAAGTCATCTCCATGATCACAGGCTCCTCATTGCCCACAGAATAAGGTCCGAATCCTTCACAGTGTATTCAGTCCTGGGAGATCCAGCTCTGCCCGTGTCTTTGTCTCACTGCCCCTACTCACGACTCCTCATGTCCACATACCCTCCAGCCGTACTTGTTCCCCAAGCATGGCTTGCATCTTTCTCCCTCTGCATCTTTATATAAATCTCTGTCTGCAGACTGGATTTACATGGATTTGTATCACATAATGTCACAGTGGTTGTTGTTTTATCTAATCCATTGGCAACAAAAAAGATTTCCAGGGGCCAGCTCTGTGGCCAAGTGGTTGAGTTTGTGCGCTTTGCTTCAGCGGCCCAGGGTTTCGCAGGTTCAAATCCTGGGCGAGGACACGGCACCGCTCATCAAGCCATGTGGAGGTGACATCCCACATGGCACAACTAGAAGGACCCACAACTAAAAATAAACAACTATGTACCGGGGGGCTTTGGGAGAAAAACGAAAAATAAAAAAACAATCTTTAAAAAAAAAAAAGATTTCCAGCTTCTTTTGAAAAAGTAATAGATCAAGGAATGTAATAGTCAACTGAACCTGAACCTGAGAAGTGGCTGATCCCTTTAAATGGGACACACCCTCTCCAATTGGCCCCAATCCCCACTATTCCCTATTGTCTTACATCCAACTGGCTTCACTCATGGTTGTGATGTGCTTGACCCCTTAGACATTTGAATTTGAATCTTTGCTTTATGTTCTCCCCACCAGATATGAATTTCCCCAAACACTTCTTTTGAAATCATAGTCATCTCTCAAATAATGCGCCCTCGATGAAGTTTATATTGATTCTCTGAGTTGGAATTCATCTTATCCTCCTCTGTCCTTTAAACATGTTATTTGATGCCTCTATCTATAGAACCTAAAGGACTTCCCTGGATTATAAGTGATTTGAGGGCAAGGACTAATTCTTATTCATGTTGTGCCCCCACATTGCCTAATACCATATTTTGTAAAAGGTTAAAAAAAATCTGTTGACTGGAACTCCCTTTAATTTAATTCAATCAGCAGTTAAACTTGCCAAGAGAAGCCAACTCATCTGTGATATTACTTGCTCCTTCCTCATCTAGACTTCAGATCTTCTTAGTGCTGACGGTACCCACTTCTCACCAACGGCCTTATTGAGTGAGGAAACAAACTATTTTCCAAAGTTCTATTGATTTAAAAGTTTACACTCTTAAATAATTCATCCTCCAAAGAGACCAAGAGCGGTACATTTGCTGTGGCTCTGAGCCAATATTACTCCCGACTACAAAGTATTTTGCAAGAACTTCACAAGAAAAGACAGAGAAACACACACTCTCCACCCTCAGGTGAGGATTACAATCACCCAGCATCCTGGTCTATTCACACACAAACTTCAGTTTCCTCAAATAGTGCATGCTTCTTACGTACATTATTTGTCCATTTGTCTATTGACCTCCTACTCCATGCAAACTACATTTTTATGAGTTACTTCCTCATATTTTTGGAGGTTGACTTATAACACTTCCCTTTAATTTAATGTAACATGCACTTTTCAAGCATCTAACAGTTTATCAGGCACTGTGCTTGGTTCTGGGCAAAGCAGATACGTTTTGCTCTGGCAAAAACAGATATGTTTTGTCCTCAACTCCTGGGAGGCTCCCAGCCTAACCCCTGGGAAAAAAACAAATCATTTAGGTGCGTTTTGTCAAATGCTACACGTAAACAGAGCAAGTCCTCACTGCCACATTTGTTGTGTATGCCACATGTGTGCAGTGATGCAGTCTCCGTGTGTGTACTGAGGCTCTCACATCCAGCATACGTGATGGGCGTTTGTGACCTATTTCTCTGCCCACTCTCTGAACTTCTTTCCTATGCTCTGAGTATAAGGAGAAATAGGGGTTGCTACTCCCCAGAGAGAGTAGGAAGAATGTGGTTAAGACTCAGGGACTCCCCTGGTGCCTCTCATACAATCACGCTTTGTGAGAAAGTTATTGGATGACCACTCCAACTCCATTCAGGCAGAATTACCAGAAGTTCAGACACAAGGAAGGCTGGGGCCACTCTATTACATAATGAGACACAACCAGTTGAGTTGCTGACTGACAAAAAGGGAACACAGCACGGGCCCTAAAAGAGGGCAAGGATATCAGCAGCTCTGACCTTGTGGTCTATCAATGAGATGAGGCCATAGTCCCTCCCTATGCCTGTATCTCCTTCCTTTCTGTGTATTAGTGTGTGTGAGTGTGCATACGCAATAACATCCCTCTTTCCCTTTTTGTTGCCTGATTATGATACACAGGGTGTCCTGGTGGTAGTGTTACCAAACCAGGCTCATTTTGCCTGCTGCACAGTATGCCAATCACCAAGGCAACAAGTCTGCAGCAGAAAAATGGTTTTATTCACAAGGCAGCCAAGCAAGGAGACAGGAGAATAAGTCGCCAATCTGCCTCCTTGAAAGTGGGGATCAGGGATATTTATGGGATAGAGGGGCAGGGTGGTCTGAATTGAGGGAATAGGTGATTGGAGGTGAGGAGAAGGGAGGTAATTGACGATCTGCCCAAGCACAGTCAAGCCTCATGGCTCTTCATAGGACGCATGTTCAAAAAACCGTGGCTTTAGTATGATCTGAGGGTGGAGTTTTTGGCCCCCTGACACGATATGGTCACCTTTTGGGCATGCGCAGGCCCAGTTGATGAGTCAGTGGTCTTAACCAGCCTAAACTGGACCAGGAATTGACTCTCAGTTCCTGAAAAACTTAAGCATCCCACCTGTTACCATGGTGACCCAAGTGTCAGAGATGTTATCTACAGGGTGGGATTCCCGTGACCCTCTATTTGGGTTTGATTAATTTGACAGAGTGGCTCATAGGACTCAGGAAAATGGTAAGTTTACTTATTGTTTATCATTTTATTATAAAATGATATGATAAAGGATACAGATGAACACCCAGATGGAACAGATGTGGGCAGGTATGTGGGAAGGGGCACGGGGCTTCCTTGTCCTCTCCAAGCCCTCTGCTCTTCCTGAATCTCCACATGTCCACCAATCTAGAAGCTCTCCGAACCCCATCCTTTCGGGGTTTTATGGATTTCATCACACAGGCATGATCGATTAAATCATTGGCCATTGGTGATTGAACTCAATCTCCAGCTTGTCTCCCGTCCTCAGAGATGGGAAGGGGGATGGGACTAAAAGTTCCAACCCCCTAATCACACGTTGGTTCCCCCGGCAACCAGCCCCCATCCTTAGATGATCTAAGGGCTTCCCCAAAGTCGCCTCATTAACATAACAAAGGAAACCTTTATTGTTCTCTACACTTGGGAAATTCCAAGGGTTTTAGAAACTCTGTGCCAGGACCAGGGCAAAAGACCAAATACGTATTCCTTATTATAAATCACAGTATCACAATTGTGAAGCTAAGTATTTATTATATGGTCCTTTACAGAAAAGTTTGCCAAAACCTGATCTGGCGCACAGGTTGCAGAATACCCGTTGGGATCCCCAAAAGCCAAAGGAAGAATTAGCATGAATCAGAGCTCCAAGACCTGGAACTGGACGTTAACTCAGGAGACTCGTTGGTCTCTCTTTGGAGAGAGGGTTAAAGTTTTTTCAGATGTGTGAAGAATCGTCTCATTATATTAAATAGGAACATGCTTTTATATCTGTTTTTGTTTTGTTGTTATTTTTAAACACTAAATATGGGGAGAAAGGACGCAGGACGTCTAAATGGATAAATGATATTGGACATGTGTCACTTGCCCAGATTTTTCCTATGTTTGGAAACGATTCATAATTCAGATTTTGGTGGGACATGGAGCTCATCTTTTGGAACAGAGCCTGAAAACATCAGCTGCTTGCTTTTACCCAACACTCCCGGAAATCAAGGTGCTGGCAGCTGACCAGGATTGGCCAGCTGGACATGTCTGCCCATGGCTTTCAATCTGAAGCTTGGAGGGCAAAGAGACAGTGACAGATGATTCATTCCTATGGTTGGGCCTGGGGGCAGCAGAACCACCCAATTTTGCTAGCCACAAGGCCAGCGGCAAGGCCAGTCACCCAGGACTGTCCCTGTGGCATGATTCTGCCTGAGTTCCTGGCCCCGTTGCTTCTCTTGGTTTCTGCCTATTCTCTGATCCTGGTTCTCTGCATTCCCATCGACCCTACTAGCCATGAAATATCCTCTCAATAAACTCATTGCTTCATGTAAACACAAATAGTTTCTGTTATTTAAACCCAAGACTCTGCTGCTTACAACAACGTGCAACTTTTTCCAAAGAAGATATGCAGATGGACAACAGGCACATGAAAAGATATTCAGCATCACTCATTATTAGGCAAATGCAAATCAAAACCACAATGAACTATCCCCTCCCATCCATCAGAATGGCTATCAATAAAAAGACAAGAAATAACAAGTGTGGAGAGGATGTGGAGAAAAGAGAACTCTCATACATTGCTGGTGGGAATGCAAAGTGGTGCAGCCCCCAGGGAAAACAGTATAGAGATTCCTTAAAAAATTTAAAATGGAAGTGCCCTATTATCCAGCTATTCCACTTCTGGGTATTTATCCAAAGACACAAAATGCTAACTCAAAAAGATATTTGGACCCCTATGATCACCACAGCATTATTCACAATAGCCGAGACTTGGAAACAACCTAAGTCCATAGATGGATGAGTGGATAAAGAAGATGTGGTATATGCATACAATGGAATACTACTCAGACATAAAAAAAGATGAAATCTTGCCATTTGTGACAACATGGACAGAACTTGAGGGTATTATGCTAAATGAAATGTCAGATAAAGAAAGGCAAATACTGTATGATTTCACTCATATGTGGATGATAAAACAATGACAACAATAACAACAAACAAACACATAGATACAGAGAATAGATTGGTGGTCAAAGGGGGCAGGGGGAGGGCAAGAGGGTTAAGAGGGCACATGTGTATGGTGACAGATGGAAACTTGACTTTGTTGGTGAACATGATGTAGTCTATACAGAAGTAGAAATATAGTGATGCACACCTAAAATGTATATAGTGTTATAAATCAATGTTACCTCAATAAAAATAAATTAATTAAATTAAATTTTTAAAAAGCAATGTGAGGGGCCAGCCTCGTGGTCTAGGAGTTAAGTGCGCAGGTTCCGCTTCTCAGCAGGCCCGGGGTTCACCAGTTCGGATCCAGGGTGCAGACATGGCACAGCTTGGCAAAAGCCATGCTGTGGTAGGCGTCCCACAGATAAAGTAGAGGAAGATGGGCATGGATGTTAGCTCAGGGCCAGTCTTCCTCAGCAAAAAGAGGATTGGCAGTAGTTAGCTCAGGGCTGATCCTCCTCAAAAAAAAAAAAAAAAAAAAATTGCGCAACTTAGAAAAATAATTGTAATAGCTACATTTATTTAGAGATTATCATGTGCCAGGAACCATGTTAATCACTGTTCATGAATCATCACATGTAATTCTCACAACAATTCTGTGAAGGACTATTATTAGCCGCATTTTATAGATGAAGAAACAAAGCTTAAAGAGGTCAAGTGATTTGTCCAAGGTCACACAGCTGGTTAGTACCAGATCTGTCTGTACATAAAGCCAGATCACTTAACCACTCTAGTGGGCTTCTTCAAGGTTCCTGTACTCTTCTGCTGGGGGTCGGGAGGCACCAGGTTTCCATTGAAATGAAGTGGTCAGGGACAACCTAACTGAGCACGCGAGGATCTGAGCAGAAACTTGAAGGGGCTGAGGGAAGAGCCTTGAAAAAGCATTCATCACCCTCAGGAATTCGACCTTAGAAAAATTACAGGATTTATTAGCCCCAGCCTTGCCCATTGCTTGGCTCAATGTTATAAGATAGGCAGAGTCAAACTTACAAGGAACAGTATCGGTGTTTGGTGCTGGAAAATAGAAGTGAGAAGGACACACAGGATGGAGAATAACGATGGATTCTCAGCCTTTTGGATGCTTGGTTCACAGTGAGGGCAGGAAGACACCACGCCCTGCCCAGGCTGCCTGTGAGGGGACTTTACAGTCAGGATTCCGGGGCCAAATACATAAAGGGTTTGTTCCGGAGGCAGCAACTCTAGAAAGAATAAGTGCTGTTCGGGGAGGAAGAAGGCAAGGCGGGCACATGGCATCTTCCCGGCAAGTGGCAAATGAGTGAAGCCAACCATGGGTAGGACAGAGAGCTGTGGGGCTGTGGGTGACGGAGGAGAGCACACTCAGTTCAAAGGCATCCAGGTACCAGTTCCAACAATACGCTCATCTTTATGTGTCATTCATTCCAAGTAGAATTTTAAGTCCTTTTTGGGGAAAGGTACCCAGGTGTTGCATTTGCTGCTAATTTGTACATCTGAGAAAGCCTGGTTCCTTCCTTCTGTCTGCTCTCCAGCACAGCAAAATCAGGCTGAACACGAGGAATTTTTTTCATTATGGTGCTTACATGTCGTGTTATTCACGAGAACTCTGTGCTGGTTTGATTCTTTTGCAAAAATTCGCCTTTCTGCTTTGAATCTGGAAAGATTTTTGTAAGGATGTGTCTTGGCAGTGATTTGCTTTTCTTTTTGCTTGAAAAATCATGAATCTCTCATTTTAAAATTTCTATTTTTTCTCTTTCATCTTAATGACCCCCAATTTTGCTTTTGAGTATTACCCTGATTTGTTTGTTTTTCCTTCTTAAAGACACATAAACTGTGTTCATGGTTCTCACTGTGTAAAAATATGTTTGTACTAGATAGAAAATAATGGCTTTAAACACCATCTATATGCTGATGACTCGCAATCTCAGCCTCTCTGAGAACTCCAGCTTCATACATCAAACGGGTTACCCAATAGCTCCACTGTGGTGTCTAATAGGCTTCTAGAACTTAACTTGTCCAACCTCATCTTGGCTCCACTCCCATCCAGGCCCTGAACCGGATTCTGTAGACCAAGGTGTTGTCCATCTTGAAGGCGGCATCTCCATTTCAGTCAATTACACCAAAAATCTCTACCTCATCATCCTTGACTCCTCTTTCTTGTACATCTCACACATGATCCGTTAACAAATTCCAGAGGTTCTTCCATCATCGTGTATCCCAACTCCTTCTCATCATCTTCACTCTTGTCACCACAGTGTAGGTGACTTTCATCTCTTACCTGGAATAACGCGGTAGCCTCCCTCCCAGTCCTTTGTTCTGTCCTTGCCCTCTCCAAATACCAACCAGAATGTTCCTTTCAAAATGTGATTCGAATCACATCACTTCTTATTCTAACCCCCCCAATATCTCTTCTCTGTTCCAGACTTTTGAGTTTTCCCATTTTCCCTGTAAAATGGGACCAATCTTGGCCAGCTCACAGGTCTATTGATGAAGTGAGACAATGTACAGAAAGGACTAGACCTACCAGTAACATATATTCAGGTGACAAATGAAGACCTGCATCCCAAGTGTCTAAAGATTTGTTATAAATCAAGCCACAAACTGTTCAGTAAAAATATGTTCTATCTTCCTACTTTGACACATTTGATTTCATTAGGACAACAGCAAAATATATGAGTAAAGCAATTGTTTCTGTAGGAACAAAGTTGGCACAGTATCAAGGACAGCTGAATTTAATGAGGAGTTTGCAAGCCCAGGTGTTCTGTTGACAGGCCAGCCACGTTTGGCTAAATAATCAACGTAAGAATATGTAACTCTAGCAAGCTATTTATTTACTCAAGAACATTTAGTTTTCTTGACTTCATGTCGGCAAACTCACCAGCTTTATTGTTATAGTCCAGATTTTCACATAATTTGTGTTCTATTGACAGTAAACCTGGAGCTGGCAAACTTTCTGTAAAGGGTCAGTTAATAAATATTTTAGGTTTTATGAGCCATTTCCTCTGTCTCAGCTGCTCAGCTCTGCTGCTGGAGCAGTAAAGGAGCCATAGACAGAGCATAAACAAGTGGGCTGACACTCCTCTACTGAAACTTTATTTACGAAACAGGTGGTGTCTGGATTTGGCCTGTGGGCCATAGTTTGTGGATGCCCGATGTAAAGAATTAAAAAATAGGATGCAATTGCATTCAAAATATACAAACGTGAATACATTTTAATCCAAACGTAATTTAAAGTAAGTGTAAAAGTTTAAAAACTATGTTTTCAGCAGTGATTTTTCTTATAAAATATTCAAAACTATTAAAAGGCAGAATACAAGTATAATTAATGACTATCCAAATTTTGTCAAAATTATTTAAATAAAGCTGAAAATTTTAATTGAGTACTTTGAAAATGTAATTTTACCTTATTACTAAATATTGTACCAAAAGGAAACTCTTGGCAATTTGAGCATTCAACGCCCATCTAGTTGCCAATGCAAAGAATCAGCATAATATATGAGGCATATTGAGTCTGCACGTAGATATATACAATTTTAAAGGCATTATGGATTGTTTCATATTGCAAAATGTTCCGTGGGAGCCTCGTGCTGCTGTTGGTAATATTGCACTGATCAGCAAGTGCCCTTGGAACAGCAAACGATAGCACAAAGATGAGTAAGATGGGATTCCGGGCACCGTTGGGAAATGACAGTTATGCAAGAATCTCGAGTTCTCTGAGCGGAAGGATTTGACAACTTAATTAACTTATCCTTTCTCCTACCTAAGCGCTTCTGCCACTCAGACTCTCCCCACACTCCAGAGCAGCGGCCTTTGATGTGGGCAGCGATAACACAGCAAACTTTAAGGCACTGAACCCATCACCTTTGGTTTCAAGAACGTAGGGTAGTAAATGTGTTAAGTACTGTCCTGAGGGCCGGAACGATGTGATTGTGTAAGAGAGGAGATTTGGGAATGTGAGTCTCGCTATGCCCGCACAGCATGCAGGATCCTGAATGACGGAGGCATTTGTGCATTCTTTAATAAATTCCATGTGTATGCGTCCCAGGGAAAGTGTCTTCTTGCTTGAGTCCATAGGTGAGCTGGGAAACACTTAACACTAGCTTGGTCCATAATCCATAGCAAATCCAGTTACACTGCACACCCATGAGCTCCTACCCCTGAAGCCCCTTCAAATATGAGGGTGAGTGGAACCCTGGGGAAGCAACTACTTGGAAGAGCCATGTTCAGGAGAGAAATGTGGATCAAACACTCCTAGGTCGAGAGGGAAAGCGTCTCTCTAAAACGTAGAGTGGAGCAGTTGCCAAAAAAAAAAAGGTATTTTATTAAATGTACTCATAGTTCTTGCTACGTGCCAAGCACTGTTCCAAACACTTCACAAATATTAACTCGTTTATTCTCACAATAAGCCTGACGGATGAGGAAACTTACTCAAGGTCACCTCGTTAGTGCGGGGCCGGGCCTGGGATGGAGCACTCAGGGGCAGGCTCCTGAGAAATGGCTCCCACCCCCTGCCTCTCACAGGAGCACTGTCCCAGTGACCGAAGTCAGGAAACACGGCAGGGGAGGACGATGGCTCTCTGGGAGGTAACGGGGAGGTTGGGGATAGAGGCCTGGGCTGTAACGATGAAATCCACATCTTGATCAATTGCCCTGTATTTAATTTGCTCCCATCCAAAGTCTGCTCCAGGCTCTCCTTACAACTTTGACCCCATGAACACCAGCTTACCCTTGGCCATTAAACAGTTAAAAAGCACATTTGGGAGCAAAATGCTTCCAGTGGGTTCCCTAAGTTTCCTGCTTTAATTTCCAGCAGTCTGCCAGCACAGCCAGCGTCTTTCTGTCTCTTTCCTGTGCTGGAACATAGAATGTCACTGTATTGCCTTCTCCCCTCTCCCAGCTGTTTTTAATCCTCTCTAAGACTTGTTTTGTCTGGGAGAGTGACAAAAGACAGCTCAACAATTTTAAGCCTGATTTCTTAAAGTAGATCCTCCATTTAAAAAATAATAGTAATAAAATACTTTAAAACAACATTAGATTCTTCACAACACCAAGAAGATTTCTGCAGAGCTCTCTCGCTCTCTCGCTCTCTTTCTCTCTTCCTTTATTGTACTTAGACTGATAAATCTGCTTAAGCAAAGAACCAAAATAATCTGTCATCCTCTACTATAGCTGGTAATTCTTTTTCATAATGGTAAAGCTTTTTAGGAAAGAATCCATCTCATTGGAGATAATAATTTCATTTCCTTTGCAGGAGCAGGTAGAGAAGACAAAGTTAAAGGAAGCTTATTTCACACCCAGATTCTAGCGGATCTTTTGCATAATATGTTATGGAGTTGCCTGTCATTGGAACAATCTTATGAAAATGCTAATTCAAATCCTGCCAGATGTAGGTTCAAACAAGATAAGGCCCCCAGTGAGAATACTCACAGAACAGGTCCAGAACTGCCTATCTCATCAGTAGAGTGACAATGGCTCTTACCATGTTGGCTGTTCTACAGGGTTTTGCCATCTCCCCCTACTTCATCTCTTTTGATGCCAGGCACATCCATCTGCTGGCAGCCGAACCCCCGTGTCCTTCTGAACCCCACCTGAGCCCAGAGAACTCAGGTGTGTGAACCTGGGACCTTAATCATTTTACAGAGAGAAACAGCATCAATCAGAGAAAATTATATTGCTATTTTGGGAGCACGGGCGAAATGAGACATGAGAAAAGATGCTAAGCAAACAAGGGTTGGACAAAACCAAGGCAGTGAGCAAAAAGAAGGCTAGCAATTCCAGTCGAGTCCAATAAATCAACTATAATGAAAAAATAAATGAAAAAATGAGTCTTGGGTGGATGTTTGCCAAGCGCTTTCACATAAATTAGACCATTTTGTCCCATCAGTAAGCATTTGTAGGTGCCAGGTGTTGGATAGGTACCAGGGCTACGAGGAGGAAGAGGAGGAAGACCAAGTCCCTGCCTGAGAAAGTCTCACAAACCAGTGCGGGGGTGGGATTTGGGAGGGGCTGGGACAGAGACAAGCAGGCAGTTACAAAGTTATGAGCACAGGGTGCTGGGGAGCAGAGAGGAGGGAATGGTCAACCCGTCCCAGGGCCCTAGAAGACACAGGGTCAGGAAAGGCTTCCCTTAGGAAGTGAGTAATATGTACTCTGAGTCTTGATAGATACACAGAACTTTTGTCCATACAAATATTGGCAAGGACTATTCTAGATTCTAAGACTGCATCAGTGAATAAAACAAAGTCCCTGCCCTCATGCAGCTTATATTCTAGTTGGGGGAGAGATATCAAAAACACATGCCTATATTATCTGTCAGGTGCTGATAAGCACTATCAGAAAAAATCAGGGTGAAGGGAATAGAGTGAAAGTGTAGAAGGGATTGCTATTTTCTGTAAGGTGGTGAAGGAAAGACTATCTGAAAAAACGATATTTGAATAAACCTGAGGAAAGGAGAAAGCAAGCCATACAGATAGCTAGGAAATAGAGATGAAGATACCTCAGGAAGAGGAACTAGCAAGTGCAAAGGCCCTGAGGTGGGAGCTTACTTGGTATGTTCGATAAAGAGCAAGGAGGGGAGTGTGGCTGGAATGTAGAGAGAGAGGGAAGGTGGCATGACATGGAATCAGTGAGCTGACAGGGGCCAGATTGTGGAGGGCCTTGTAGAACATTGAACAGACTTTGGTTTTTACTCTGAGTGAAATAGAAAGCCACTGGAAGGCTTTGAGAAACTGAGTGACAGATTTGACCTATATTTTCCATTCTGGATTCTGAATGGAGAATAGTGTACAGAGGAGAAAGTGTGGAGACAGCAGTGAGACCTATTAATACAGACAAGAGACAATAGTGGCTTGAGCCAGGTAGTGAATATGATTAGCTTCTGGACATATTCTGAAGGTAGAGCCTGCAGGATTTGCTCATAGGTTGGATATGGTATACAAGAAAGATGGAAAGCTGTAATTCGTCATAGCTGGAATTTGTCCAAGTGAATACAATAAACAGAACTAAAAGCAAAAGAACCAAGGGTATGTGCCAGGTAGCAACTATAAGATGGTCTGCAGAATGGAAATTGACAAAAAGGAAAGTGATGATGTGACCCATCCCAGAAGTAACAAACACATCTAGCACTCAGACCTTGGTTTCCAATACCATTCTCCAACAAAAGGAACCAGAGAGAGAGAGCTCTTTGGGGAAATGGCAGATTCTAGGACTGGTGCAGAAAATGTACAAGATGAGCTTGAAACACTCTGTAGTGCCGGAAAGTTGGGAAGCACTAAAAAAAAAAAAAAAATACCCACGATATTGAAAGGTTTGTCAATAGGAAAAAAGATCCAACTGAAAGAAGTCCCAATGACCAAGGCTTACTTCAAAAGTGAGAAAATGGCTCCCAGCATCAGCCGTCCATTTACTTAATTGTTAAATTCCCAAATACGTGCATAGTGGCTTTAGAACTGCCAACGCACACTCTGTGGGAAACAACATTAGCAACGAAAGCACGTTGTTTACGTACAGTTTCTTTTGTCTTTGGTCTTACAGGCTCTGCTCATTTCCAAAGTTACGTAGGCCAGCACCTCTCCCCGTACCACTTCAGTAAGGTTGTTTCATACATTTTAACACAATTAGATTATTTTTTCAAATTCTGCATTCCATCCCGGGATCCTCCAACACCTTAAAAAAATTTTTTAACTTGTATATATTAAGGTCCACTCTTTCTGCTTAAAGTTCTATGGGTTTTGACAAATATGTAGTGTTATGGATTTACCAATGCAGTAATATGCAGAATAGTTTCCATGTATTCCTAAAAAAACTCCTGTGTTTCATCTATTTAACCTAACTCCTACCCAAACCCCTGGGAACTCTGATAGGTTTACCATTTCTATAGTTTTTCCTTTTCCAGAATGTCACATAAATGGAATCATACAGTATGCAGTTTTTTCAGACTGTTTTCTTTCACTTAAAAAAATGCATTTAAGGGGCCGGCCCCGTGGCTGGGTGGTTAAGTTCGTGCTCTCTGCTTCGGCGGCCCAGGGTTTCACCAGTTCAGATCCCGGGCACAGACATGGCACCACTCATCAAGCCATGCTGAGGTGGCGTCCCACATAGCACAACCAGAAGGACCTACAGCTGAAATATACAACTATGTACTGGGGGCCTTGGGGGAGAGGAAGAAGGAAAAAAAGAAGAAGAGGAAGAAGATTGGCAACAGTTGTCAGCTCAGGCACCAATCTTTAAAAAAACAAAAAGAAAGAAAAATTCATTTAAGATTTATCTATGTCTTTACATGGCTTAATAGCTCATTCTTTTTTTATTGCTGAATAATATTCCATTATATGAATGAACCACACCTTGTTTATCCATTCACCTACATAAGGACATATTGATTGCTTATAGTTTTTGGTAATTATGAGTAAAAATGCTATAAACATTCAGGTGCTAGGTAATTGTGTGGACATCAGTTTCCAAGTCAGTTGAGTAAATACTTAGAAGCACAATTACTGAATTCAATGTTAAGACTATGCGTAGCTTTGTGAGAAATCCCCAAACTGTCTTCCCAAGTGGCTGGAACATTTTGCCTTCCCACCAGCAATGAATGAGTCTCTGTCGCTCCACGTCTTTGTCAGTTTTTCAGATTTTAGTCATTCTAATAGATGTCCACTGGAATCTCTTTTTCTTTAACTTTCCATTTCGCTAATGAAAAATGACTTTGAGCATCTTTTCATATGCCTATTTGACATCCACATATCCTCTTTGGTGAGATGCTGTGCAGATCTTTTGCCCAGTTTTTTAACCGAGCTGTTTTCTTATCATCAAGTTTTAAAGTTCTTTGCATAATTTGGACGTAAGGCTTCTATCAGGTATGTGTTCTGCAAATATTTTCCCCAGTCTATGGCTTGTATTTTTGTTTTCTTAACAGTATCTTTCCCAGGGCGTAAGTTTTTAATTTTAATCAAGCTCACCCCATCAAGTTTTCTTTTGCAGCTCACGTTTTCACTGTTGTATCTAAAAACTCATCACCAAAACCAACGTCCCGTAGATTTTCTTTTATATTTTCTTCTAGAAGCTTTAGAGTTTTGCATTTTACATGAAGTAATACTTTCTAAACTGTGTACTTTTTATTTCTTTTTCTTGTATTCCACTAGCTAGGAGTTCCGGGAGGATGTTGACGAGGAGTCCTGGGAGAGGACACTGTTGTCTAGCTGCCAATCCTAGGGGCAAGCGTCCAGCTCTCACCATTGAGCATGATGTTAGAGGTGGGCTTTTTGTAGATGTTCTATACCAAGTTGAGGATATTCCCCTTTATTCCTAGTTTTCTGGGAGTTTTTATCATGAATGGCTATTGGATTTTTTCAAATTCTTTTTCTGCGTCAATTTGATATGATCGTATGATCTTCTTTAACCTGTTGATATGGTAGATTACATTGGTTGATGTTTGATTCATGAACCAGTTTTGCATACTTGGAATAAATGCCACTTGGTCATTGCATATAATTTTCTTTACACATTGTTAGACTCAATATACTTTGGATACTTGTCACTATGGCATCTGTGTTCAGGGTAGACTGACAAGATGGGAGACCAGAGACCACATGGCTACTTGGAAGACTGTTGGAGTAATTTCATTTAGAAATAGAGGGGAATCAAAATTCTCTAAGGAAAATGAGAATTGAAAGGATGAAGGGTTGGAGTTAAGAGCAATTTAGAAGGTAGAAGTAGCAGGGCTTGGCAATAATGGAATAAATGAGAAGAAAGAGAGAGAAGAGAGCAAGTCGACATCCAGATCTTTAGCTTGAATTTGAGAAAGTGGGAAGTGCCATTTATCAAGTCAGATAACACAGAATGAAACACATTTGACAGAAAAGGGGTAGAAATGATGAGCTCACCTTTGGACTTGTTACCTATGAGATGATGGAAGGACATCCAGATGGAGATGCCAGAAAGCATTTGGATATGGAGATACAGAGCACAGGGGATGAGATATGCTCGAGATACAGATTTGGGAGTCACCTATGCAAGGTGATGTTGAAGCCATGGATGTGTACAAGGAAACAAGGAAGATCACATATGCGCAATTATTAGGAATCTAAAAACATCAAACTCTACAATGAGATACCACAGTAAAAAGTTAATTCTCGCAAAGAGGAAAAAGAAACTAGTCTAATCTTTTGCTTTATCTACTTACTTTAAGACTTTATCCAACAGCAACTTCCTTCGTTTTATATTCCTCCCTATCTCTCTTAGTCACCTTGAGCGACCAGTCAGTCTCACCTAGCAACAATCCCCAGTTCAGCCACCAATTGGATCCACTTGGAGCTGCATAACTCAAGCTAATCTGACAAGTTACAGCCCGCATCTCTCCTTCTCGGGCTGACTTGTTGATTAAATCATTTGTGAATCTCCCTGTGGGGTTACACTCTTTATTTTCCTTATATTATACCTCACTTGAAATGTCTGGCAACTCTTTGGTGACTTCCTGCCTTGCGGAACCATTAGCTCAGAACTCATTTTGCAGCTATGGTGAAAGATAGATAAAAATTATTACCTCTATGTCCCGAAATTATGCAGATAATGACTCCTACTGGAGTATAACAATGAAGAGGAATGCCAATTCAAGTCCACAGACTTTTATTTATTTTTCCCACCAACACACCCACAGGTCTGCAGGGAGGTATACTCGGGGAACGAAGCAGTGCGGTCACTTTGGGTCACCTCACAGAACGTGTGCAAGCAGATCATGTTTCTGGGAATGGAAAACATCTTGTACTTAGTGTGTTTTCATTACATAAAGGAATGAACCTCAGTTATAATAAATAAAATTATCAGGAAAAAACAATCATAGAGGGAGATGAAAGAGCTCTGTTGAACTGCCACCCCATCTAGCAACAGGCCTGCTTTGAGTGGTTGCCCTAGAAAAGATGCTAAATACGGTTTTTATTTATTGTGACTCTCTTTCTTTGATCCCTTCCTCAAAGCCCAAATCACTAATTCAAAACTTCCTACCACACTTGGGATTCTTAAGTGTCAGGATTTTAACAAGGCAGCAAAGGTTCACCAAGTCCCCTTAATTAATCTAAGTAGCATATTTTCTTTTAAGAAAATTCCTATTAAGTCACCCACTCAGAAGTTCTCCCTCAGTGCTGGCACTTTATTCCCTTCCAGTAAACAAGGGAGGGGGGAGGAGGAGGAGAGGATAGGGACGGAACTCACAAATATAATGTTGAGTGCAAGAAGCCAGATCTACACACGAAAGTGCATGTTATATGATTCATGCATATAAAGGACAATAGCGGGCATAAAAGAATCTATGCTGTTAGAGTCCAGAATATGTAATGGTTTACTTTTTAGCGGGACAGAGTGACCGGTAGGGAGCAGAGGGAGACTTTGTGGCACTAGCAATGTCCCACATATTGATCTAGGTGCTGGTTATAAGAGTCGGTCCAGTTGGTGGAAATTCATTAATCTGCACACTTGTGATAAGTGAACTTTTCTATAAATACGTTATACTTCATTAAAACTTAAAAAAAAAAAAATAAGGAAAAGTACCATCCACCTTCATGAAAACAACCACAGGGAAATAGTAACACCCAACGTTTAAAGAGCTCTTCCCATGTACCAGGGACTGTTCTGAGCACTTTGCAGGTAAATTAACTCATTTTTATTCTCCAAATTACATGGTGAGGTAAGTCCTAAGGTTATCCCCATTTTAAAGATGAAGAAACTGGAGCTTAGGTAAGTAATTTGCCCAGCGTCACACAGGTAGAACATATGAGGGTCGGGATTTGAACCCAGGTTCTCTGACTTCAGAGCCCACACTCTTAACCCCTACACACATGTTGTGTTGGAGGAGTGAGGACGCTGGATCCAGAATGGGGCACTTGGATTCCTGTCCCAGGTGGTACTGTGTGACCACAGGCAAGCATCTCTCCACCCTGGGCTTTAACTCCCTGTAAAAGGAACAGGTTGAGCCAGTTTTCTCTGCAGGGGACGGCACCACACACTGCAGGACATTTACCATTCCTGGCCCCTGGCCACTGCACACCAGTAGTGACCCAGTGATTATCACAATTAATACAGCACCATGCATTTCCAATTGTGTGGTCCCTAAGCGGGCGGTACAGCCCTGGTTGAAAACCACTGGGCTACATGACCTCTACAACCCCTTCTAGAGCTGGCATTCTGTTATCTCAACTCTGAAGGTTCATCACGGAACTCTCCTGTGGCAGAGACGGATCAGCTGTTTCTCAGCCCATTTCCCCTGTCCCTGGGTGTGCACTGGGTTGTAGTTCCCATCCTTTCCACAGTCAGTTATGCTCATATAACTGAGTTGTGGCCAAAGTATGTGAAGAGAAGTGACATACGCCAGCTCTGTGCCTGCACCATGAAAACCTCACTCTTGATCCCCCACTTTCTCTCTCTTGTTTCTCATCCGCCAGCAGGTATTGAAGATGGCACAGTCCTCATCAATCAAGGACCCACCCTCGCTCCACTGGTGACTGAACTGTAAGTCAGCGAGAAACAAGGATCTGGCATGTTAAGCCACTGAGATTTCAGGGTGGATCTGTTACAGTAGCTAACACTGCTCTAAGGAACACAGCAAGTGATGTACAAGCAATGGGCTCATGATCGTGGAATTCACTGGTCTTACCATCATCCTGAAGCAGCTGGCTTTATCTACAGAATGGTGGAATAGCCCTTTGAAGACTAAGTTACAGCATCGACTGGATGGGAATACCTTGCAGGGCTGGGGCAACGTTCTTCAGGGGGCAGTATATGCTCTGAATCAGCATCCAACATATGGTGCTGTTTCTCCTATAGCCAAGATTTACAGGTCAGGAATCAAGGGACAGAAACGGGAGTGGCACCACTCACTATTACCCTAGTGATCTACTAGCAAAATTTTGCTCCCTGTTGCTGTGACCTTATGCTCTGCTGGCCTAGAGGTTTTGTTTCTAAAGGGAAGAATGAATCCACCAAGAGACACAATGATGATTCCATTGAACTGAAGGTTGAGTTGGCCACTTTGGGCTCTTCATGCCTCTGAATCAACAGGCTGGCTAGGATGATTGATGGTGACTACAAGGGGAAAATGGAATACTACCCCACAATGGAGTGAGGAAGAGTACGAGTGGAATACAGGAGATCCCTTAGTGTGTCTCTTAGCATTTCCATATCAATGGAAAAGCACACCAACTTAATTCAGGTGGGCTACTAATGGCCCAGACTCTTCAGGAATGAAGATTCAGGTCACGGCACCAGGTAAAGAACCACAAGCAGCTGAGGTGCTTGCTGAGGGTAAAGCGAATACAGAATGGATAGCATAAGAAAATAGTTATAAATACCTGCTATGACCACGTGATCAGTTACAGAAATGAGGACTGTAATTGTCATGAGAATTTCTTCCTTATTTTTTTATGACCATGTTTGTGTGTGTATATACACATTGCCTCACATGGGGCATTTCATGACTCCAGAAATTCACAGATTTGGCAGGCATTCCACCATCCTGTGGACAGCACATCATCATTAGCAAAGAAATAGATATAAATTCTAGGACCAGATGATAATACAAGAATGTTCATAGTAGCTATATTCATAATCTGTGAAAATTGGAAACAACCTAAATATTGATCAGCAATAGAAAGGATAACTGAACTGTGGTATGTTCACACAACAGAATACTATACAAAAATAAAAAGTAAACTACACAATTGTGCTCTTTGATATTTACTCAAAGGAGCTGAACACATGTTCACACAGAAGCCTGCAGATAGATGTTTAAGGCAGCTTTATTTGTAATTTCCAAAACTTGGAAGAAATCAAGATGTCCTTCAGTAGGTGAATGGAAAATTAAAATACGGTCCATCCAGACAATGGAATATTATTCAGCACTAAAAAGAAATGGGCTATCAAGTCATGAAGAGACATGGAGGAAATGTAAATGCATATTACTAAGTGAAAGAAGCCAATCTGAAAAGGCTGCACACTGTAGGATTCCAACTATATGACATCCTGGGAAGGCAAACTATGGAGTCAGTAAAAGAGCAGTGGTTCCCAGGGGTTGAGGGGAGAGAAAGATGAACATTCGGAGCACAGAGGATTTCTAGGGCAGTGAAAATACTCTGGATGATAGTATAATGGTGGACACTTGTCATTATCCATTTGTCCAAACCCATAGAAGGTACAACACCAAGAGTGAACTCTAACGTAAACTTTGGACTTTGGGTGCTTATGATGTGTCCATGTGGGTTCATCAATTGTAACAAATGTACCAGTCTGGTGGGGATGGTGATAATGGGGGAGGTTATGATACGGACCCTGATATCAGTTTTCCCACATTAAACCCAGCATATATGGGGTTAAAACCAAAACACTCATTCCCTGCTTACTCTCTGGCTTCCTGGCTCCAGAATCCACTCTCCTCCATGAAGACAGACACCGTCAAGGACAAGCACCTGGATTATCTCCTCCCCACAAAGAGATACAGGCTGGTGGGAAAGCTGCTGACCAGCAAGGCCATATGCTCCCCCTCCCCTACCTAAAGCCCCAAATAAAAACCCTTCCTTTTAGCTTTTCGGGAAGTTTGGGATTTCAGCGTTAGCTGCCCTCTCTCCTTGCTCAGCGCTGTGCAAAACTAAAATTCCTACTTTGTTCCACCACACCCGGTGTCAGAGATTGGCTTGCTGCGCAACGGGTGAGCAAACTCACTTGAGGTTCAGTAACAGTTATGCATTGTAGGGGCAGAAGGTTTATGGTATATCTCTGTACCATCTATTCAATTTTGCTGTGAGCCTAAAACTGCTCTAAAAAAGAAATTCCATTAAAAAAAAAAAGCTATGACTACGAGCAACAATATGGATCAGTCTAACAGACATATAGCTGAGCAAAAGGAGCCAGACACAAAGGAGCACAAACCATATGATTCCATGTATATGAAGTTCAAAGATACACAAAAGCAAGTGCTAGAGGTCAGAATAGTAGTTCCCTCTAGATGCGGCATTAGTCAGGAAGGAGCACAAGAGTGTTTCCTGGGGTGTTGGAAATGTTCATTTCAGATAACTGTAAGCATGGTAGGTGACTCTGCAGCTGCAGAGGTGATATTAACAGGATGTTGAGCTGTGCGTATTTGGCAGGACTCACTGAAGGCGATGATGTCCTGTACGCCTCACATGCATCAGATGCTCTCACTTTACCTTATTTAATCCTTGCATCAATCTGTGAGTTACGTCTTATTGTCCCTATTTTCCTGAAAAGGAAAGTGAAGCTCAGAATGATTAAGCAACCTGTTCAAGGTCTGTTAACCAATATCCTCAAAACTGAAGTCCCCGCCTTCGCTTTTAGAAAGCATGGCTCTGAGACCTGTTACACCCACATGGCTGGTGCACACTGTTCCCCACTGTGATTGTCATCCAAGGTGTGAAAACTAGGGGTGGATGATGGCTGGACTGAAGAATTGTAATAAGATGGAAGGAAATGCTCCGGCATGTAGATATAATTGTGAGTGATCCCCATAGTCTGAAGAACTCATTGAATTGATGAGCTTCATTAAGTCAGATGAACACTGAGACACTCGAGGGTCTAAGTAATTCCACAGAACAGGAAACTGTGTCTTTTATAAGACCCAATAATATGCCTGCCCTTTTTAAGTTGAGAGGATTATTCATCTCCTCTCACAATGAGGAGTAAATGAATATTCCTAAGAATAAAAGCACAGAGAGCAAGAAAGGTAGAAACTTGCTAGGCATCTTCATGCTGACCTTCCTGTTCACGCTATTTGTTTAAATCTTGACTACATCATGGTGAGGGAAGAGGTCCTTCCCCACTCTACAGATAAGGAAGTCAAAGTTCAGAGAAGCGGCAGAATTTGCCCAAAGCCACACTGTAAAGAAATGGTTGAATTGGTATAACGGAGAGAGCATTGAAGTCAGACAGCCCTGATGGCAAATTCATCCCCAGTAATTCCTCGTTAGGTGACATTGGATAAGTTATTTTACCTACTTAAGCTTCCATTTTCTGGCCCAATAAGTAATTTATCATTTAGGATGCTTTGGGTTACATGTGATGGAAAACTTAGATCAAAATGCCTCAAACAATAAGGAAACTTTACTATCTCACTAAGAATTTCCAAGGTCAGGTATCTTCAGGCTTAATTAATTCTGTGGATCAATGACATCATTAGAGATCCAGGTTCTTCCCAATTCTCTGCTCTGCCATCCTGAAAAAGTCAGCTTTGTCCCACAGTCTAGCTGTCCTCATGAACCCAAGATGGCTGCCACTGTTCCAGGTGTCACATTCAGACAGAACAATATCCAGAGAAATGAGAGAGGCCAACTATTCTTATGTGTTTCTTTCAATTAGCAAAGTAGCCTTTCCCAGAATCCCTACACCAGCAGATTTGTTCTCAAACTCCATTGTCAAGAATTGAGTCACATACCCTTGTCTAAACCAATCAGCGTCAAGAAGAATGGGGTTACTATGGTTCACGTGGACCAGTCCGGATTTACTTTAGAAGTAAATCCACATAGGGAAGGGTTGATTCCAAAACAAAATCAGGTCATGCACTCCCAGCAAAGAAGGAGTCTATTGGGTAGGGTAACACGAGTGTCTTCTAGATAGGCTTGCCAGGTAAAATACAAGACATCCAGTTAAATTTGAGTTTCAGGTAAATGAAATATATACTTACACACACAAAAAATTATTTGTTATTTACCTAAAATTCAAATTTAACTGAACATCTTATATCTTTGTTTTCTAAATCTGGCAAACCTACTTCTAGAGTTACCAACAAGACCAAAGAGGAGACAAACGTGCTGGGAGTAAAATTTCATCTTCTGAAAGTGAGCCTGGGTCTTTGCTTAAATCTGGTGAGAGGCTGACAGGGCTTTTATAAAAACCCAAAGCAAAAATGTTGGGGTGTGGAGCAGGACTAATGCACAACTGGTGTCTTTTATAGATTGTTATCTTTGTTCTTCCTTCTGATCTCAATTCAAAGAAAAACTTCTTCATTGCACCAACAGTAATAGCTTTTCTTTGGAATGAATTCAGATATTTCACTTGAAACAAGTCATTTTAAAGAATAATAGCCAAGTTTGCAATTCTTTCAAAATATTATGTGTAAAATAAAATATTTTGTTTTTCTTATTCTTAATTGATCAAAAAGATAACTGTTTAAAGAAATCATAGAAATAAAGCATTGGGTGATTATAGCACATGGATATGTGAACTAAATGCCAAAAAATGTCACCAAATATGACAGAGAGGAATCAGGAATGCTCTGTTATAAGGCACTGAACTACACGTGAAGTGCTCTAGTTTTATTTGAAAGTACATTTATACTAGTTAAAAATGTACATTGCAACTACCAAAAAAATTTTTTTAAAGAAATACAATTGAACCACACACCAAAATAAACTCAAAATGGATCAAAGACCTAAAGATTAGGCCTGAGACAATAAGTCTTTTGGAAGAGAATATAGGCAGTACACTCTTTGACATCAGTTTCAAAAGAATCTTTTCGGACACTGTAACTCCTCAGTTGAGGGAAACAATAGAAAGAATAAACAAATGGGACTTCATCAGACTAAAGAGCTTCTTCAAGGCAAGGGAAAACAGGATTGAAACAAAAAAACAGCTCACTAATCGGGAAAAAATATTTACAAGCCACTTATCCGACAAAGGGTTAATCTCCATAATATACAAAGAACTCACACTGCTTAACAACAAAAAAACAAACAACCCGATCAAAAAATGGGCAGAGGACATGAACAGACATTTCTCAAAAGAAGATATGAATATGGCCAATAGACACATGAAAAGATGTTCATCATCGCTAATCATCAGGGAAATGCAAATCAAAACTACACTAAGATATCACCTTACCCCCGTTAGATTGGCAAAAACATCCAAAACCAAGAACGACAAATGTTGGAGAGGTTGTGGAGAAAGAGGAACCCTCATACACTGTTGGTGGGAATGCAAACTGGTACAGCCACTATGGAAAACAGTATGGAGATTTCTCAAAAAGTTAAAAATAGAAATACCCTATGACCCAGCCATCCCATTACTGGGTATCTATCCTAAGAACCTGATATCAGATATCTCAAGAGTCCGTTGCACCCCTATGTTCATCGCAGCATTATTTACAATAGCCAAGACGTGGAACCAGCCTACATGCCCAGAAACTGATGATTGGATAAAGAAGATGTGGTATATATACACAATGGAATACTACTCAGCCATAAAAAAAGACGAAATTGGCCCATTCACAACAACGTGGATGGACCTCGAGGACATTATGTTAAGCGAAATAAGTCAGTCAGAGAAAGACGAACTCTATATGACTCCACTCATAGGTGGAAATTAGTATATTGAGAAGGAGATCTGATCGGTGGTTACCAGGGAAAAGGGGGGGTGGGGGGAGGGTACGGAGGGGGAAGTGGTGTACCCACAACATGACTAACAAAAATGTACAACTGAAATCTCACAAGGTTGTAATCTATCATAACATTAATAAAAAAAAAAAAAAAGAAAAAAAAAGAAATACAATTGATGTGTTAAGAGAGGAGATAAAATGGAGTCATATAAAATGCTCCAGAGAAAGCTGAACAAAATGAGAAAAAGAAACAAAAAACAAATGCAATGAATAGAAAATAGTTTCAAGTGGAAAATATGGTATATATTAATCCAGCTATAACAATAATCATGTTAAATGTGCATGGGTGCATGGTCTAAATACACAAATTAAAAGAGATTGTCAGAGTAGATTATAAAAAGACCTAACTATATGTTGCCTACAAGAAACCCACTTTAAATATAAAGACTCAGATAGGTTAGAAGTAAAGAGATGGACAAAGATACACCAGGTTAACACCAATCAAAAGAAAGTGTAATATATTAATTTCAGATTAAGAAACTTTCAGAACAATAGAAATTATCCAGGACAAAAAGAGTGACATTACACAGTGCTGAAAGAGTCAATCCTCCAAGAAGACATAACAATCCTAAATATGTATGTATGCACCTAACAAAGGAGCATCAAACTACATGAGAGTTCCATCAGCAAAAACTTATAGAACGGAAAGGAGGAATAGACGTATCCACTGCTACACTTCGAGACTTCTACACTCATCTTTCAGTAACTCATAGATCAAGCAGGCAGGAAACCAGTAAGGATACAGATGGCCTGAACAGCTCTATCAATCAACTTGGTCTAAATAACACTTAAAGATTACTCCATCAAACAACAGCAGAGTGCACATTCTTCTCAAGCTCACATGGAACATTCACTAAGATCGACCACACTCTGGGCCAGAAAACACATCTTCAAAAAAATTTTAATATAAATTTTACAAAGTGTATTCTCAGACCACAATGGAATTGAGCTAGAAATCAATAACAGAAAGACAGCTGGAAAATCCCAAATATTTGGAAATCAACACACTGCTAAATAACTCATGGGTCAAAGAACAGGTCTCAAGAAAAATTTTTTAAATATTTTGAAGTAAATGAAATGAAAATGCAGCTTATCAAAATTGGATACAGTGAAAGAGAATAATTTATAGCATTGAGTGCTATATTATAAAAGAAGAAAGACTTAAAGTCAATAATCTATGCTCTCACACCTTAGGGAACTAAAGAAATAAGAACAAATTAAGCTTGAAGCAAGCAGAAAAGAAATTAAAATATTACATGTGTTATAATTCTTTCAAGCTAGTCAAAAGTACAGTAATTTTCTCAAACAAAGGTCATATCCTAGGGATATTTTGCATGTGCTCTTGAACCAGTCTACCAAGTGCATTGCAATGGATTCAATGTTGGAATTCATGTGTTGAAATCCTAATCTCCAATGTGATGGTATTAGGAGGTGGGGCCTTCAGGAGGTGATTAGGTTCATGAGGGTGGCGCCCTCGTGAATGGGATTAGTGCCCTTATAAAAGAAACCCTAGAGTACTCTCTTTCCCCTCATGTGAGGATACAAGAAGACGGCTGCCTGCAACCCAGAAAAGGGTCCTCACCAGAACCCAACTACGCTGGCACCCTGATCTCAGACTTCCAGCCTCCCGAACTGTGAGGAACAAATTTCTGTTGTTGCTAAGCCAAAGTATTATTACTTTGTTATAACAGCCTGAACTAAGATATCCAGTCACCTCTCAAAGTCCACCATACTCTCCTTCTCCTCTCCAGCACCCGTCTTCAATGGACTCAGCCCCCAAAATATCACATCACTACTTCTCTTGCATTCATTCTGAGGATGCTCATGCCAAGGGTGCTGTTCCACCAAAGCCCGCAAGCTGCCAGTCTCCACTCCACATCTCTGCCTACCAGTGCCAGCCCCAAAACCTACTCTATCCACTTCCTGCCCAAAAACCCCTCCCCAGCATGTGTTTCAACTCACCAGTACCTGGTCTTCCAGCTCACCAAACAGGTCCTGACATGTTTAAGTATCAGTTTAGGCTTGTGATATGGTGATTTATAAAAAGAAATGTATTTTTGGTCTTTGTCCTGTTTCTAGCACAGAGCTCCTAAAACCCTTGGAATTTCCTAGGTGATGAGAGCGATCAAGATGTCTTTTGTTATGCTAATGAGGTTAATGCAGGGTCGGTGAGCCCAGGAGTCGAAAGAAAGATTTCTTATTCTCTTAAGATTCTGGCAGTAGTGCTCTTTTATTTAGAGAGTAGAATAGCATGGGGACAGGACCCATGGGCAGTCAGAGTTTCTGCTGCTGGCATGGGGACAGGACCCATGGGCAGGCAGAGCTGCTGCGTGGGGACAGGACCCACGGGCAGTCAGAGATGCTGCTGGCATGGGGAGCTGCTGCTGCCGCCGCTGGCATGGGGACAGGACCCATGGGCAGGCAGAGCTGCTGCCGGCATGTTGCTGCTGCCGCTTCTGCTGCCTCTGTTGCAAAGTTGGGTGGAGAGTAAGGCTAAATTTAAGGCATAGGTATGTGAATTATCTCTTTACAAGATAAAGAATATGTAAAAACGTTAAAATGATGTCAGTGCCTGTAGGGTCCAGCCATTTGGCGGTCCCACAACTTTTAGATAAGAATCAAACTGGATTGAGTAAATGGCAGAAATCACCGCTTGAATATTATCCTCAGCTAAAGACAAAGGAGGATTTGGGGGGTGGGGGGTCAGTTACATGAGGTTGCCAGACAGTAAACAACTCAAGTTCTTGCCTCTGGTATTGATCAGGAGCCTCTAGAGATAAGGCCAACCCCCTTCGTCCTGGCACAGAAGGGAGGCATCTTCACAGATAGTTTTCCTTAGAAATGTAAATCTTTCCCAACAAAGGGACAAGCAAATTCCACTCCTTGGAGCCTGCTTCTCATGTGTAGTTTTAAAAGTAACCAGCCTAAAAATCCTCGTCATAAACCGTTTTAAAATTAAGCAGCCTAAAAATCCTCATCAAGGTGACTGTTGGAAAGCCCCTGGGTCACGTAAGGATGGGAACTGGTTGCCAGGAAAATCAACCCTGTGATTCGGGGATTGGAACTTTCAGTCCCACCATCTCCCCACTACCACCTCCAGGAGGGGAGAGGGACTGAAGATTGAGTTCAATCAGCAATGGCCAATGAGTTCATCAATCACACCTGTGTAATGTAGCCTCCATTAAAAACCGGAAACAACTGGCTTCCGGCGGGTGACTTGGAGATTCAGAGAGAATGGTTCACACAGAAAGGAGACTTGTCTCACCTGAACCAAAGTTCCTAAACATGAACTTCACTGCCTCAGAGAGTCTGGAGTCCTGGGATCATGTGTCTGGCGAAGCATTTCTTATGCTTCTATATGTTTTAGATTTGAAAAAATTGTCAAGATCATCACCATGACAACGAGAGTCAGTACTGGTATTTCTGCTTTGTTTGCTTTATGAGAAAAGCCAAGGCTTAGGAAAACAGAGAATGCCTGCCTTTCTTTTTCATTGGCTGCTGTGTGTCATCCTGGTCAGCCTCTTCCCTGGCTGAACCACAAGCATCAGGCTTTTTATTGTCTTTCTCACAACTCCTGTGATGGAATCCAGACAAATAAAACAGCAGCAAGAATTTCTTCAGTCCTGTAGGTGAATGACAATTGGCAATATGTTTAAACTTAGAAACTGTCCAAACACTTTTATATAACTTAAATTTGTTGACAATCTTTGCAGCATGAGATACCAATTGTAGATATCTCTCTTAAACACCAGAGGTTACCTTAAGCATACAAAACAAATGACAACTCTAAACAGGAAGAAATGCAAAAGAAGAAAATTAGTTTATTGTTAAGTACAGCTGAAGTGATTAACAATGGGTAGAATATATTTGCTATCAGTATCTCTTCCCCTCGCCATGTTTTATGACTTTCAACATCTGAATTATCCTCCACAAACCTAGACATCCATCAAGCATGGACGTTTACATTTAGAGGGATAAGAGATGGTCTCTGAAGGAAAACAATTTGACAAGAGAATTCTTATCTCTTTATTCTAAATGTCAGGAAACATTAAAGAGAAAATGATGATAAATAGACCAGAGTTGAGTTTAATTTTAAGAACTTTGTCTCAACCTGATTAATTTATCAAGTAGTTTCTTTGTTTAGCTCCCACCATCCTTTTGGTGATCTTCAAAGCCCGGAGAAAGGACATACAACACAGAAAATCCAGAAACAAAGGACTTTTAGACCCAAGTGATTTACTGTTTTCCCCATAATTGAAGGCGATTCCCTTCAAGACAGTCATACTTCTGATTTCACATTTTCCCTTTTCAAAGATGAGGCTTATGATCTTTTTTGCTTTCATAACACTCTATAGCGTTCGAATCAACTCAACAAGTGCCTTTTGACCGCCAACCATGAGTCAGCCCCTCTGCGAGACTATGCAAGATTAGAATGAGTGAGATCCACTCTTACCCTCAAAGAACTCAAAAGACAATATGCCCACGCTGTTTCTGGCTATCCCACGCGATGTTAAGATTTATAAGGCACAGGTCCTGCTCTTAAAGTTTTCCATCTACTTATGCAGATGCCATGAACACAAGAGCAACAAAGGTTCTACAGACATTCCGAATATTTAAGGGACTCGTCCTATTTTTCATAGATAAGAAGACCAGAGGCATTCAGCTTCCTAATTGCAGAAAGCAGTATTTTCTTTTTCTTTTTGTGATAGAATCAGCCACTATTATGCTCTGCAAGTCCAGATAACCTGCCATTACCTTAAATGCTGAACTCTACCATGCCGCCATGTGTCTGTTCACGCTAATCACCCTGCACAGGATACACACTCCTGCATGCTCCATCTGGCAAACTCCTATTCATTTTTAACACCAGCCCAGCTGTCAGAAACCCTTCCCCAACTCTCTTCTCACTTCCTTCTAGCACAATTCCCTCCTCTGTATTCCATACCTCCTTGTAAGTACCTCTATAATACTACCCTTCTCTTTGTATTATGGTCATTTGTTTGTGATTTCCCTGCTTGGTGGAACACCTTTGGGAACAAAGAGTCCCATTCATCTTAGTATTCTCAGCACATGCCACAAACAGCTTACTTTTTGTTGGGGGCTGTAGGGGAGGAAGACATTTCCTCTTCCCAAATGGGGGTTCGTCTGGCTGGAGAATGAATTAAATTCACATGAGACAGAATAGCAAGAGAAAATTAAACAAAGCTTTATGAGGAACCATGGCCTGGGGCTTTTCTTCCCGAAGGAAGAAAGGGCACCGAAGAAGTGGGGTACACATAGTGGTTATATACCCCCAAACAGGGTGTTTCACATGTGATTGAAATATCCCTCCCACAATAGTCACAAGATTGCCCTGTCAGCACAGTGCTTGATGGACACAGCAGGTAGTGGTCTGCTATCTCGGTGGGCGTAGCCAGAGGCAAGTCGATTGTCTGGAGCTGGGCGGTCACAGGTGAGCTCAGCAATCAGTTCCTAGCCTAAAGAAAGATGCTTAATCCTTAAAGAAATGCCAACGTTGGGAGAGAGAGGGAAGTCAGTTACAGGAGGTTACCAGACTAGCGCAATAAAATGCAGATTTTAAGTCCTTGCCTTTGGTATTGATTAAGAGTTTCCAGAGAGAAGGTCATCGCCTTGCCTTTCTTCTTCCTGGTACAGAGAGGGAGGCACCTTTACAGATAGAGATTTACCTTACAAACATAAATGTGTCCTAACAAAGGGCAAGTTCCATTCCTCCTTCCCTGTCCCAGTTTATCAAAAGCAATCAGCCTCAAATAATCCTGATGCCAAAGAGACATATCTTGGGGTGGCCAACCTCAGGTCCCCACAGGGCATTGAGTTTATGTAATTCGATATCTCTTGAAATTTAAGAACTGGGTCTTGTTCAATATTGAACACCACGTTGAAGGACAATTGCTCAATTTCTGGAAAAACTAAATCTGCATTTCTATCTATCCTCAGAAAAAGACCTTAGTTTTACAGGGCTGATAAGAGGATAATTCATTTAACAAGAATTCTTTGAGTTCCTTCACCGTGTCTACGAATGAGAGGGCACAAAAAGAATTAGAAACTGCACCTGTACAATAGGAATAGTAATTGCTATTCCTGACACTTGACAATGCAATAATTAGCATTGTTCCCATTTTCACAACCCTCAGTGTCAGATGTCCCCTGGCTCCAATCTAATCCACTCATACTTGCGTACTAGAAGCTAATAGCTCATTATCATCTTCCCTCCTTATTCCTGCCTCCAGGAGCATAGGCTTTTCTGTGGCTGCCTCACCATTTCTTCTCTTGCACCCAGCTCAGTGGCTTCTCTCACACTGTCTTCCACACTTCACTGAATTCTTTCATCGCTTTGATCCCATTTTCTAAAACTCTTACAAAGTCTCAGTTTTATCAACCATACTAAGATAATCTAAGGACGTTAGAGCTAGATGTAAATTTTAGAGCTGGAAGATCTCAGAGAAGCAGTGGGATTGGATTCAAAGAGCATGGATGATGTTCTCCTTCCAGTAATTGCCCAGTAGCTCCTAAAACCTAGGCCATATATCAATCCAGGACAAAATATTTTAAAAAACTACCTTGGAGTGCTGATAAGTGACCAAAAACAGGCAGAATGTGGAGGGGAGTTGAAACTCAGGAAAAAGGAAAGCACCAGATGAATTTTCATGGCTTTTTACCAGAGGACATGCCCCCATTAAGCTCTATGGAGGACAGTTACAATTCAGACAGAAAGCTCAGTTCTACTGGCTTGAGAACCAGAGGAGAGACTTCAGAATAACAACGATTAATGGAAAGGGAGAGAGGAATTCTCAAAAAGGAGAGCGCCAGAGAGGGAATGCCCTAAAATCCGTGCATAAATGCTGCCCAATCTCCAGCTCACCACCGACCAATATAGGTGGGGGACAGACGCCAACCATCCAGCCAAAGCCAAACCATCTGAACTGAAATTTCAGCTACCCCACCACAGAGAGTCTGCAGTTTGAGTTTCGCAAGTGAACTGACTGCTAAAAGAAACAAAATCAATACTCTTCAGATAAAGATACAAAATCCAGAGTCTTTACAACTTACCACTTAAGGACGCACAGGTTACAGTCCAAAACTACTCAACATTCGAAGAAAGAGGAAAAAGTCATTCATATCAACAGAAGAGACAACCTATGGAGGCCATCCCTGAGGTGACCCAGACAAAGATCTTAGATGAGATTTGAGGAAAATATGCCTGAATATGAGTGAAAAATATAGGAAATGAAACTATAGAAAAATTTTAAAATGGAAATTGTAGAACTAAAATATGTAATATCTGAAATAAAAATCACATACAACGGGGCTGGTCTGGTGGCACAGTGGTTAAGTTCGCACACTCCACTTCGGCGGCCAGGAGTTCACCAGTTCAGATCCCAGGTGCAGACCTATGCATCACTTGACAAGCCATGCTGTGGCAGGCATCCCACATATAAAGTAGAGGAAGATGGGCATGGTTGTTAGCTCAGGGCCAGTCTTCCTCAGCAAAAAGAGGAGGGTTGACAGCAGATGTTAGCTCAGTGCTAATCTTCCTCAAAAAAAAAAAAAAATCACATACAAGGGAAAAACAATTTGACCATGAACTTCTCATCAGAAGCCAATAGGGCAATGCTTTTAAGGTGCTGAAAGAAAGACATGTCAACTCGGAATTCTATATTTAGCAAAAATATCCTTCAAGAATGAAGGAAGAAACAAAGATATTTTCAGATCAATGAAAACTAGGCTAGTTCATCACTGGCAGACTTGTATTCAAGAAATGGCTTTTTTGGAAAAACCAGAGTATGGACTTTGGAGACAGACAGGTCTGGTTTGAAAATTAGGGAACTCAGCTCTCAACTTTGGCATCTGGACAATAGCCACACTGATGCTTGTTTTGCAGGGTGTCATTGGAATTCAGTGAGAGAGCACGTGCATATCTCCAAGTTCCTGCCCAATGTGTGTTAGCTCTGATCTACTTATCCCTCTCTCTCTTTGTCCCTCCCTCTAATCCCAGGTTTCCAAACACTTGTTCTATACATGATATCCATGCCCCACCTGCCTTTAACTCATTTCATCTTTTTCTTCCATGTGGCCCACTTCTTAATTTAAATAAATCTTTCAATTTAACACCCATTAAATAAAATAAACACAAATAAAACACTTGTTTTGTGTGCTAGTTATAGTTCTCCAAAAATAAAGATATAACTATTAAATGTTTTAAACTTTAAAAACTGGTTATCAATACCACACCTAAGATAATTTCATATCCTGGTCTATGGGAAAACACTGCTCTGATCTAGTCTCCTTGTCACCACAGGCAGAGGATTTTGTCTGATTTGTTCACCACGTCTCTAGTGCCTAGAAGAGTCCACTTAAATATTTAATTAATTTATTTAGAAGTCAATAAACTGAGGTTCAGAGACATGAGGTGGCTTTGACTTGCCCACAGTAGTTAAATTATCACTACTGTGACTATGGGTTCCAATTTCCTTCATCACGTCCCAAGTGGCCAGTGGGGCTTTTTCTATTCTTTCTATTCTTTTCTATTGATCTTTCTATCTTTGCATCACTATCCAAAACTTCACTTTTAGAAGTCTTGCTCTCTGGTAATTTAAGTCCTCCAACTTTCCTTTTTTTAAGCATTATCTTTCCTATTTGGGGTCCTTTATTTATCATATACATTTTTAGACTCATCTTGGAAGTTTCCACTACCAATCCCTTAAAAAAAAACAAAACTGCTGGACCCTGATTAGAATTACACACATAGAACAATTTAAGGAGACCACTTACTTACAATATTAAACCTTCTAATCCACAAACATGGTATATGCCTCCATTTATATAGCTCTTCTTTAATTTTACCCAATAATAATTATTTTGTAGTTATTTTGTAGTTTTCATACTACATCTTTCATTAGATTTATTCCCAGGTAAACTTTCTCATTTTACTTCATTTTTCTATTTGAGACTTGGGGTTGGTTTGTTTGTTTTGTTTTGTTTAAAAGATCTTAGTAGCAAACATAAATTCAGTTAACACTTGGCTGATTGGTGTGGAGTTCTGCATGACTTGACCTATCACTTCCACCTTCTGGGCCTCGATCGCTCATCTTTCAGTCAGTTGACCCCCCCATCATGAGCTCACATAATACTGCATACTTCCTGTTCATAGCTCTTTACATAATTTCAATTTTACTTTTATTTGTGTAATCACTGATCAATATATGTTTTCCCCACTGGGCTGTATGCCCACTGAGGGAAGAGTCTGGGTCTTTCTCACCACTACATCTCCCGGTGCCTGACCTAATTCCTATAACAGAGTAGATGCACAATAAATATTTGTTGATTAAATGAATGTAAAATAAGAGAGCTTGTTTTTTCCATCTCTAAAATTTCACAAGTATAAATGAACCAGGGCACAAAGTAGGTAGATCTAAGAAAATTTATTTCTGCTCTTGGAAAAATGCCTCCAAGGGATGTTGACCCAGATTGTTCTGGTGTAACCTGACCAGAAGTTATCCCAGCCTAGACGACGCAGCAATGGTGCTCCCAGGCGAGAAATATCAGTGCAGTCTATTCTATGGAAATATGAGGTGCCTCATTCTAACACGGAACTTGGCAGAAATACCCATGTCTGTCACAGCAAAACTTTCCTAAGTAAACCGTAATCTTTGATCCTTCTATCTGTCATCAAGGAGTCACAGCAGAGCTTGCAACATTTTTATAACCTTGCGATCTGATCCCAGTTTCATCTGTTGCAAAGTATGAAATCCAGCACCGGGCCCTAAGGAATGAGCGGTGTCTTGCCTTAATTCTCATCCTCTCTGCAATCATCACCCATTTTTAAGATGAGAAAACTGAAGCTCAGAGAATCAGCTAATTTAGTTCACACATTCAGGGAGTAGTAGAGCCAGAATTTGACCGCAGGTCTGTTTGAATCTAGCGTTCAAGCTTTTATTTCTGCTCACTATACCACCATCTGTTTGAGGATTCCCAAAGATTCCCAAAGTTTCTCCAAGGGGTTGGTGAAGGCAATAACACCGCCTTTTTGTTTCTAATTTTAATCCATAAAATAATTATCAAAAAACTTTCCTTTTGGGGGCCGGCCTGGTGGCATAGTGATTAAGTTCATGTGCTCTGCTTGGCTGGTCCAGGGGTCACAGGTTGGGATCCTGGGTGCAGACCTACACAGCACTCATCAAGCCATGCTGTGGCAGCATCCCATGTACAAGATAGAGGAAGAGTGGCACAGATGTTAGCTCAGGGACAATCTTCCTCAGCAAAAAGAAGAAGATTGGCTATGAATGTTAGCTCTGGGCCAATCTTCCTCACCAAAAAAAAAATAATAATACACATAAACAAAAAAAGAAAAAAACTTTCCTTTTAATACAGAAAATATTGGAGTGTATCTCTAAGTGAATCAAGTAAGTCAGCCAGGCAATAAATCGAGATGAGATGCTCGCGACTCAGTGCACTCAGCTGAACACTGCTGGCCACCATATGGTTTTGATCATCACACAGTTTTAAATTGTTTTGTTCTTCATCAAATATTGTTTCATTTATGCCCTAATGGATTGATGATTACAGACAAGAAGCGCAAGGGACACTAATGTTGGAATCCAAGAAGTTAATAAGGAGCATAAAATGATCATAGTTTTGCATATCACTCTCAAAACGGTCAGCACAAAAGCTCTGACTCACGATCATTTCATCAGCATTTTTATTTTAACCCTCTCTAGAACTTTAAGAACCAATATTTAAAAAGACAAAACACAATGGTCATCATTTAACTTGGCTTTTCATTTATTGAAATGAATATGAAATATTCATACTCCATACATTATATGCAAAGAAGGGCAATGATTGTTAATTCATAAAGTAGTTCTTGAGATGATATGTTATTGTGAAAGCAGTTTGAGTCAGAAAAAGCTGGCGATACTGCACAACACTAGGAAAAAACACTGAATTTTCCATTTTCTCCTTTGTCTTAGACAAAAGCAGCCCAAGGAAGGAGTAATAAATACTTGAATAGACTCAGCCGAAAACTTAACTCGGTAGTTTTCAACTCTGGCTGCTCATCTGAATTACCTGGGGAGCTTTTCAAAACGGTAGATGCCTGAGCCCTAAAATCAAGGATTCTAATTCAGTTCTTCTGGGATGTGGCCCGGGCATAGGTATTTTGGACTCAGCCCACGTGATTCTAATATATGTGCCTTAACTACACAATCCCCTCTTTAAATAGACTGTAGAATTCCTTCCCAGCAATCCGAACAGAGTCAATCCCAAATGAGGGTTAGGAGGAAAGAACAACCAGGGCCAAAAGCCAGGAGTCCTGGGTTCGAGTCCTCACCGGGCCACTGTGTGCTCTTAAGCAAATTACCTCACCCCTCTGGTCCTTGGTGTGCTCTCCTTAAACATCAGCCCTCTGTGCCACTTGATCTCTAGGATCCTACTGTCTCTAACATTCAATTAATTATTAACTATTATAACAAGTCATAATATAACAATCAGCAAAGCAACACAACACTGTGGAAAGAGGTTAAGCTTTGAAGCCAGATCATCCTGGATTCAAATTCCAGCCCTGCTAACTTTCTAACTGTGTGACCTTGGCCAAGACACTTAACGTCTCTGAATCTACTCTAAAATGGAGATAGTGCATATAGGGCTGTTATGAAGCTTCAATTAGACAAAGAACTCTGCACATTGTATGCTCGACAGATTATAGCGATTATTATTACCGTTTCTATATTCCGATTGTTGCTACTGCTGTTGTTATTATTATTATTATTTCCTATATAGCAAGAAGTGAAAGAATGATTCATTTGAAAAGGGAAGGAGGAATTTCAATGAGTCTGATTGACTTGACAGTTCTGATTTCTTGGGTTTCTCATCCAGGCCAGCAGGAGGCTGACATGATGATCGCTCACACAGAGAGTGTCTTACTTTTCCGTAAGACAGTTTTCTCTCCAAGGCCCTTCATCAACTTGGCTGCAGACTGCCCTGCAGCAGAACCGCTGACTGTTTCTGAAGAGAAGCAATCATGACGACGCTGCACAGAAAAAGGGATAATGGCTTTCTGTTGCCAAGTAAAGTTTGCAGCAGACATGTTTGAACCTCAGCCCATCCCTGACGCCCGTCCCCTCTTTCACCTTGTCTCCAGCCTCTCTCCACCCAGCACGGCGTCCGGGTGAGTATATCAGCTAATGCCTGGGTTCAGCTGCTGTAACAGAAACCCCAAATAATAGTGGCTTAAACCAGACAGAAGGTCCTTTTTGCTTTCTCTGTTTTATGTAACTATCTAGGTGAGAGCAATCCAGGACTGGCAAACAGCTACTGGGGGTCCGCATTCCTACCACCTTCTTGCTCCACGCTCCCCCAGCCATGTGGTCCAGGCTGGCTTGCCCTGCCATTCTGGTTCCAGCTTGTGGGAAGAGGAAAAGGAGAAGAGTAGGCATTTGCCTCCTTTGAGGGCATAACCCACAAGCTGCACAGATAAATCCCGCCAGAATTTAGTCACTTGCCCACATCTGACTCAGGGGAGGCTGGAGAAAGCGTCATCTTTATTCAACCATGTGCCTGGCTAAAAACAAATAACTATGGAAACAGGGAAGAGCGGCCATCGATGGACAAATAGTCTCTGCCACAGGAGCAGGGATCAGGACGGAGGAGATTAAGCGCACGGCAACTGAAAAGTGTGGAAAGGACACCTGTCTCAGAGCGCGTGACCCTGAAGCGTCTTTAACTCCTGGGGCACCATTTTTCTCGAGGAATTTGGAGGACACGTGTTCTCCCTGCCCAGCACAAGCACACTATCCTTCTGAGGTCAGGACTACCGGGTGAGAGACTCTATTACACACGACTCAGTCATTTTTTTAAAAACAGAAAGTATCATGTTTTGTTTTTAGGCCATGTCAAAATGTCCCTTGCACTGGACAATCCAAAATGCTATATAATCTCAGGCTTGTCCTTTGATGCAGGAGAGTTCCACAGTCCTCAGAGGCAGGCAGAAGAGTTCTGGAGTCTCAGACTCAGGTCAGGAAATGTCTGGTTCTCTTTGGATTTGTCACGGGGTCTAGAAAAACTCGGGAGGACAGGGTCCCATGTTCTTATTGAGCGCAGCTCTGGCGGGTGTGAACTCACTTGGGGATCTCTGAAGCGCTTTGAGCACAGTCCTTCTCTCACAACTCAGATCTGCCTGACAGTCACGGCACCTGCACCGGGCCTCCGCACCACTGGAGCGACCACGTCAGCCAGGATGAAGACACCTGGTGCCATGCTCCCCACTCCCTGCTTTCAAAACACGAGTCAGACTTAAATCTGTACCAGGAACATAGCGATCATCCTCCAAGTGGTAGCTATGGTTGTTATTATCACTACTACTTCCCAAAGAGTCTTTACAGTTTGACTGTGAGTTGCAAAAAGGCAGGAATTTTGCCTTTTTTTCATTTCTGCATCCTCAGCACCTAACACAGTTCGAGCATATACCCAATTCTATTCAACCTACATATATTAAGCATCTACTATGTGCCAAGTACCAAGCTGGGTATTGGGACTCAGTGACGAATAAAAGCCTTCATTCTTGTCACTGTAGAAATTAGGGTTCAAGAGGGGCCCAATAAATGTTGGTGGAAAGAAGGAGAAAAAAATTGATGTTTGACCATAACTGTAGGGATTATCACAAGCATTGAGTAAAGGCATGAACTGTAAGAGCAGAGAAATAAAAATGCACGTTGGCCCCAGGAGGCCACCCTGTGGGCTCCTCTCAGAGGGCCCAGCTCAGGCCCGAAGGTCATCCATCAGTGCAACCACAGCCGTAGTCCATTGAGTTACTGCTCTCTGCCCCGGAGCCCAGCTGGTTTGGGCTGAAGCAGCCCAGCAAAAGCACCAGGATGAGGATTAGATGCAAAACCAGCCGAGCTCTGTAGAACAAGATGAACAAAAGATGGGCCAACGTTTCACTGTCAGAACCATGTAGGTCCATGTAGAACTGTCTACAGTTCTCCAACGTCCCCAAAATGATGCATAAGTCAAGAGAATATAGATATGCATATTCCTCCAGCAGTAAATAATAAATAAATAAGAGTGAGGGCCAGCCCCAGTGGCCTAGAGGTTAAGTGCGGCATGCTCCACTTTGGCAGCTCAGGTTGAGTTCCCGGGCACGGACCTACAGCATACAAAAAGAGGAAGATTGGCAGTGGATGTTAGCTCAGGGCAAATCTTCCTCAGCAAAAAAAAAAAAAAATAAACAAGAGTGAGAGTGACTCAAAGCAGGTTGCTCTTGGGAAGGGAAGCAGGGGGATCCCATGGGAGGGTATATTTGGCGAAGGTAGGCTAATTGCTGTAATTTATACGTAGCAATCATCTCTGAGTTATTTTTTAGCTCTCTTTCACTCAGAAATCAAAAAAGAAAACCAAGGTATTGTACACTGGGTCCCACCTAACGCAAACACCCTGGTACTGTGTTAGATGCTTTTAGTATATGTTCCCATGACTTCCTGTACCTCTACAACTCATAATTCATTGTGTGTGTCTCCACCCTGAAACTGTAAGCTCTGTGAGGGCAGAGCCCTGTCTGTCTTGTTCACTGTGCTTTTCTCAGTTGCCTCACCTAACAGATGCTCAGTCCATATTTGTAAAGGGATGGGAGGGTGAGAGGGAGACAGCAAGTGGCCTCCTCTGGGCCAGCCCTGGTGGTCCAGAGATGACTACCCGTGTGCATCTGTTTCCTCACTCCTGTGCCCTGTCTGGCTCTCTTGCCATCTGGATCTTTTTTCTCAGCCAACAGGACCTGAGGCTGCATATGCAGAGAAGAGCCTGCCCAAGGAGAGGTGCTTCTAGCTCAGGAACTCTGAGCTTCCTGCTCTCCCATTAACTCACACACACAGACACAGACACAGACACAGACACACACACACACACCCCTGTGGCCCTGCCACCTAGCTCAGTGTGTCTTAGAAGCTACCAATTCTCAGCTGGTCTGGGTCCCAGGGCCTTGAACTTTTAAATTGTTCCTTAGGCTCCAGGCTGAACAGGGGACCAAGACAGAGGGAACAAGCCAGGGAAACCAGCGGGCTCCCTTCCTCCTTGCTCAGCACAGAGGGTGTCCAAGGCGCTCCTTCACTGTGAGCAGGACTGAGATCTGTCTTACAATATCAGTGATTAAGCAGAGCAGTAGATCCCTATCTGAGCAGTTAGTCAGGAAGCTAAAATGTCTAGCTAAAGCCTGCCTTTTACAGAAGTTAGCCCTCCAGTACATAATTCAGCAATGAAAAGGAATGAAGGGCTGACACAGGCTGCAACGTGGAGGAACCTTCAAAACACTATGCCAAGTCAAAGAAGCCAGTAACAAAGGACCATATTGCATGATTCCACTTAAATGAAACGTCCATAACAGGCAAATTAATAGAGACAGAGAGTAAATTAGCAGTTATCTAGGGCTGTGGGAGTATGCGAGTTGCTTGGAATGATGGCTAATGCATATCCAGTTTCTTTTTAGGGTGATGAAAATGTCCTAATATTGATTGTGGTGATAGTTGCATAACTCTGTGAAAATACTAAAAGGTATTGTACACTTTAAATGGATAAATTGTAATGGTATGTAAATTATATCTCAATAGAGCTGTTTTTAAAAAGTTTTAACACCTTCACTTAGTTTTTTTTTTCCTCTAAGATGTTCAGAGAGATTTTTTTCTCTGTTCCACAAACATTTGATGAGGCTGTGTTCTGTGCTGGGCACTGCCAGGGGACACTGAGATGGAACAGACTACAACCCACCCAAGAGGCTCTGACTGTGCAGTCGAGGGAAATGTGACGTGTCCACAAGCCACAATCATGTAAAGATGTGGACACTGCCACCCCCGCCAGGTGAAGAACCTAGGAGGGCTTCCTGGAAGAGATGGGCCTTGATGAACGGGTCTGATTTGGACATGAAGGGCCTGAGAGGAGGAGCCTGGACTTGCAGGTGAAAGGATTATCAGGAGCCTGGGCAGGGATCCATGCGGAGTTCCACTTGGTGGGAGCAGAGGCTGTGTCAAGGAGGCCAGAGGCAGACGGCCTGGCAGAGGTAAGCTGGTAGAGGCTTGCACAAGGCTTCAAATGCCAGGCTACAGAATCTGGGCTTTCATCTACAAACAAGGGCCATTTGTTGCATTATAGCTGTGCTTCCATCATCCCAAACAACCGTAACACTTCAAATGGTACGAAACCTAAGAAACAAGAGAAGCCTGGCCAGGTACCTAAGAGGTACCTGGAGTCCCGTCCAGCTCACCTCTTAGTCTCTATAACTTAACCCTCCTGAACTTAGACGTGCCTTCTACAAAATAGAGATGGTAATGGTACCAATCATATGATTGTTATGAGGATGCACTGAGACAATGCCTGCAAAGCCCCTGGGACTTGCCTTATACACAATAAGTGCTCCATTCCTGTTTGCTACTGTCATTATTGGGTGTCCCACCACATACCACTTCTGCTGTCAGATGTTAGAAATGCGACTTAGCTGGAGCCATGTCCAAGCCTGGAAATGCTCTACCAGTGGCTGACGTCTAGGTAGAAAATAGGTAATAAAATGGGCTGGCCTATTTCCTTGAATAATGATGAACCTAAGTTTAAGTTAAATTAGATTATAATAATATAAATAATTATAATTTAAAATTATATATTTATAGTTTAAATTATACTATATTCGTTAAAGTAAATAATGATAGACCTAAGTTAAACTGTTTTAGTTTTAAGAGTTTATGTGTTCTAATCCTTTATTTCCTAATCTGTATTTTTTAGAAATACTTTCAGCTGCAAATAAAAGACAGCCTAATTTAGAATGACTTAAATTTTTGTCTCATAACAAGGAATCCAGAGAGGTTGACACTGGTTCAGCTGCTTGACGATCATGTCAGGGACCCTGGCTCTATTTTCTGCACCACCACCCTTAGTTGTTGGCTTCTGTTGTGTGCTTGACATTCATTCATGATCATGGGATGGCTGCTGCCTCTCCAGACATTACACCCAAGTTCCAGGTAGGAAGAAGGGGGAGGGACAAAAATCCTCTTGTTCATAAGGCGTTGTCTTTTCTTTGGGAAGGGAAGCCCTCCCCAGAAGACTCCCACTTATCTCTCAGAACTGGATCACATGGCCACTCTTAGGACAATTAAAGGACAAGAGGATGCAACTACCTCACCAATTTAGATCAGTCATCATTGACTCCTTGGGGCTGGAGTAGGGGCCAACTCACACTGAGATCCTTTCCCCATGAGTCACCACAAACACATCGGCATTCTGTCTTCTAAGAAGGGGGTCTGCCGGTGGCGTAGATCATGGGCTGTGGACAGGGTCTGCTGTTCCAGGCTTGGGTTGGTTTAATCCAAGGGTCTGGGCTAGGAATACTGTGCAGAGACCTGATCACCAGATCTGGGACAGGCCAGAGAGGCTCCAGAGCTGCTCTGGGAACAGGGAAGTCACGTGGTGGCAGTCTGCAGGGTGAGCGAGCCTGCTTAGTTTGCACACGTACATGAGGACAGAGGCGGTGTGCTCAGGGCCTCGCAAATCCCCAGAGCACAGCGAGAGAGGACAAGCCCCACTCTGGTGGACCTTCCACCCACATTGCTTGAAGGGAGGCTTTTGGACACATCCCAAACCTTTCTAGGTCACCCATTAGAGAGGACCATGAGGAGTGTAGTGGCTTGAATGGTGGCCCCCTCAAAATATATGTCCACTCAGAACCTGTGAATTTGACCTTATTTGGAAAAAGTCTTTGCAGATGTAATTAAAAACCTCAGATGAGATCATCCTGGATGAGGATGGGCCCTAAATTTAATGATAAGTATCCTGATAAGAGGAGATAAAGGCGAACACAGAGGAGAAGTCGATGTGAAGATGGAGACAGAGATTGGATGACTCAACCACAAACCAAAGAACGTCTGGAGTCACCAGGAGCTACTAGAAAGAGGAAGGATTCTGCCTTAGAGACTTCGGAGGGAGTGCGGCCCTGCCAACACCTTGATTCCAGACTTTCAGCCTCCTAAACTACGAGAGAATAAATTTCTGTTGCTTCAAACAACCCAGTTTGTGCCAATTTGTTATAGCCGCCCCAGGAAACTAACGCAAGGACCATGTTCTCCAAGAGGCAATTTGAACTGGAATGATAGTTTCTAGGAAGACCTCTGATTCTGACCAGTCATCACACATACAAAGCCAGTGATGCAGGAAAAGCTTGGTGATGTGCTGGTGGCCCAGACACAGGAGAGGGATGTCGAGGAAGACAAAGGAGACTCCTCACTCCCAAACTATCCCATTGTGCTCCCACCAGAAGCAAAGTCACACTCCTGGATGGGTTTTCCCAAGAGTGTGAGGTCGGAAGCCCACCTGCACCCTCTCCATTTCCTCAACGGTGTGCATTTATTCCCCGAGTATTTATTGAGACTTACGACACACCAGGAACTCTGCTAGGGCTTGGGACGTGGGGGCAAACAAGACACATGGCCTAGCTTCAAGGACTCACGGTCTGGGGAGGAGACCAGACAGGGAAAGAGGCAAATGCACCACAGTGTGGTACGTGTTACGAGGGCCTAAAGGTAGAGTTCCTGCTCCAGATGTGGGCAACCTGGAGGAGTGAGCCGGGCGATGGGAGGACGAGGGTACAAAGCGCACTTGCAAAGGCATGGAAATGAGGGATCACGGTGCACGGGTCACCACAGCATGCTCAGCACACCTGCAGGACACATCTGCAGGAATTTGAAGGTGGTGGAATACCAGTGGCTAGATGTGGCCCCTGGCAAAGGAGGGGCCTTGTAAATTGGGTTAAGAAGTTTGGAAGGAAAGGAGGGAGGAAGGGAGAAGAGAGGGAAAGAGTGAGAGGGAATGAAGGAATTGCCCACCACATGAAGCAGAGCCCCCTCTCTCTATAGAAACTGGCGACAGGAAAGCACAGGGACCACATGGGCTGCCTTAGGTAAGGGTGGGGCAGAGGCAGGAGCCGCATCTGCGTTCCAGCAGCAATCATGGCAGTGGGTCTACCAGTCCCGCTGCTGGCATTCATGGGTCCATCAGAAGTGTCTGCGCCCGGCAGTGATGTTTTCTCTAGAACAGGTCTGCAGCATGTTTTAGGATGGGGTCCCTGACCTTCTGGCCTTCAAGCTTGGCTCTCTCCTTCCTGGAAGTTCAGTGAGCTTTGCAATATTTTTTTCCTAAGTCTCTTTGCTGCTTAATTTAGCCAAACTTGCTTCCTGCTTCTTAGAGATAACAAATACAGATGGATACACAGCCTCAACCCATAAGTTTCCATGGCAACAGCTGCAGAAGGCCCCAGAAATGGAAGGTGAGGGTGAGGCAACCTGGTGATTAGAATGCATGAGTGGTTTGGGTTCAGGGGCTCGTCAACTGAGCACTGACTGCCATATTCTGTGCCACGCTCTCGGCACATCCACCCTCACCAAGCAGCTACCTCAGGAAAGCAAGCAAGAGGAGAGCAGGTCCCCTCACATCTTTATCAGCTTCCACCACGACTCAGGCTGGGGACAAATATTAATGCATAAACACACCCACACAGTAATATGAAAGGATGCTTTTATACATAGAGAAGTATTCTTTCTACCTGTCTGCGTATAAAATAGTAAGAGCTAATATTTATTGAGCACTTGCTGTATACTAGGCACATTCTTTCAAGGTATTACCCTATTTAATTCTGAAAACAATCTAGAGGTCTCGGGATCTCCATTTGCCAAAAGGAGAAACTGACAAATGAGATGTTATGCACTTTGCCACATGGAGAGTCATTCAGTGTAGGCTAGCTTATGCGGTGGTAACAAACATTTCCAAAATCTCAGTGGTTAAAACAACAAAGGTTTCTCACTCATGCTATATTCCATCCGGCACAAGTTGCCAGGGGCCTCTGCCCTGGGATCCAGGCTGATAGTTCCTCTGCCATGGCGGCCTCATCTGTGACTGCGACAGAGAGAATGGAATGAGCAAATTGTGCACTGGCTCTTAGAAACTTCTCCCCAGACATGACATGCATCACTTCTGCTCACATCTCACTGGCCAAAGCAAGTCACGTGGCCGCATCTAACCTTAATGAGATGGGAAGTACAGCTGGCCGTGCGCGTGCCAGAAGAGGAGAAATGGGACACTGGGGGCAGCCCTGATGGCTCCTACCTTGCTGGATCCACAATTTGAACCAGGCATTCTGACTCCGCAGTCCACGCTCTCTGCTCTTACTCTCTCCTTCTCTTTGTCAATTAGTCATTTTGGACACTGAAAAAAAAAAAAAGCAGAGAAAAGGAAGATTCTATTCTTTGGGTCCTCCATTCCAGACTACATGCAAATCAGCCCAACTAAATGTCTTTCAAATTTTTTCTTAGACCAACGTGAGGATCATTAATACATTGCCCCGAATATCTGACTGTCACTCAAATTCTCATTCGAATGCAGTCTATTTTCCAAAACCAACCCTTATGGGATACACTGCATGTCTTCATAAAATGACTCATAAAATCCACCAAAACATATAAAGTCATTTTAGCTTTGAAGATGTTCATTCCTTTGGATTTTCACTTGGATTTTAAAAAGAAACAATGGCTGCACAGAATATATTTATTGGGTACATTTGTTCCCAAGGAAAACGAAATCATCTGCTTAAGTCCTTACAGGATAGTGCTATTTTGTGGAGGGGGTGAGAGAAGAACACCTTAATTTTAACAACAAAAATAACGAAATGTTAGTTAAAGATGTATAAGAGATAAACAAGTACGGGGCTATACATAGGTCTCTCGGTGCTCCTGCAGGGAATTAAGAATTTAAGAACCCTCTTCTCCAGGCAAAGATATTTGCAGACAGACAGGTTGTATTTGTGACTAAGGCTCCTATGACACATTTACATTTCTTGTGGACCGGTCACCAAACTGTCTTCCTTGGCCATCTTCCGCCTGGGGCTTCGTGACAGCAGCATTTCCAAAGCTACTGTCCTTGGAATAATCTCTTTCACTGAGCAGGAAATGGAGTCCCACTAGGTCATGGTGCTGAAGCTCCAGCTTGAAGCTTTGACGCTTCATGAAGCTTGAAGCCCTGCTTCTGTGACATTCCACAGACCTTCAGTGGGGCATGGCGGAACAACCTGTGTTTGATGACCACACAGGTCAGGTTGGGCACGTACCAGCTGTGTCACCTTAGGCAACTCACAGACCCACTTTGACATCAGTTTTCCCCTTTGTGGAGTAAGGATGCAACTGTCACAGGGTTGTTGCAAAGAAAAAAATTGATAACTTAAGTATGGTCCCTACGTCAGGGATGACAAATATGTTTCAGTTATTGCCAACTCCAATTATTTGGAGCACTGTGTTAAGAAGGATTGTGATGACAACACATCTAGGTTCAAAGGAAAGTACACTGAATTAGGGTAGTGATTGGGGACAGGGGCTGGTGTTCTAGGAGAGTCTCCCTTCCACACCTCTAGGGTGTTAAGCAGGATCCTCTCAGTTACAAGAGACTTAGACCTAATCAGAAGCTTACACCAAAATGAGGCTTCACTGAAGGATGCTGGAGTTATCTCAGAGAATTGCAGAAGAGCTGCAGGAACCACGAGAGCAAGTCCGGTGACCTCACCGACAGGAACCATTGTCAGGATGTCAGGATGCAAAATCTCTCTCTCTCTCCCATCTCCCCTTTCCTCTCCCCCTTCTCCTCTCCTCTGCTCTCCTCTCTCCATTTCCTTTCTCTGCTCTGCTTGGCTTCACACTCACTCTCTGGGTCTCAGGCCCCTTATCTGTAAGTTTTGAGGAATAGTCTTGAGTCAGTGGTCCTTTCTCCTGGCAAGGCCCCAGGACACCCAACATCCTTTCCATGTCAGCCCGAGTCTTGCTGGACTGTGAGCTCCAACCTCCTCTGTGACCAGAGGTTCCTAGCATCATCTCTGACATGCGCAGTCACCCCTGTCTCTGCCAGAAGGTCCTAGAGACAGAATCCCCTGCAACTCTGAAACCCCAGCAGCAGTTGAGATCTCCAGGGGAGACAGTCTAGGTGTCTAATGGACCCTTGGGACATTTCTAGATCTAAGCTGTGTTTCTATAATCCCACAAAACATAAGATCAGTATATTGAGGAGCCAACATATTAAGAGAAAAGTGAGCCGGTGTAGTGACATAGAATACACGCCTCTGGTGACCCAGAAAGACGAGGGTGAGCTGGTCTTGGTTTCCTTTGAGAAAACTTGATGCTCCAGGGTCAGCGTCTAGACCTGGGAGGATGGGGAAAGTGAAGAATGGGCTTCATTTTTTAAATGTTATGAAAAATACTTGACAGCTTTATGTTTTCACATCTGTGTGTGAGATAAGTAGTATTTTACACTTTGTTGATGTAGAAATTAAGGCTCAAAGAGGGCAAGTCAGCTGCCCAAGATGACAGGGCCCATAAATGACTCCCATCCTTGTGATAATCTGCATGGCTGAGTCAAGTGTTGATGATGGCTAGGCTGCCTGAGGGACACGAGATAGACAGGGATGACACTCCAAGAGCTGTTTGATGTCCATCTTCAGTGCCTCCTGCACTTGTGGGCTCATCCTGGGTGACCCTATCAGCATGGCACAGCCCCCTCTCTTCTGCTTAATGCTCCAAAGCATTTCAAAATCTCCTCAGCAATCACTTGGAAAGGGTCTTAAGAGAACACAGAAGATTGTATTGAACTGTCTGACTGGAGAATGAATCTCTCTCTTTGAACCTAACTGTGACTTATTTTTTCCCAGCCTTTTGTAGAATAACTTGGCTGAAGCACCAGGTGCAGATCCCACTGCGGGCCTCTTCCGTCTCCCGTAAACACACCCAACCCGCATTAATAAAGTAACATTTGTGAGTAGAACAGTGCCTGGCGGCGATATTGTGATTTGTAATAAGAAATATGTATTTGGTCTTTATCCATGTTTCTTGCACAGAGTTCTGAAAGGCCCTTGGAATTTCCTAAGTGATGAGAGTGATCGTTGTGTCTTTTGGAATGTTCCTACATTAGCTAAAGACGGAGGCTGGCCACCAGAGGAAACAACCACGTGTTTAGAGAGTTGGAACTTCCAGTCTCGCCCTCAGACCTCCTGGGAGGGGAGGGGGCTGGGGATGGAGTCAATCACCAATGGCCAATGATTTAATCAATTGTGCCTGGGTAAGGAAGCCTCCATAAAAACCCAAAAGGATGGGGTTTAGAGAGCTTCCAGGTTGGAGAATACGTGGTGATTTGGGGAGAGTGACATGACTGGAGAGGGCGTGGAAGCCCCGTGCCCTTTCCCCATACCTTGCCCTGTGCTTCTCTTCCGTCTGGCTGTTCCTGAGTTATAGCCTTTTATAATAAACCAGCAATCTAGTGAGTAAAATGTTTCTCTGAGTTCTGTATGCTGCTCTAGCAAATTAATCGAACCCAAGGAGGGGGGTCATTGGAACCTCCGATCTATAGCCTGTTGGTCAGAAGCACAGGGGATAACCTGGACTTGCTGTTGGTGTCTGAAGTGGGGTGGGGTGCGGGGAAGACTTGTCGGACTGAGCCCTTAATCTGTGGGATCTGACACTATCTCGGGGTAGACAGTGTCAGAATTGAGTTGAATTATAAGATACTCAGGTGGTGTCCCGAGGATGGCTTGCTGGTAACATTGGAATTGTGACCAGACCCCTTGTAGGAGCCCAGCAAATGGTGGCAATTGTTTTTTATTTTTCTTGTGGCTATCCAGGAGGAATCAAGTTAATTAACCTCATCCTCCAGGGCAGCCTTGAATGAGGAAAACTGAAATGGCAGAAGTGAGTGGAAAGTAAACCAGGCAACCCCACCTGCACACCACACAGTTTATGGACAGCTTACAGGGCAACTTAGCACCAGCAGAGCCAGACGCCCCCTCCCCTACCTCTACCTCCATGAATCGTTGGCTACCACCAGGCCTGGGCCTTGGCAGCACCCCGGAGGAGAAAAAGACATATGGCGGGTACCTGGAGTCAGGCCTTAAGAGGAGCAGTCCCCCAGCGTCTCTAGAGAGCCAAGCTTCTGCAGGGGCTTCTCTGCCTGGACCAGGGTCCAGGATGCCATGGATACGCCCACCATCTCTGGGTAGATCAGAGGGAACCATTTCTGCGGGATAGCTACCGGAGCGAGCCAGAATCTCACGTCTGCAGAAAAGCACTCCCTGTTATGCTTCACAGTTCCCCACAAGCTCCTGACATCACCGGTCACTCTTGTAAACTTCCTCCATCACTGAAGTTTGTATGACCTCTGCCCAGTCGCCTGAGCCTCACTTTCCTCGTCAGATATCACACCATCTCACAGGTCCCTATAAAGGCGCTTCTTAAAGCACCATGCAAATTGACGTTGCAGTGGGCATAGTTTTTCCGCCTGCTCAGAACGACCCTTCAGTGATTCCGGTGGCCTGGTGAGGCTGTCAATCACAGGACCTCATGACCCAGGGTAGCCAATCAGATTGCCCCATTCCTCTGGCCGCGGTGATGCGTGCAGTGACTCAAACTGAGCCAAGCGCTTTCTCCTCCTGACTTCTGCTCAAGCTTAGGGGAAAACCAGATTTTGCCTTTGGAAGGAGAGAACGACAGAGACATGAAGAGTGAAGCAGAGGAGGGAGAAGGAGCTGGATTTCCGTCACTTTTGCTGGAAGTTGCCAGTTCCCCTGTGCTAGGCTCTGGGTGTGGGGGCCAGTTGACCCCTCCTTCGGGCAGGCCAAGAAGAGAGCCAACTTGCAGCCATAGCCCTGGACATCTCCCTCTTGTGAAGCTCCCAACCGAGGGGCTCTGTGCAAGGGCCAAGTAAAAACCACACATGTCTTTCTCCAGCGACACACTCAGAGCCATGAGCCCCTCGGTATTCCCTTGCTCCACCCCACAGGTCACCTGCAGCTTCAGCTCCTGTATGCTGCTGCCTTCCTGCCCCAAGCACGGTGTCTCTCCACCTGAACATCTCGTCTGCCCTGGGAGTGTGCTCACTGGCAAGACAGAGCAAAGGGCCAGGAAGTTAACACCCACAGGAGCAACCCACAACCAGTGAGGGACGGGGGTCAGAAACAATCCGCAGCTTCCCCATCCATCAGTGGGACATCACTCAGGAGGGTCCTACAGTCTCTCAGAGGGTCCTCTTTGGAAAGGAGCTGCGATTGCCCACAGCATTAACCCTGTCATTAACCTACCCCTTAATAGCCTTTCTCTCTCCTTCTCCCCACCTGCAATGTGCTTCCTGGGGTCACCTCTCAAATAAGCTTTTTGCACCAAAACCTTTGTCTCCATGTCTCATTTTGACTTAACTCCTCCTGAAAACCAAACCTTTAAGTTATACCTTAAAAACAAGACATCAGGGCCTGGGCCCCTGGCCGAGTGGTTAAGTTCGCATGCTCCGCTGCAGGCGGCCCAGTGTTTCCTTGGTTCGAATCCTGGGCGCGGACATGGCACTGCTCATCAAACCACGCTGAGGCAGCGTCCCACATGCCACAGCTAGAAGGACCCACAACGAAGAATATACCACTATGTATTGGGGGGCTTTGGGGAGAAGAAGGAAAAAAATAAATAAAATCTTTAAAAAAAAAATTGAAGGAAAAAAAAAACAAGACATCAGAGATGTCACTACCACTTCACCTCACACAGATACATAAGTTCAAATACAAAACGAAGCAGCAGCCCTCAGTGTGTGACGCTGAGCCCAGGGCCACTGTGGGCATATTGGGAGAGCCTGTGGGCTTCGCGAGGACGGGGTGCAGAATGAAGTTTAAAGCCTCTTTTCTCCGCTATTTTCATACATTGTTCATGACTTGCTAAAATCCTTTTATTCTTCTAAGTCTCTCTCTGGGGGAAAGATAGTAATTTGCAGTGTCCAGCGAGCAAGGCTTAACGTGCACCTGTTTACTGATTTCTGGGCAAGCAGGTAGGAAGAAGGGGCCAGGAGAGCCGGGCAGACCAGGAAAACGGCCCACGTCAACCATTGCCACCCAAATACATTCAACAAGGGGATTTCTGAGAATGTTTCTGTGTTATCCTACACACAGGCACTCCCAGCATGAGACCCTTTCCCCTGGACATTTATTCGTCATCAACCTACCGTAGTAAGTCCTGATGTTCTGTTCCGAGTGGTTGTCCAGGTGAACGCAACCACCCGTTAAGCCTGGGGGCGGTGCGTAAAGACGGAGAACTGGAAACAAAGTCTGCTCACCTTCTGAACAAACACCTGTGCTCTCCTCACGCAAGTCGAGGTTTCCTAGGAGAAAGGAGGATTAAAAAGTGAAATACTGCCACCTCCCGGAAGAGAGAAGCCTGCAGAAGAAATGGAAGCTACCCAAGCCACTCAGGCCCTCAACAGCCCAACCCGAGCTTTAAACATAAACACCAGCACTGTGTCCACCTCCTGATGCCAACCCTCCAGGGACTGGACTGTGACTTTTTAAATACCAGCAATAACAACACTGAGAGATAAGGTTAAAAAAAGAATGTTTAGAGGCCGGCCCTGTGGCACGGTGGTTAAGTTCGCATGCTTCGTTTTGGCAGCCCCGGGTTCACAGGTTTGGACCCCAGGCACAGACCTAGCACTGCTTATCAAGCCATGCTGTGGCAGCATCCCACATAAAATAGAGGAAGATGAGCATGGATATTAGCTCAGGGACAATCTTCCTCAGCAAAAAAAAAAAAAAAAAAAAAAGGAGGATTGGGAGTGGATGCTAGCTCAGAGCTAATCTTTCTCACAAAAAGAAAACAAAACAAAACAGAAACGTTTGATCAGGCAACCGTGCCCCTTTTGGTCTTCTGGAATTCAATGTTGGTGTTCAAAATACAGCAGGAATGGTTGAAAAATAAATTTCAACTTGATAATCCTGCTTGGGAGTAAGTAGATGCCTGTCTGGAAAACGAAAACTATTCATTGTTTTTTCTCATGCGCAAAACAGACAAAACAACAAAGTAGTTTAAAGTAGATTTGGTAGTTTGCAAAGCTCTTGTCCTTTTTCTCACACACTGAGAAAAATCATGCACCTGATGAATTGAACCTGAGTGGGCCTCTTGCGACTTATTTAGGACTGAAGTTCATTCATCATACTTCCACTGGGAGATTTTTGGCTTGAGCAAATGGGCCCCTCATTCGTGGACTTTATTTTAAAAGTATAACTTTCATTTTATTCAATTGGCATTAAGAAACCACCAGTTTTTTTTCCCCACGACTTTTTAAGACAATTTATTGGTATATCGATGATATATCAATGAGGAAATTCTTACTGACATTAAAAGTACATTTTCAGAGAATTTATAGGTGAAAAAGTTCTAACTAGGTGACGTTAAGTGGAAAAAGCAAGAGACCAAGCTTCTTGTAGAGTATGGTGCCAAATTGTTGCAGCTGTTTGTGTCCCTGTTTGTTTTTATAAGTACGTGTGTATGGAATAAGTGCAAAAAAACGCTACGAAGAAACACACCACAATGCTCCCAGTGTTCATCCCTGAGCAGTGAAATCGTGCTTGACATTTTCCTCACTCCTGAGCTGTCTGCATCTAATTAGTACCACACTGTTCACTACACTAGGTTACAGTATGTTTGAATATACCTGCTAAGGAGAGTCTTTCTAGGATTTTTTTTCCCCTCGGTTTTTCACTGTTTCTTCTTCCAGGCTGAGCTTTACAATCATTTTGTCAAGTTCCAAAGTTTCAAGGAAAAAAAAAATAAAAACTTGTTGGCATTCTAAAGAAAATTGCACTTAATTCATAACTGATTTAGGGAGACTTGACAGTGTTGAGGGATGCTATCCAAGAACAACGGAGGATTTTCTGTTTTTGTAGGATGTACAAAATGTAGGATCTTCAAGTTTTTCTGTCCTTCACAAGGGATTTAAAGTTTTCAAGACTATCTTGCAGATTTCCCATTAAGCTTCTTACCAGATTCTCTCACTTTATTGACTTGTATTTATGGATGGATGGGTGATTGTATACACCTAGTTACCTACTGAGGCTTTTGGATTAAGAAAGATTTTTTCCTTATATATATATATATATATATTATTTTGCTATTAATAAAGCTCTTTCATCATATCAACAACATAACTGTCTGTTGATTATAGATAAGAAAGCCACTTACTGAAGTTTCTTTTTGTTTCTAACATTTCAGTTGACCCCTTTGCACTCTCCTGGTATTCAAACATATCATCTGAAAAATCATATTCCCCATCCTTCTAAATGTGACTACTTTTTACATTTCGTTCTCCTGCCTAATTTCCTCTGCCCCTAATTCCAGTGTCACGTGTCAGTAGCGATGGTTTGGTGGGGACATTTGTGTTGTTTCTGACTTAGGGAGACCATTGCTTCCAGGAGTTCAGAGTTAAGAATGAGTTTGAATTATTTATGGAATAAATTATATAGTATCCACATTTTGCCTTAAATAATCCAGTGGCAGGGGAAGTAGTCTCTTTTTGTCTATGTACATGTATGCATATAAAAGTAGTTTTTTAAAACAGCTTTATTGAAGTATAATTTTACATATGATAAAGTTAAGTGTACAATAATTTTTTTGGTAGACTTAGAGTTGTACAACCATCCCCACAATCCAATTTCAGAACATTTGCAGCACTCCAAAAAGATGTTATATGTCCACTTGCAGACACTCCCCATTTCCCCCGCAGCCAACCACCAATCTACTTTGTCTCTGAAGATTCATCAACTGATTTCTGATAAAGGTGCAATGGCAATTCAATAAACAAAAAATAGTCTTTTCAAGAAATGGTGCCTTATCAACTAGATGTCCATATGCAAAAATAAATCTCAACACATGTCACACCATATATTAAAATTAGCTCAAAATGGGTCGAAGACCTAAAAACAGAACTATAATTGTACCTTTCAGAAGAAAACAGGGAAAATCTGCAAGACTTTGGATTTGGTGATGAGTCTTTAGATAACAGCATCAAAAACATAATCTATAAAAGAAAAAAACTAATAAACTAGACTTTATCAAAAGTAAAATCTTTTGTTCTTTAAGATACTATTAAGAGAACGAACAGACAAGCCAGACTGGGAGAAAATATTTGCAAAACACATATCCGATAAAAGACTGGTATTCAGAATATATACTGAACTCTTAAAATGCAACAATAAAACCCAACTTTTGAAATATGGGCAAGTGTTGAAAAGACACTTGACCAAAGAAGATATATGGATGGCAAATAAGCATATGCAAAATGCTCAATCACTTTTCATTCGGGAAATGACTATCTCAACCACACGAGATACCACTGCCACAGGAACTCTCCTCTATCGCAGGGGGAATGCAAAACAGCACATGACCTCTGGAAAACAGTTTGGCAGTTTCTTATAAAGTTAAATACACATTTACCAAATGACTCAGCAATCTGACTCCTAGGTATTTACCCAAGCAAAATGCATTATGTTTATATTAAAAACCTGTTCATCAATGTTAAATAATAAACCTTGATACAGCCATACAATGAAGTACTCAGCAGCAGAAAGCAACGAGCTACTGTTTCATACAACATGGATGAATTTAAAACACAGTTTGCTATGCAAGAGGCCAGACTCAAAAGGCCACAAACTGTACAATTCCACTACTTCTATGACATGATGGAAAAAGCAAAGTTAGAGGAATGCAAAACAGATTAGTGAGGCTGGCCCGGTGGTGTAGGGGTTAAGTTCGTGTGCTCTGTTTGGATCCGGGGCATGGACATACACGCCACTTATTGAGCCATGCTGTGGCAGCATCCCACATACAAAACAGAGGAAGATGGGCACAGATGTCAGCTCATGGCCAATCTTCCTCAGCAAAAAGAAGATTGTCAGTGGATGTCAGCTCACGGCTAATCTTCCTCAAAAAAAAAAAAAAAAGGGAAAACAGATAAGTGATTTCGAGGGGTGGGGTGAGGGGTTGAGCACAAAAGGGAATGTTCAAGGTGATAGAACTGTCGTTCTGTATGCTACTGAGATGGCAGACACATGACTATACTTTTGTCAAAGCCCAGACAGAGCGAAATTTACTCTATGAAAAAATCAAGTGGGATGTCAAGAGATCCCAGATGGAATGCAGAGTGTGACAGATGAATCTGTTTACAAATGTATGACATAATCTCAATGAAGGGAGTGGGGAATAAACGGAGGTGAACGAAGTTACTTTGGAAAATAGTGTTTTGAGTGGATACCCTAAGGCTAATGACAAAAAAAAATACTTAAACACTATACTCTAGTTGGTCAATTTGTTTCTCCCAGGGGTGCACCTTAACTCTGAAGCTACTCTGTAAGTATTCTAGGGTTAAACAAATAAGTAAATAAATTCTAGATAAAAGGAGCCAGGTTTCTCTCTGAGACAGAAGTTACAAGCAAGCAGAGGCAGAATTAGAACCTTGCGGTGCTGGAGGAGAGTCAATTTAACTATATACAGATAGATAGATCTAGAAATAATTACAGAGATGTGTACCTGTATGTTGGCTAGTATACATATTTCTATCTCCTAGCCTGTTTCACTGAAAAGGCACAGAAGCAGTAGCAGCAAGCATACCCAACACCCGGATCTTGGTTTCTAAATACTGTTCTCCAAGAAAAGGAACCAGGGCTCCTTGGAGAAATAGCTCATTGTAGGGTTGGTGTCCAGATAATACTTGTAGTGCTAGAAAGGAAGAATATGGTCTTTAAAAAAAAGATGAGGGCATGTCAAAAGGATTTAGGAATCAACCTCAAAGAGCTCCCAACAGCCAAAGCTGAGACAACTTGCACAACAAAATAACTAAGAACAGTAGTGGATTTTAACCCAAAGGATAAAATAAGTAGCCATGATCACCAACTAATATAAATGAATAGGAGAAAGGAACAAACGTTTAAGAAAAACTCTGAGGGCCGGCATGGTGGCACAGTGGTTAAGTTCGCAGGCTCTGCTTCGGCGGCCAGCCATGCTGCGGCAGCATCCCACGTACAAAAAAGAGGAAGAATGGCACAGACGTTAGCTCAGCAACAATCTTCCTCACAAAAAAAAGAAAAACTGAACAATATATATAGATACTGCCCCCTCCCCTTGAGTGTGGGGCTAGACTTAGTGATTCATTTAAAAAAAAAAAAAAAGAGTATGGAAATTGGAAAAATGGTAACTTTACAGTGGAAAAATCTACCAGACACCTCAACCAATGAAGGAACATCACACCGGTAATGCCTACTGACATCATGCACCATACCCACAATATGCTATGGTGTGGAAGGGCACATCGCCTCTGTGCTATCCTTCCTGGGAAAGCACACCCTCAAATCTAATCACGAGAAAACATCAGACAAACCCACGCTGAGGGACACCCTACAAAATAACCAACTAGTCACTCCTCATAGAGTCACGGTCATGAAAGACTGAGAAACCATCAGAGATTGCAGCAGACTGAGGAGGCACTAACAACTAAGTAAATGCAATGTGGTACCCTTGACTGGATCCTGGAGAAACCAAATAAAGTCTGTACTTTTTCTAAGTTTTGACGAATGTACCACAGTTAACGTAAGATGTTAAAATTAGGGCACGCCCAGGGAAGGGTACAGGGAATATCTCTAGACTATCTTTGTAACTTTTCTACAAATCTGAAATTATTATAAAACAAAAAGGCTGTTTTGAAAAAACATATAGCAAAGCCACAGCACTGAAAGCATGGCTGTACCTAAAATTAAGAAAGCAACTTACAGAAGATTATATACATTTTCGCAGTTAACTTGATCAACACCACAGTTTATTTGTAAACATATTATGTGTCAATAATCAAATTGACAACACTTTATACATTTCATTGTATAATATTAACATACCAGAAAACAATCCACTGTACTCAGTGACAGTTTTGGTACTTTAAAATCTTTAAATACAAACTGTATTTGAAACACTGAACATAAAAGAGAAACATGAATGGCAGAGAAAATTGAAAACATTAAGTAAAAGAAACCAAGATTCCTCCCCCCAAATACAAAATCATCTGATTACATATTTAAAAAGAATCAAGGAAATCAGATGATCAAATTTTTTTTAATGACATAAAGCTGCATTTCTTTAGACCAACTTGAGAAGTGAAATTGTACCATGCTAAATTCTGTGTCCTTTTTGATATTTTTTTCCCTTGGTTTCTAAAGAATGTTTGCCATGGTTTAAGTTACATTAAGGGGCTAAAAGAGAGGGGAGGTAGCACAAAGCCAAATGAAATTACTTGAAACATCAGCAAAAAACTGGATAAAAATTCTTTTATAAGTAAATCTTCTTTGGCAATTAATAAAATATATGTTTTAAATTTACCTTTGTGTTGAACTGGATCAACACTTACAAGATTTAAGAGATGCATCTTTACATGAGTTAACGTATGAATGAAACAAAGCCAAATTCATAAAGCAAAGCACAAAAGCAGCTTTCACACTTTGTTAACAGCTCTGAAAACACAGATTCTCCCTCCTTCAAAGTATGAGAGTTCTGCAGCTGGGAATCAGAATCTTTCCTCGTTCGCATGAGAAACCAGAGTTGACCACATGTTTTCTCAGTACTTTCCCTAAAACTCAGGATCATTATTAGGTTCTATTCCTTCCTCCATTATCTCTCAAAGGGAACACGGCAGCAAATCACTCCCAAATTTTAAGTTTTAAATTCACCAACAACTGGGCTCACGGCCAACAGCTACAAATATTTGATTCTTTATTAGTGTACATGTCATTACAGTAGGCTTAGATTGTTAAGACAGGAATAAATAAAATAACTACAGTTAATTCACACAAAGCAAAGGAAAATGAGATTAAAGAGCTTTGATCAAAGGAAATCCTTACAACTTTCAGTTGAAAAACTGTAAAAGTTACATACATACCTAATAGCACTAGGAATGTACAATACCAATTATTGGAAAAATAAATGAGTGATTCACAGTCATAAGAAATTTAATATTAGTATATATTTTTCCTTTTATAGACAAACACGTATAACATACACTTGGTTTCTACTTCATACAAGACAAAGTAGAAAACTAAACGTTACTGCATTTACCCCAAACACAGCACTGACTGTGCCACAGGCGACCTGCTCCAAAATATTCAATTCTATAGTATGGTATTGAATGCATGGTTATGTTAACAGTTTTAAGAAAGGCATATACTTCCAGAAGTATGTTAAATACACAAATATCAGTTCTATAAATAACAAAAATTATCAGCAAAAATGTTCAGGTTATAATATTCCCAAATTTTCTAATGCTTTCTAAGTGTTTTAGATACATGTTCTCTGACCAGTTAGCTTGGTTATAGTTTTAAACTAGCAAACCATTATCCTACGAGAAGAGCTAAACTAACCTATAACACCTCACAAACTTTCAGAGAAAGGTAACTTGAAAATTCTAAAAATTCCAATTATTCTAATTAACATTTGAGATACTAAAATCATCAATGGCTCAAGAAACATTTTGAAATTACTCAATTTTTCTTTATCATTTCCTCCAAAACCATTCACATGAATTTGAGATCCAGATTGCCTAAGAATATGTCTTCAAAGTAGGTTTATGACTAAAGTGTTTTGATCAGAAGACACAGCCTTAATGCCTCTAATATGTAATTCTAACCTAAAAATCACAATCCTTGGTTTGAAAACATCAAATTCAATTTTGTAACAATTCATTGGTAAAGCTACTAAACAAAAAATAAATCGGGGTGAAAACGTGCAGCAGCCACAGCTACGAGAATGGAAAATAAATTCTATTTTTCCATAAAGACTCTATGAAAATATAAAGCCCAAAGTGAGTGACAACAGAAGTCCACATATAAACGTTGTTTAAAAATAGAATGTTTTCCAAAGCTTCTTATGAGATGTCAATGTATCGTCATAGTCTGAGTTAAGACATTATAAATCAAGGTTGTTATACGTAACTATACCTTCAACAATGTTCAACTGATATACATAATTTACAGACATCCACAGGAATTTTTAATGCCCCATCATAGCATCTCTCAATACTGGATGTTTACTGTTTTATAGTTTTGCTACTTTAAGTATCAAGAAGCCTTTTCAGAGGAAGAGTTCCATCTCTTCCCATGATCCCCTAAAGAGTAGGTAACAAAATATAAAATTAAACAAGATTTATGTTTGATAAACTAACATATAAAATTACCATTGCAATATTCATAGTGACTGCTTATAAACATAACAGTCATCATAAAGCCTATAAAGTATACCCTCAGTTTTACAAAAGAAATGCAGATTGTCTCAAGGTAAAAAATACAGTGCAGGCTGCTAAAAAGCTCTTTGTTGCATTGGAGGTGCAATCATGAGGAAAACTTCAGAAAACATGACAAGTTTCCCAAACTCTGAACATCAGTGAAGCAGGAATTGCACTGCAGCAGCAGGATGCTTTTTAGTGGCTGGCACTATAAAGCTAACGTTAAGAAAGAAAAAAGGCAGGAAGTGTGAACAACAAATGGTGTAACCAAATTATTGCAAATGGAGATTAGCAGTGAGAAGCGCGGAAGGCGACCGTCCACTCCATTCTGATAAGACGCCGTCTTTAAATATTAAGTTTTTGGCAGGAAGTGGGACCCCCATGTCGGCGTAAGACGACTGTGAAAGCAAACTTGAAAAACTGGCCTCTGCGTGAATATCCAGTGTTGAAGCACCTTCCTAAAAAATCAAGAAACGAGAAAAATTCTGTATTCAACACTTCACCAAACGACTTAACAGAGCTAATGAGAAACAGACCCACACTGAGCAACACTCACGGAACGCAGAGCACCACAGGAGATGCAAAGACCTACCTCACACACCCAAATAATTAATGACAGGTGTTAACCGACGCAAAAATGACTCATACAAGTCGGACTATGAAACAGATAGAAATAACAGGCTAAGAGACTAGGGGATAAGAAAAGTTAATTTTTAGATAATCTCCAAAAACCCTCACAACAACAGGCACCATGCACTGCCAAGGCTCTCAGATTCACACATTCAGCACAGTCCTCTCCCCAGAACTCCAGGCTCAAACATCCACCCATCTGACGGCTGCTCTTGGGGTCTCTCCCTGCACTCCACACTCAGCACGTCCATAAGCGAACTCTCAGTGTCCCCCAGCTGCTCCCGTCCAGCCTTCCCTACTCCACGCCACACATCAAGCTAGTCAAGAAATATGAGGACCATTCGTGATTCTTCTTTTCCTCACCACACCCTCAATCTTTTCTTCATATTTAATTCATCACCAAGTGCTATCAATCTACCCCAACACCCAAATTACTTCACTTTAGTCATTCACCATAGTCTATGCCAGTGGTCTCCAAAGTGGGGTACTCACTCCAAAGTAGGGTACAGTACTGAGGGAATTTTAGAAATCCTATACCCACTTATTGCAGCCTTATAAAACCTCTATTTGGGGATATGTTTTATACTATATATAATTTATTGATATAGCAGCATATACGTGTAATAAACATACCGTTCTTATAGATGCATGCAATTTTTTTTTAATGAAAAAGGGTGCTCAGCTATCAACGTCTCTCACTTGGGCTATTATAATAGCCTCCGAACTGATCTTGCTTCTATGCTCGTCTCTCTTTAATCTGTTCTCTAAATAGTAACCAATCCTTTAAAACAATCAGAAGTAATGTCATTCCCTGTCTTTATAGCTTCTCTTTGCACTCAGCATAAAATACAAATTCTTCACTACCCTTTGATGTATATACACTTCAATATGCCCTGCCCTCCTCTTCAGCCTCGCCTCTTGCCACTGCCCCTCTCAGGGGGCTTCAGCCACACCGGCCTTCTTCTGTTTCCTTGGACACCAAGTGCTCTCCTGACACGTACTAAGCTCTGCCTGGAATACTCTTTTCCATCCTTTAGGTTTCAGCTTATAGAGCATCTCTATCTATTTAAATTAGGTCCATCTTTGGATTCCATCAGGTTTGAAGGAGTTTGGCTCCTTCACAGCACTTACTGAAATCTCTAATTACTTACATAGTTTAATGTTCACTTGACAATCATCTCACACAGCACCATAAACTCCATTAGCGTCTTAGATATCATCATTTCCCCAGCACCCCATAAAGAGTTGGCATAGAGTACACTCAAGTATTTATTCAAAGAATGAATGAAACAAAACTCTAAAATATTGATTTCATAATGTTGGATTAGATATTTTGAATAGAAATATTTCATTCTAAAAGTTCATCTACAAATCAAGTCTAGAGTATCCTTTCCTTGCTTGGGGGGAAAACAAAATGTCCAGAGCACTGGCTTTCACTACCACAACCGACACGCCCCTCTCAGCAATGGAGAAGCACTGCGGTTATTTTATTTATTTATTTTTTTGAGGAAGATTAGCCCTGAGCTAACTACTGCCAATCCTCCCCTTTTTGCTGAGGAAGACTGGCCCTGAGCTAACATCCGTGCCCATCTTCCTCCACTTTATATGTGGGACGCCTACCACAGCATGGCTTTTGCCAAGCGGGGCCATGTCCGCACCCGGGATCCGAACTGGTGAACCCCGGGCCGCCGAGAAGCGGAACGTGTGAACTTTGCTGCGCCACCGCGCCGGCCCCAACATTGCAGTTATTAATGGAAGTGTATCAGACCCAAGAATCAGCACCCAGCATGGTGCATGGCCCACAGCAGATGCTTAACACATCTCTGTTGAATGAAGCCCTGGCACAAAACAAAGAGTGCAAGCTCTAGACCCTGAAGACCCGGCTAGCGAAATCGTGTGCAAGTCAATTAACTTCCTGCATCTCAGCATCTTCATTTATAAATTAAAATGAATGCTTATTTCATGTCTTACTGCTGTGGAGACTCAGAACAAACATGGACGCATTCTACATACTATAAGCTCTAGACAAACACCACTGGATATTGTGGGCTTTGTTACCTGGAATGAGTGAACAAAGTTAAGGACTTGTAGAGAGAGTTTTCTACTGGAATGTAAGAGGTTTTGAAGGCTGAAAAAAAGAGAGGAAAAGTTTAAAACAAACATATAGACAAGAACTAATATTTTACAGAAGTTTAATTTTAGCAATTTAAATGAATTTATATATGTATATATACCCTGATTAATCACAAAAAAATTTTTAAACAATTTCAGTGTTCTCATCAATGAAATTTCTGCCTGTTTTAATAATACAGGCTAACAGTGCACAAAAAGACCATTTTGAAATAAAATATCACATATAACCAAAATCAAAAAGTTACCATTTAAAAAAAAGCTTAAACTATTAGCAAATATAAATGTTAAGTGAAAGAAAACTTGTAAAATAAAAATGTGGGCACTTTGAGGGATGGCACTTATAATACAAACTTCAAATACCCAAGTTAAGTTTAAAACACATCCTGATAAAAAGTCTGAAAGATTTAACATTCATCAACCCACCTAAATTAAATATTTTTGAAATAGTAAATTGGTAACAATTATAGCAGCAATCTTTAAAGTGTATGTAGTATTTTTACTTTTTATTCAGGTTTGTTATTTTATTTTCAGAGGATAGTTGTTAAAATTATTTGTCAATTAAGGACTTTTAATCTCCTGATATACGTTACATTAAGCCAATTAAATGAATTACTTATTATTCAACTTTGTTTTTCTAAAGTCAAGAAGACCTGAGAATATTCTCTCTCCAAGGCAGCCACCATGAGAATCACATTCAATGATAGTCTTTTCTGCTAACCAAGAGTCTCAGAACCTTTACAACCCTGCCATTTATCAGCTGCCCTCAATGGATCAGAGTTGGCATATGAGATGAAACCTACACATCATCTCTGATATGTAATACATGCTCATTTTAGGAAACGTGGAAATTGAAGAAAATTTAGAAAGTCAGCCATAATTCTACCACAGAGATAATCACTATTAACATAACATAATTCAGCATGTTAAGAGAAGTACACAGGAGAAATTTTCTATAGACATTTACATATTAAAAAAACGAGGTTCATATTCTCATAAGCATGCCCATTTTACCATACCCTCACCAAATCTGGGTAACTAAGTAAATAAAATTATGATTAACCAAAATGTGCCCCAAATATCTGCATGTGCCTAATTTCTGAGGAACTAAAGTTTAATTCTGAAAAATATAGCAAAACCCTTAAACTAGCAATCATCACTCAATCAACTAATATACGCAAGGCAATTACCATGTTCATGTGTGGAATAAAAGAAAGTAAGATATAGCAACTATTACTGAGAGCTTAAAAATCTCACAGATGAAAAGATAACAATGAATATAAACCCTTACCTCTCTTTTCTGCAAAGACCATGTGTAGCAATTTTTCTACAAACTTTCCGGTTTAATTCAGAACTAAACAGTGGAATTCCAAAGCACAGCTCCAGAGGAACCCAATCTGCTTCTGTTGTGGCAACTACAAAAGGATATACAGAGTCATTAAGTACATATATTCATATATATTACGACTGACCAGAGTTTCTTAACTGTGGTCCAGATAATCTCACAGATTCCTCCCAGCCCCACTGACATCCATCAAGGGGGTAGCAGGGGAGAGGCCTCAGAGGGGGTCAGTGAATCTCTGAAACAGGAAAGACTGTTTTCTGAGTACGTACACGCTTCTGGGGAGAAGGTACATAGCTGTCATCAGATGCTCAAAGTGGTCTCTTACCCAAAAAAAGGTATTGCAAGACAGCTATAAGATTAGAGAATTATGTAGCCAAAATATTTAACACAGGAAACCTGAAACTTGTCACTATTCTCAGGTAATATTTTTATAATACTTTAATTATTATTCTAAATATATAAAAATGTTCCCTAGAAAATACTTATTAAAAGGCCCATTATGGACAAGAGTAGACAAATGACCGAACAAAAGAATTAAAACTCAAAAATTAGTCTAAGGTTGCAAATAATTTCTAAAACTTGACCAGAGTTTTGCTTTGTTGCTGAATCTATAGCTGCTTCTTCAATGACCATTTCAAATGACTCTGTACTCCCATTCACATCCGAGCCAGAGGCCAAATCAGGTTCTCCTGATAATTAAAGGACAGACACAGTATTAGAATTGTAGCAGTTGGCATAAGTTGTCAATAAATCAGTCCTAACATAAAAGACGTCAGGCAACAGAAATGACACTGGAAAACAATGACTAGTCTTTAGCCTAAAGCAGTGGTTTTCAACTGGGGGGCAATTTTGTCCCCCAAGGAACACTGGCAACGTTTGGAGACATGTTCGAGTGTCATGAACGGGGAGAGGGGTGCTACTGGTATCTAGGGATGCTGAACACCCTACAATACATAGGGCAGCCCCCACACCAAAAGAATTATTCAGCTCAGAACATAAACAGTGCTGAGGTTGTGAAACCCTGGCCTAAAGAAACAAGGATTCAAAGGCAGAACACAAGTTTAGACTTTCACTAAGATGATTACTCAAGTCATTTCTACCCCCATGGAAATATGCAGTCTGATTACGTCATTCCTCTTCATAATTCGTTTGACTCCCTGTATCTTTCAGCATATAAGATCCTCCAAGATCTGCTGGATCTACCGACTTCACTATTCTCATCTACTACTGCTCAACAAATCCTTTCTTGGGGCCAAGATGAGCTACTCTATTGCCTGATTCCCTCTGCCAGAAAGGCTGCTACCCTCCAAATAAACAACAATCATCTCTGTGTAGTTAACTCCTCATTTTTCAAAATTCAGTTCAAACTTTACCTTCTCTAAGAGGCCTTCTCTGATAGCTCAACTGGGCTGAGATATGCCTTCTCTCTCCTACTGCATGCAGTCTTTTAACACTACACAGTAGGCTGATTTACTTGCTTGTCTCTTGTTGTAGGGTTTTATTCCTCAGGTCTTACTAATTTAAGTATCTCCAGCACCTCAGCAGGTATTCCATAAATGTTTGTGGAAGGAATGAAATAAAACATGACAGCTGTAGCAGACATGCATGGAAATGACTGCCTAACCTATACTCCTCTCCTCTGGAAAAGGTCCGTGATACCTGGCAGTCACTGTTGAAAGCTACCCCACTCCCTGGCCAAAGGCAAATGGACCAGGAGTGGATACCTAACCCAAAGGGAGCCAATCCAACCCACTGGATGGCCAGTGATCAATCACAGTGTCTCAGGACTTCAAACGAAGAGGCAGAAGGAACATATCAAGCAATGACAGACACTTGAATTGAAAGGTTTCCTAGAGTCACAGACCAGAGCTGGCACCATGGCAACCAAAGCTACACACAAGCCAAAACTGCCAGAGCAGAAACAATCTGTAAGCATGAGAAGGTGATTTGAAAATGAATTTTTTAATTAAAAAGAATGAAAAAGGTACGCAAAGAAAATCAGCTGTTGTCAATAAGCAAGATAGGGTGGAGACAGAAGAAGAATGAGGCCAGGAAGGCTAGGCAGGAAATGGTTGTAATAATACACCTTCAAAGTATCAAGACTCAGACTAGAAGGGCAGTTCTAGGGAATTAAAAAAGAAGAGAGAAGGGAAGAAATGGATACGAGAGGCATTTCTAAAGTCTAATTCACAGAACTTGGAAACTAACTGGACAGAGTGGAAAAGGAGGAGGACGAGACAAAGATACAATTTTCGGCCTGCGCAACTGAGACAACGGGGCCTTTGACAGAAAAAGGAAGTCTGAAAGGGAAAAACTGTTCATTCTATTTTAGAAACATTTTTACAAAGAATCTAAAGTTTTGAAACCATCACCCCACAAAGGGTGATTTTTGAATTAAAGCCTATAAATATAGACATGACAGGAAAGGGCTAAAACCAATAACCGTTCTGTATTCCAGTCCCAGGTCACTTCTTTAGTCATGCACTTGATATTTTCTCCATTTGAACAACTGCTATTTGTCCAACTCATGTCACAGAATATTTTCTCATCCTCCAGTGGAAAAAACATTAAAGTATTAAATAATTCGACATCTTCACAAAGGTCTCTCTGCTTTTTAAATGTTAAGATTGTGATACACTCGATACTTTAATTATTATTCTAAATATATAAAAATGTTCCCTAGAAAATACTTATTAAAAGGCCCATTATGGACAAGAGCAGACAAATGACCGATTAATGAAAAGAACCCAACTATCGGCTAACCTCTCTCATCGGAAGCATCACTGAGTTTTCTGTTTGCAAGCTGGCTAGAAGCATTCAGCATGGTGACATATCCACAAAAATGCTGCAAGTCCACTTTGTTCCTTAATATTTGCAGCGCCTGATGAACACCCATATTGACACGAGTAAACTCTAAGAACAAAGAGTTGACATCACATTATGAGTAAAAAGTTCTATAAAATAACACAACACCAAAAGCTTAAACATCCTTTTCTTTTATTAAACAATTCTTAGAACTACTTTTATACTTTAATCTATCAAGACTGATTCCAGTGAAGAAACATCTGTGAATGTAAAAGGATGGAGTACACTGTAACATATTTACAGCCTTCAGGAGGCATCTGCTTATCAGAACAAATTACCTGCTAAGTAAGCAAACAGAGCCAGTCAGTGGCAAATTCTCTAGACTTCTCTTTGTGTTCTCTTCTGCCTCAAATGCTTAGTTGGTGGGTTTCTACCAGGAAATGTACTAAATACACAGTAAAGTTTTTAAAAATTTAAGAAAAGTAAAATTATTCTTATTAAAACTAAAGCTAACAATGTACTTGAAAATATATCCCTAATAAACTATTTAAACATCAGCTCAAGTTCTCATAAATATGTGATCTTATAAAAGAGAAAGATGCTCTATACACAAATACGAAGACTCCTCTTCTTCATAATTCACACAATCATCTCCCAAGGCAGGAGATCTATCAATCTGTTGTTGAGATTTTATAAATTTTAAGATCCTATTGTCACTATCCTATATCTTCAGGTGAACATTTTTTCCATAGAATGTATAGAGTATGAGAGGATGAAACAGCAAAGTTTAGTTGCAAAGAAGTACTTATTTCTGAATAGGGGCTGTTTTTCGGAAGAGAAAACTCTCTTCTCCAAATTTTGTACACATTTATTCACAATAGCCAAAAGAGCACTTAATTTCAAACGAGGCTTTTGCAGTCTAGCCATGTGAAAAGGAGAAAGATATTTATAAAAATTTTCCTTTTTATAAAAGGAAGAGGGAAAGGGAGAGGGGGGAGGGGACAGTATTGACTAACGCTTTGGAAGAACAGTAAGCTCTTCTATGAATTAACCTAAGTTAAATTACTTGAACCATTCACTGCTCTCTCTAAAAACCCAAGCAACATGGCTCTAAGAACCAGAAAAATAGATTACACAACAGCAGGTGGCATGGAGTGGGAAGCGCAAGTAGTACATAAATAGATGTAAGTTTTAATTGCACAGTCTTTTCCTTTTGATTACATATACCTTCTTAATATTCAACAGAGAAAAGGTATCTTCTATATTAGACAAAAGGAAGAATGAATTGGCTTTTATAGAAATTCTTTGAGCATCTTTCATCAACTGTACACGGCTCACATCAAATTCTAGAAAGACAGAACATTAAACAGGGCATTCCCCCTTGATTCTAACTAGCTTAATTTAGCTTAAACTCTGCAATCCACTCAAATCCTCTCTAATAGCAAAAATAAAATTTAACAGCAAAAACAAATGCTCAAACAGGAAATACATGTAAGTGCTCTGTAACTGTAAAGTAATACAATGCTCATTCACATCCATTTCTAAATTACCTAAAAAAGCTCCTGAAAAAAACAGTATGTAACATTGGGAAAAAAATCAACTTTCTAAGAATAAAATCTTCCTTGTGACTTGCCTTCTGCTCCAACCTCCAAATAAATCAACAGTAAAAGGAAACTAAAAGGCTAAACATATAGAGACCCAGTCTTCCATCTAGGCAGATAGCTACTTATCCTCTTCATCTCCCAGGCAGACTAGTATTTCTTCAAACATCCTAAATGAGTCTTATTCTATCTGCTCTGTATGGGAAAAGGCACAATAGGTAACTACCTTTTGCCAAAACTCTTTAAAAGCAGAATGGTAAGACCCTAGAACTTAAAAATTTTAGAATTCACTTCCTGCTATGTTTCCACCAAATTGTTGACAAAGATTAAGATAGGGAGGTCGAAAGGATACAATTCAAAAGTAAGGTACCTCCTTGTAGTTCTGTTTCATCAAATGGGAATGGTATGTGGACAGTTTCTCCTATCCCATGCAAACCATGGCCCTAAACAGGAAGAAACACAAGTTGAAAGGTATATGAAAAACCTGTATTTCCAGTAACAGATACTCAAACAATAAATATTGTGCCATGTGATGGTATATTCTACATTAATACTCCATCAAAATGCTGTCAACAATTCTCTAGTTTTCTCCAGCAAGCAAAGACAATCTTAAGTGCATACTAACCTATAAGGCAATGTGTTTCAAACTGAGTGCATGAACTAACGAAAAGAAAGGAGTCTGATTTAACAGGTAACTCAGGTGTTAGCCATGCGAAGACTGAATGAGATCAAGTGCACTCGCCCAAGGGTTGGCTGTAGTTCATCACCCAGCATACCATGGACTAGGAGCGCAAGACTCAAAGACCTGCACTGGAGGACATAGATGCAAAATTACCTGCTCTAACATTATCATTATGTGTAACTGGAAACAACCAGAATGTCCATCAGCAGGGGACTGGTTAAATAAATTAAGCTGCGCACTGTGAATGTAGCTGCAAAAAAGGAAGAGGAAGTTCTCTACAAACTGAAATGGAAAGACCTCCAACTGCTAAGCGGAAAAAGCCTCGGCATATCAGTGTGTGACTGCTTGTATATGGATAAGCAAACTCTAGAAAGCACAGGAGAAACTAAAAAATGTGGTTATCTGACATGCAGGAAAGACGGGGAGTGGGAGCTGGGTAGACAGTGTTGGAAGGGCATGATACTTTTCTCTGTGCATCTTCGAAGTGTTTTATTTCAAATCACGTGAATGTACTATCAATTTAAAAATTAAATTAAAAAAAAAATCTACGAGGCTAACCACCCCACAAGAATGTTACAAATAATTTAGTTTGATCCACCACAATTAATGTCATTCATCCCAATTTTGTTAAAGATTTTTGTATTTAAAGCCCTAAATCTTTTGGTTTTACAGGTGTGTAAGAATAATAAGCATGAACAATTTAATCTTATGTTCATATGCGTTTAGTATCATTATAATAGAAAATTTAAATTAACACTGGGGATCTACACATTTTTTCCCCTTTAAAAGAGACATTATTCAAATTCAAGATACTGTGACATAAAAGAAAAAATTTCAGAGAAAAATTACACTCATTTAGTTGGTTCATATGACAACTTGAATATGTTTCTGACAGCTCACTTCTATTCCATTGATACGTTTATGATTTAAACGCTAAAAAAGATAGTTATAATAAAAGCATGATTTTAATCAAAATCTTGTTTTAAGTTCCAACAAAGTGAATTTTTCCCATAAAATATAATAAAGGAGGCATTTTTTTTAAGCAAAAGTAAAACTCCTTAACAAACACTTAAAGACTCCTTTCACTCTATTACCACCACTGCCGCACAGCTAGGATTTTTTGAGATCTTCCTATGTGCTAAACACAGAACTATGCATTTCACGTGGATGATCTTCTCAGTCATTCTTTTCAACAACTTTATAAAGATAGAAAATTTTATTACCTCCAGTTTTCAGGAGAAGTCCCTGAAGTTGAAGGAGGATATATGACTTGCCCAAGATTACTACAAGCGGTGGGATCAAGATCTGAATTTAAGCAGTCTGATTTCAGCCGATGTCTGACCCACTCTATTACGCTCTCTCCCACCACCACCCCTACTGCACATTTTCCTCTTTAATGCATCCTCTCTCATGGTTTCAACTACCATCTCTGTGCTGACGCTGACACACAAGTCAATCTCTCCTGTTCAATCTCTCATTTGAATTTCAGAATATTTTCAATTACCTACTAGATATCTCCTCCACCCAAATGTCCCACAGGTACCTTATCCTCAACAAGCCCAAAACACAACACATCATCTGCCCCCATAAACTGGCTCTTCCTCCTGTATTCTCTCACGTAGTGATATCACCATTCTTCCACCTTCACAAGCCAAACGCCCCAGGAACCATTCTCTTCCTCTTCTCACAGCTTTCTCAGACATGGGATCGATTCTATTAATTTTATACTTGTAATAATTCTTTAGTCTGTTTCTTCCTTTCAGTTCTTATGACCATTCCCTGATCTGGGCTGTCTTCATCTCTTATCCGGACTCCTACACTGAATCCTAATTGTTCTTCTTGCTTCAGGTATCTCTCCCCACCTAACCATTCTCAACAGTCTCCAGGTTGATCTTCCAAAAACACAACTGACCATGTTAATCCCCTGCTCAGCACCCTTTACTGGGTGCCATCCATCTCTAGGGAGAAGTCTAAGCACTACAGCAGGACAGTTAAGGAAGACCACACGCCAAGGACTGCCTATTTCTTCAGACTCATCTCCAACCACCATCCCATCACACTGCAACTCACCCCTCAAAAACACCTAGCAGCTTACAGGCCCAGCATGTGCTCCCACTTCACATTCCTATTCATTATTCAACACTCACTCAATGAGCAGCTACTATGAGCCAGGCTCTGTTTTAGGCACCAGGGAAATAGCCACAAAGAAAGAGAAAAAAATCTCTGCCAAGAGAGTTATTCATGCTGACCTCTCTCCTGGCCTTGCTCTCTTCTAAATCATCCTTTTATACTCAGCCTGGGTCTCATCTTCTCTAAGGAGCTTCCCTGAAGCCCTTCTCCTTGCCCCAAGGCTGGACTTGGTACTTCTCCTTAATGCTTCCACTGTTTAATTCTATTCAACACTCAGCAAAAAGCTGAAACTAACTGCTCATGCAACTTTTCCCACCAGACTTAAGTTCCTTGAAGACAGGGATCATGTCTTATTTATATAAGCACGCTAATTAGCACAAAATATGGCACATACAATTGAGAGTTGAATGAAATTAATGAAATCTTTACTGAGAACCTATTATGTACCAGAAAGTGCACAGCACACTTCACACACGCCTTATCATTTCATTCTCTCAACAATCCTATGACTATAAACGGCTTACCTCACCATTAGCTGTTACTATTATTTTGTTGTTGTTGTTATACAATAGATATTACCATCTCCATCTTACACATGGAAAACTAAGTATAAGAGAAGTACCTTCAAAATGTCACACACCACTTCACACTCGCTGGGGTGGTTATAATAAAAAGAGATAATAGTAAGTGCTGGAGGGAACATAAAATGGTACAGCAATTTGGGAAAACAGTCTGGCAGTTCCTTCAAGAATTTAAACATAGAGTTGCCTCATGACCCAGCATTTGCTGGTCCTAGACATATACCCAAAAGAAATGAAAAGATGTCCACACAAAAACCTGTACATGAACACTTCTCACAGTGATTATTACTATTTACAACAGCTGAAAAGTGGAAGCAACCCACATGTCCATCAACCCATGAATGGATAAACAAAATGTGGTATATCCACGAGGGAATATTATGTGGCCATAAAAAGGAATGCAGAACTGATACATGCTACATGATGAACCTTGAAAACATTCTGCTAAGTGAAAGAACCCAGTGACAAAAAGACCACATACATGATTCCGTGTATATGAAACGCCCAGAACAGGCATTCTAGAGAGACAGCAAGCACACTAGTGTTACTGGGCTGGGGAGAGGCAGGGAATAGTAGAATAGAGGAGTTAGAACGAACGATACAGGAAAACATTGTAAAACTGAGTGTGGTGATGGCTGTAGATATCTATGAATACACTAAAAACCAGTGAACTATACAATTTAAATTAGTGAACTGTATGGTATGTGAATTATATCTCAATAAAGCTACTACTAAAAATAAAATAGGGCCACCTAGGCAGCAGGCTGGAATTCAAGCTGGGTCTACCTTCCAAGTCCATGTTGTTTCTACTACTCCCACAGTGCCAGGCAAAGGCCAGGACTAAACCCAGATCTCTGATTCCTTACGTTTCAGCTTTACAAATTTCAAATTACAGACATCTGATTGCAACTCAGCAGAAAGTTAGACAAATTATTATCTTTAAAAATCTAAAACTGATTGTTTCAAAGAAGGTACTTACCTGAATTAAAACCGCCGAATGTGTTAAAGCATCATTCAACATCGTGAGCACATTTGATGTAGGAACTACCCCAGGATCATGACCCCAAGAAGTTATTAATAACCGATCATAACCCTATGAGAAAGAAATGAATATAAGACAACACAGCATTTAGAAATAAGAAACAAATTAAGAAGGTTATCCATAATACTGCTTACCAATTTCTACCCTCCTCAAAAATAATTTAAGAAAACGAAAAGCCCTTGCACAACATACCTGGAATATATCTGGCAGTTTTCGAAGCCTTGTACCTTTGGACAGTAAAAGAGATGGTGGTCCTTGCCTGGTGATGTGGTAAATGTACAGTTTAAACCAGACAGAACTGACTTCCGGGATAGCTGGTCCAATATGCTATAATCATAAAACAGGTAAGATAAGGTTGCTAACACTTATCTAAAGAAGCCAAATTTCACAAGTGACCAAGTATAGTCTTATAAACAGCTAATGCCTCATATAAATGTTAACTGCTATTATCCTTACAAAAATAAATTTTAAACGCTCCATTCAAACAGTTTCAGTTTTACACTGGAATTGAGAAAGCACGTCTTACCACTGCAATTAAGAGCATGGACTCTGGAGAAGATTACTGAGAGGTGAATCTTGGCTTTACCCCCTCAGCCACATCACCTTAAGGTTACTTCAGCTCTCTTGTGCCTCATTTTGCTCATTTGTAATATGACAACAAAATACTTACCTCAGGAGGATATTTTTAAGGTTGTTCAAAAGGTTAAACACAGCACCTGGTACATATTGAGCTCTATATCAAAGTGTTAGCTATTATCCTCATTAATCATATGCCATTTTTCACAAAAGGGACTATCTAACCTTCCATCCATCTCACCATTCATTTAGACAGTTCAAGGATTCCTACTATGCCTAGAGGTTGTGTTAAAGAGGAAGGGGGGCGGGGCACAAAGAATTATAAGGAAAAAGTTGGTAAGTGCAAATCCTGTCCAGTCCTGTTGAACAGAGGACGAAATGGGGTGAGGAGGGTACGCTCACTGAGGCAGCAAGGTCAGCACAGGCAATAGAATCAACCTTGCACAAGAATCTCTTCCTCTCTTCTACACCACTAAACCTTGCACATCTAGGAAACCTGGCAGGACGCAGCACTGAAGAACAGTAACACAATCCCCACTCTTTGAAAATCGTGGAGGCCATAGCATCCTTGCTAAGTATCCAAATAAATGCAACTGGTTTAGCTTTAAAAAGTAAAAGACCAGAAGTCATTCTCACAAGTAAATTTTAAAGATAACAAGAGTTCTAGCTTTCAAGCATAATCTTTTCAGCTTATTTAGCATCATGGCTCCACTTCTAAAACATTTCATTTTTCCTAATTAAATTTATCTTATCCCTGAAGGCGATCCAGGCTTCCTTCTTAGAGCACCCAAGGACGTTCTCTTTAATAGCCTGTATTCATGAGGAAAATTTTAATCTAATATGTCACGAGTCACTAGATGATATAGAAATTAAATATACCAATTATATCTCACAGATCGAACATCTTACAACAGCATAAAATACAAAACTGCTTTCTGAGTCGATGATTTTAATATTTGGTATCTGCAAATGAGCATTAACACAATTACACTGCTAGAGCTCTTCTTCCAGTTGCCAAGAGAGGGATGAATGGCAACATGGGCGATCTTCGAGCGGGTCCTTACCTGAGGGGCGCAGCTGCTGACGGGCCGGATTTCGTTGGTGAGAGGAGCCATGGAAACGAGCAGTGTGTAATTTTTGTTTAGAACTCTGCTGCAAGTTGCAGGGTCCAGACCAAGAAGGCTTTCACAGCGTAAGAGATCCAGAGGAAAACCTGAATTATGATCAACCATACACACAGAATGAAAGACTGACAACATGAAATAAAATGTCTAAGATGAGATAATGACAACTGCCTTGAGATTTAAAACATTTTTGTAAGGTAGAATATCTCTACTAAAAAGTGCCAAATTTCCTAGGAGACCACTAAGACACTTTAGGATTTAATGCTAGAAGTCTTTACTCTCCGGTCCGGAAAGAGAACTGTCTCCTAGGGCTTCTTCAGGCTACCTTTTTCTCTAGGAACATGGTGCTGCTTTACCTTCCTCCCTTCTCCATCCCCAGCCACAACATGGCAGTGGCACATTAAGTGCCTCGGGAAAGCTGTGTCCTTCCCTCCCCTAATTTCCAATCTCTACAAAGAACGTCACGGTCCAGTTCTGAAGTTACCACAGGGGCATTCCTCACTTAGAAATACGTGCCACAGACTGGTGGTCCATCAAGCATGAACTCACTCAGCATGCAACAGATTTTAAGTGTTCCCATTCTTAATCCTTTTGAAAATACCATTCCTATTGCTGTCTAAAAAGAGATATTTGAAACTTCAGAAGATCAAGTTAGCCCTTCTCTCCCTCTAAGCAAGAATGAATCTAAAAACACATATGGCCTGCTGAAACGGCCTAGAAGCACTGAACACAACTGACACCAGGATCTTGGTCTTTAGTGCTTTTCACCAGTAAACCAAACCAGGCTCCTAGGAGAAAAGACTGACTCCAGAGCTGGAGCAGAAGTAGAAGATAATATAAAATGAGATGTGTTGTGAAGAGAAGAGATGAGATGAGATTAGTTTTGCCAGAAAGTAAGGAATTACTCCTCAAAATAAATTTTTTTTAAAAGATGAAGGTACGGCACCAGGGGAGAGGAGCCCATTGACAAAATCTAAGACAATCGTAGCACAGAAATAATTAAGAGACAGTGATGACTAATTATCAACCACTGAGAAAAGAGAAATTTCTAAGTCTATACTGAGAATATTAAAGAAAGCCTAGTCCCAACTGTCAAATGAGGAAGAAGTGCTGGAGTCGGAAAAAAATGATCAATTTGCAACGACCAGAGTAAAGAATGGCTCATGCAAGAATCGTCAATGGATGCTAAATCTAGGAGAAAACACTGATGAGAAGTAGGATATTTGCAGGGTCTTAGAATGTCTCCCCACAGATCGCTTATTCGTTGAGGGGGGGGAAATAGTTTATGTATACAGTGGAGAAATAAGGAAACACAATAACTGGTGACCAAAATTAACATCACAAGGAGAGAAGCTTAACCGAAGTTTAGTTAACAAGCATTTTGTTCTGCTTGATCAGTGGGGACAAGCAGTTCAGCTAACTGCTTATGAGGCAAAGGGAAGTGGGAGAGTCTGTGTCTGGCCTCTCAGAGGTAAACAAGGGGGCACCCATGAACCCTAAGTTACATGGGGAAAGGGTGGGTCCTTGCACTGAGCCCTTTTCCAAAACACACAAGAGTGAGGATATTTCTTAACCTTCAGGTAAAACTCAACATTGTCAATGTCAGGTAGAGAAAACGTTTAATGAATACTAAGATAAGGAAGGAGGGAACCCTAAAGGGTTGACGGTGGTTAGAACAAGATTTTTACAACGGTGATTGCTTTTCTACAAATGTGATTTGATTTATCAACATTTCCACAGTACTGACTGCCAAATTACAAACAGCAGCTTTTATGTCTGACTTGTACTGATCCTAGCAGAAAGATGTCTTTTTAAAGACAAATATCTGAAAAAAATCACGCTTCTAAAATGAAAAAGAATTAGACGACGCATTGTTTTTATTGTTTAAGCAGGGCCTCACGCTGTCTGAAACCAAGAGATTCCTAAGAAGCTAGTCCTTCTCACCTATCTCAGAGGTTTGCTTCCAAGTCAGTATCACAAAGCTTTTGCTATACAGTGAATACCAAGCACTACATGGACACTCAAACTACAAATTAGTGACCTAAAAAGAAAATTGTTTCTACTCAAAAAAGATGCTTAAAACACCAATACTACAGATTTCCTTTTTTTAAAAAGAGTAAAATTAAGTCATCATGTCCAGCACCTACAGAAAGCAACCTTACTCCACATGGAGAGTATAAGCCCTAATGCCCTGAGTGATTCTTTGTATGGAACAAATGGACCTTCTTTTCTGTGCATCTAGAATGGCACCAGCCATGCACCCTTATTAGAAAAATTGAGAAACAGTCACTTTTATTCCTGTGTTCTGTGGTTCCAATGAAGAGCCTCAGTCAAGAAGCGCTGGTTAAAAGAATGAAATGTCAGAAATAACCGCAGATCTGGTCTCACGGGGAGGAAGGAGTTAATCACAATTTAACGTTGGAGCCATGTCAATTATTCCAAGCAATTAAAGATCCAACTGATGACAGAACAGCCAACTATTAAACCTACCTTAAAGGCTGGAATTATACTTAACTGCTTTCATACAGAATAGATTTAGGTTTACCATTTAACTTACTCAATGGTACACAGACTATTCATGGTGAAAAACAAAGTTTAGTCCAGACTTCTAAGCAACAGATTGTTTATGAATAAATCAACAAGGAGCTTAGTGTTCAAGAGAAAATAATACAAGGGACAGAGCAAAGGGAAACATTTGAGAGACACGGATTCAAGTCCCAGCTCTTCCACTGTCTAGTCCTATGGGCTTTAATGACTAGATGGGCAGGGGATTAAACCAAGCTAAGCTTCCACTCCTTCATCTACAAATTGAGTTACACTTGACTCGTCACTAGCACTCTCTAACACTCTCAGATTCTGCGACGGGCAGGAAAGGACGATATACTTCAAGACAGCTATAATACGGTATTTCAAATATTCTAACCCATTATCTCTATAAGTCACTAAAAAGTCCCCAAGATTCCAGGATTTTTACATTCAAAGACATCTTCAAGACTGTGCCACTCACACTATCAGATCACAAGATCTAATATTTGGTAGTCAAAAAATGGTTACTATCAACAAATGCTTATTAATAAGTGCTTTAGACTCTTGCTATTTGGTAATTTAATACTCTGTTCTAACTATTTATGACTAATCCAAAGAGCCCAGCATAAAGTCACTCATAATTCTGCTAATGCTTAATTCTGAAGCAGCCGCGCTGAGGTTGCAGGAGTGGGAGTTGATACAGAGTGTGTCTAGCCTGACTCAGCTAAACTACTCAGCATCTTTGTTCCCACCTATGCAACAACACTTGTGACGTGACAATGGATTCCACCCTTAATTTGCTTTGTCCTTAATTTCTTTAATTGTGCTAAAAAGAAAGCCAGATGCTAGTGAAAGAAATGGAATGAAGACGGATATGACTACGAAACTGATGGGTTTGGGCCAGAAAACAGAACTTTTAGATAAATGAAAGAATGAGTGAAATTAAATGTTATGGTAGTGCTAAGAATTCAGGAAGTCCCAAGATGCAACTCTTGTGAATGCCCGAGGACTTGAGCGAGATACTCTTACACTGGTGCCCAGGCCGTTGCACCTTTGTAAAAACACACATTCCTGGGTGCCACTCCCCGACTCAGGACCTAATGAATCAGAGATTCTGATGCTGCCAGTTCCACTAAAGTTTGGGACGCCCCGTCTATCACAAAAGCTGAGAGTGCACACTAGGTCAGCAGCCACATTAGAGTTCACTGATAGATTAAAATTGCTACTATTTCTTTCTTTTAAAAAGAGGTTATTTGTTCCCTTTTTTATTTTTTAAAGTAAAACACTTTAGTAAATATTACAGCAACATTTGAATGGGAAGCGCTTATTTATTATTTTTATACAATGGAATCTTTCATTCTTGAAATTTTATGCTTCCTAAATTAACTACATTTTGGCATTTGTTCACCCCTCAGAACTGATGCCTGTTCTAAATTCCATCCCGCTACTTAAACAAATTAACACTCTAACCTTTTTTGTAGGTACCAAACAGACTTAAATAATACAAATGTCAGTAGCACATAAGAGACGAGAAAAAGCAATTAAGGTTAAGAAATAGCTGACAAGCAAAGAAATTCACAAAACAAGCCTCTAGTTATAAATTCAATATGCTGTCTACACAAAATGTACTGAGTAAGTGATGATTAAATAAGTGAGCATGACCTGTTCAATTTCTTAGACAGAAGTTCCATACGACCATGTCTTCAAAATCAAGTGTATTTATCATACCATAATTGGGTTGGTCTGGCTGTGCAGTTTGTGCAACTAGATCTTTATTATGACGCAGAAACAGTATTGTGTTTCTCAGAGTAAGTGCATGATCAAAATATCTCTGTGCTTCTCCTTCACCAGTGCTCTGAACCTAAACCAAGAGAAAATAAATTTTGCAACAAATACCACTCTCACACCATTCGTTCTAACATATAACCATATAGAAAAGATATTAAGACATGATTAAAAATCAATAAATCATAAATTTGCTCAGCCAATACTGAAACAAGTATTAGCCTCAATCTCAGTTGAGTTTCCACTTCACTACATCTTTGACAATGATAGAAATTACCCCAATAAATAAAACAATGTTAGCAACCAAATAATGCTCAATTATATCATTATATAAATTATATGTCCCATATATGATTCAAATAGGGTGCTTATTTGAAAAACTGTAAGATGTATACATTCTGCTTCATCCAGAAAGAACTCCAATCAATGGCCACCAACAATGCCTCTCATTCTCATCACCTTGTTCACAATTTGCATCACTGGTTGCAAGGGATAATGGAGTATGTGATTCAACACAGCTGTTCAACATTGCTGAACATACAGCTTAAATTCATTCAACAAGGATTCACTGAGGCCCTTATCACGTGTTCTGACCTGTCTAGGATGTATAGAGTAGTAGACAAAACTCCTGCCTTCACTGGGCTTACACTTTAACACACGCTCTTGTGACACTGAGTCAGTCACCTATTTAATATGTCAAAACACATACACCCCAGAAACAACACAGAAAATGGAAGGACAGGTCTACAGGGGGAAATGACCAAATTATATTTGCATTAAATTAATAAGACCAACCAATTACGTTTAATCAAGATGAGGCTTCTTAAAAAACAGCTAAGAAACTCTTTTTAAGAACTAAACTTCAGACTAGAAGGCTTTCCCAAGAATAACTATATGGTAAAAAACAATGTAGATATATAAAGAGTAAAAGTAACCTTCCAATTTGCTACACTTGATAAAAGACTAGCTGAGGTGAGAAAAATAAAAATCAGGAAAACAGAACTTAAAATGTGCTAGAACATAATTAAAAATTTACTGGAAAAGATGATACACAGTAAGAAATGGAGTTAACAAGATACTGAAAGTCCAGAGAGAATAATGGAAATATAAAGGTAAAAGAGAGCAATTAATAACAAGGATCATGTCATACATTTCTGCACTAAAAAAGTAAAAAGCCTATGAAGAAGGATGAATCTAAAAACACATATGGCCTGCTGAAACAGCCTAGAAGCACTGAGCACAACTGACACCAGGATCTTGGTCTTTAGTGCTATAATAAAAAGCTAGTTCACAGGTTCAGATCCAGGGTGCAGACCTACACACACCACTCATCAAGCCATGCTGTGGCAGCACCCCACATACAAAATAGAGGAAGACTGGCACAGATGCTAGCTCAGGGACCAACTTCCTCACCAAAAAAAAAAATTCGAAACTACTTGAGAGGAGGGCTCAGAGAGTCATAACAAAAAAAAATTAAAGTGAAAAAAATGTTAATGGTCTTTTTTTTAAGATATAAAGGAATTTTTACAAAATCATCAACAGTTCTCTGAACAACACATTTAATACACAGTGTTCATCACTAAAGCACAAAGCGTTCCTAAATGATTAGTCAAGGAACAGAACAGGCATACCAACTGTTTGCACAAAGAGCAGAGGACAGAGTGAAAAATCCAGGAAAAGAAAAACACCAAAAGGGCAACCAAGACTGAGAGCCAAGGAAAATTCAGGCTGTCTTCATGGGGAAAAAGGTGGATAAGAGCAAATATGGCTGAAGTCTTCAAGAGACTAAAAGGGACAGTGAGACCAGACATAAATATGATGCCCAAGGACAGTTCCAGATCTAGGATAAATGGAACAAAAATGTCAAAGAAGGGGCCAGCCCAGTGTGTAGTAGTTAAGTTCACACGCTCTGCTTCGGAAGCCTGGGGTTCACAGGTTCAGATCCAGGGTGCAGACCTACACACACCACTCATTAAGCCATGCTGTGGCAGCACCCCACATACAAAATAGAGGAAGACTGGCACAGACGCTAGCTCAGGGACCATCTTCCTCACCAAAAAAAAAATTTCAAAACTACTTGAGAGGAGGGCTCAGAGACTCATAACAAAAAAAAATTAAAGGCTACTTTAGCAAAATGCAATTTGAAAAATTACACAGACTAAGATTTCTATACTCTATTTCTTCATTATATCAAACTAGGCTAAGAGTTAGATGAGGTAAAGAAATCACTTTTAAAAATCATAAAATTCATTCATCCACTCGATATGGTTAAGCCTAAATGACTGCCACAGTATTAAGGTGGGGAACAAGGTAGGAAAGAGCAAGAATACACTAAAAATCTACATAATCAACCCCTGATGTTTTATCAAACAGGAAAAGTTCCACATGCCCTGACATCCCATAATAAGCAATCTAGATTTACCTTTTCTAGCTCTATAAGAAAGCTGTCCAGAGACTCATCTGAGAGTTTGCCAACTTCGAACATTGTGACTGCGTGGCTTTTCAAGTTCTGCAAGAAAGAAAGAAAAACAGAAAAATGAAAATGTACCTTAGCATCTTATACAAGTTATTATAAAGTTCTAGTTTTCCCCTTTTTGTTAAGCATAACGTTTCATATTTACATTATGCTTTCCAATATATTTAAACTGAAGGGTGGGTGAGGTGAGGGCTGAGTCATCCAATTACAAAAGCAGCCCTTGCTAAAAAGTTACTACACCACTCTAAGGAATATAAAACAGAGGCAGCTGTGTTTTCAAGAATAAATCTAGTACTTACAAAAAGATATAAAAGCAACAAACTATTTTATATCTAATCTTTATTTTAAACATTTTCATATTTAAACAAGAACTGGACTCACTGGTGAAAGATTTCCCATCATTAAAAAGGCAGTGAGAGTTGAGTCAAATAGGAATGCAATACGTTTTGTATATCCTGTAGACAAACTCAAGCTGCTTATGCTGGCTGTGTCGGCTAGAAAAAAAAAAAATCATAATTTAAAATCAAGTAAATGAAAATTATTCTTTGCTTATCAATGGAATGAGAAAGTACTTCATTTCAGCTTTATTTAATAACTGGAAAGTACATAATTAAATATAAGCAATACTGTCAACATAAGAGGTCCCAGTCCTATCTCTAACATAAAGTTAAAAAACAATTTTTAAAGGCACTCACTTTTGTAGTAAATTTCTTGACAACCAATAAACCAAGACTTGATTAACTGTCAGATCAGTAAGACTAACCAGCCCAACCTCTTCAGACAAGTCACCAGGCTCAGCTAACAGAGCTCCCTGAGGTAGCAATGGGAGCCCATGCTTTGCTCCTCTACCTACTCAAGATATAATCATGCGCAGCCCCCTCGTCCACCATGTTTTGCCCTCTGTGTGTAGCCCATGCTACGGTCTTCCCTCACTCACCAGCTGGCAAGCTCTGTTCACTCCTAGCCTAAGTATCATCTCCAAGAAGACCTCCCGAACCATTCTAGGCAGTAAAGGGGTTCTTCCTCTTTGCTCCCCACAAGCACCAAAACACTTCTCACGTTGTGGTTTTTGTGGTTACACTGCCTTCTCTCTCCCTAGACTTAAGCCTCAGAAGGAAGGTATTATATTCTTGTCAATTTTATACCCTTAAGACCTAGCACAGTGCCCAACATATGGGTAAGTACTCAAAGACTGCATATAGAATGAGTGAAATCTACAACAAAACTAACATAACTGTAAGTCTAGAGAGTTCACTCTGTGAGCGTATGTGCAGACACATTCCGCATCTATAGACAGGCTCTACATTAAACTGAGTTACTGCTAACCTGGATCTTCTTGACTATTTGTATCAGTGTCAGTAGCCGAAGAAGCTTCTTGTACAGGACTCCTACTTTCCCCGCCATCCCAAGATAGGAGCATCTTTTGTGGATCTAAAGTACTCCTATTAACGAAGAAAACATTCACTTTTTAAAAATCATATAGGTGATCTTATATAAAAAAAGCTACTGAAGTCACTACTTAAATTATGAACATCCATATAAATCCAGTCTTATTTATATTCAGCCCAAAACTGAGATGGAGCCCAAACATGCTCTACTCATATCCAGCAAGAGTTCTTAACTAAGACCCACGGCTAGGCTGCAGGGAATTCGAGAACCCTTTAAAATGAGACGTAAAATACTATATGTGCTTTTCTGTGGGGAAAGTTTTCATCAGATTCTAAAAAAGATTCATCACACACAAAAGATTAAAAACCACTAATATATAGGGTTCACCACAGTTGACAGGTTGAATAAGCAAAATGTTTGTATGGAAAATTGAATGTTTCCTTCAAAAGGAAACTCTAATATCTTATACTGAATAAATGAATTACTTTAATCTGTTTACAGACGGAACATTCCTCCAGGATGAATGAAGTTGATCCAAATTTATTACTTGTCCCTTCTTATGGGCAAAGCCCAATCGACAATACATTGAAACAGCATTCTGAAAGGAAGAGAAAGGAAATGAGCATTTAAAATAAACTAGACATCAGAGTATCTGCAGACATAAAATACTGTCATAGACTATGCTTCTAGTGATTCTCTAACACTTTTATGTCCTATCTAGAAAAAGCAATTTTCAGGAGGCCTATGGTTCCCCTAAAGTCTTCACACAGGTAGGAGGGAAAGCTGCCTGTTCCCCGCCTGGTCCTCCCTAGATCCAGCCCAGCGAAGCGGGAGTTGCTGCCTTAACAGCCCCACTACAAGACACAGGTCAGGCTGCTGCCTGCTGTGCACAGAAGTCTGAGCGCTGGCTTTCACTCTGTGGGGTGGACTACTGACCCAGGACCCTTAATCTCGCCCTTTTCTATCCTTGTAAGCGCCCCTTTACTGTGGACACTCCCTCTGAGAGCTAACAAGAAACCCACTGCTTCCCTTTCTCAGTAACTTACCAAGACAAAAATCTACAAGAAAAGCCATTTGGTATTTACGTTAATAAGTAAAAAGTATAAAAATTACCTACCTTTACCAGGGACAAGTCTATCTCAAGGACATTTGCAAGCTGGAAAATAAAATAAAAAATTATTTCACATTCTTAGAATTAGCAATATCACACAGTTGTAACAGACAATTTAACCATAATCAGCAAAATTTAAATTATGAATAATTGAAAGATTAAACAAATTTTGAAATGAGAACTCTCTTCTTCCCACTTCTCTAAGACGCATAGAGTAGTATGAATGCAGGTAGTGATCATAAGAATTTAAGATTCCTTCCTCTTTAATTCTGTCTCATTTAAGATAAGAAAATGTCCAGATCAATCAGTAGTCTATAATCCTTTTACTATGAAGTTATATAAAAAGTTATTTAACCAAATTATAAGCTACTAACTAAAATAAATTAAAATGCATATGCAGGAAGTAACTTAAGAATAGGGACTTAGTATATTAATGGTCTATGGTCTACCCACATATAGATTTTGAAAACATTTTAACCATATCATTAAATAACTTTACCTACTTCACACAAACTTATTTTATACCCTTGAGGTTAAATGCTGTCATAAGACATTGTCACACTTACCTCCGCAACATTAGTATGCTCATCTATTGAAACAAATATCTTATAGAGTAGAGTTTCAAAATAATCACCCTGCACTCGATTCATTACAAAACCTTCAAGAGGAGGAACTAAAACAAACAAAACAAACTTTTCTTGGTGATACAATTTTAAAAAACAAAGTATAATTCAAATATCTATTCAAAAAGAGAAATGTCTAACTTAGGGACAGAATTCAACTTCTGATTTATTTTATCCACTCCACAGCACGTTTTCTAGAACTCCCTAAGGCCATGTACAACCCTGTCTACACAGAGAACTCTTGATGGAAAAGCACAAATCCTACAATGAGTAATTTAATCCCCATGGACCTCCCAGCGTTACTGAGGCAGAGGAAGCGCCAGAGGACGCGGATTTGGTAGAAAGGCGAGTGGCCTGGAGGACTACAGAATGTGGAAGCCTGCAATGGGTGTGTTTTTGATGTCTCGGAGGCAGCAGGGGTGACTGGTCTACAGCAGAAAAGTAAAGGACTGCGAGGTGCTATGCAATACAAAAACCACTCGGATGGAAAGGATTGGCTCTCTGCCTTTCTCCCATTATCCCTGTTCCATCCTGAGAAGAGAGGAAATTCATCTGCGTGACTGCCATGGTTACCAGCAATCACAGGTACAATCTGCTCTTTGGGGCTTTCTATTCCATATCCTCCGCGGCAGGAGGAGGTCAAGGCCTTCTTTAGCACAGGAGGCAGCCCAATCACTGCTCTGCACCTGAAACGTCATTCCTACTCACTTCTCTCCATCTCTCTGGACCAGATGCTCTAAGCCAATTTCCTAGAGAGAGAGATCTGCCCAGATGATCATAGAGAGGCACTTTGCTTTTCCTTTGTCATCCTCCCCGTGCACGTTTCCCTTGAAAATATCCCAGGAAGGAGGAGTACCTAGGCCATAGCAAGATTCGGGTCGCCCAGCCCTAATTCCAGCTAATTGCGCCCAAAACCTAAATCATTCCCAAGAGACAGGAATAAGACAAAATCCAAATGGTCAAAATGACGACACTATGAAAAACCACAAAGTACATTTAGGACAGGTTACTCACTTTACAGATCTGACTCATGGTATTTTCTAATTTAGTGCTATCCATATTTCCAGTCAACCAAGTACTTTTAAAGATTAAAGGTTCCTTTTAGAAATCCCATATTTGACATCATTACTTCTTTTCCTACACTATCTGCTGTGTGAATAATAAGAGCAAACGCACTGAATGCTTACGAAGTGCCAGACTACTGGCACTTACACACACAATTTCACTTAATCCTCTTAACCCCATGAGTTGTTCAATACATATCCCTATCTTACAGATGAAGAAACCAAAGCACTAAGAGGTTAGAAATACTACACAATTGACATTTAGGCAAAAAGAATGAAGCAACTTCAGAGGAAGAAATATGGAATAGTCTCCGATATCTATTAAGTTAAAAAAACAAAGTATGAACTAGAGCACACCATCTGTGTAAAAACAAAACTACACAAAAAAGGATATACACATACGTGCCTATGTGCACAGTATACTTTTGGAAGGATACACAAGAAACTTAAAAGTGGCTGCTGAGAGACAAATTGCGTGGCTAGAGATGGTGTGGGAGGCAGACATTTTTATGCTCTTGTAAATTTAGAATGTTTTTTTTTTAGGTTGGCCCTGAGCTAACATCTGTTACCAATCTTCCTCTTTTTTTCCCTCCCCAAAGCCCCGGTACATAGTTGTATATCCTAGCTGTAAGTCCTTCTAGTTCTTCTATGTGGGATGTCGCCACAGCGTGCCTTGATGAGCAGTGCATATGTCTGCGCCCAGTATCTGAACTGGTGAACCCCAGGCCACCGAAGCAGAGCACATGAACTTAACCACTCAGCCACGGGGCTGGTCACTAAATTTAGAATTGTCTATCTTAATTACTACCTACTCAAAAACTGTTAATAAAAATAAACAAACATAAAGAAAAAATACCTGAGAATAGCCAAGAAAATTATAAAAAAAGACTCACAAGGAAGGCCTGGCCATGATGAACATTAAAGGTTACTCTAAATCACTGTTTCAAAACAATATGGTAGGGGCTGGTCCAGTGGCGCAGCGGTTAAGTTTGCACGTTCCGCTTCTTGGTGGCCTGGGGTTCACCAGTTCGGATCCCGGGTGCAAACACGGCACCGCTTGGCACAAGTCATGCTGTGGTAGGCGTCCCATATATAAAGTAGAGGAAGATGGGCATGGATGTCAGCTCAGGGCCAGTCTCCCTCAGCAAAAAGAGGAGGATTGGCAGCAGTTAGCTCAGGGCTAATCTTCCTCAAAAAAACAAAACAAAACAAAAAAACCCCAATATGGTATAAAAATAAAAATAAGAGCTAGCCCTAATGGCCTAGTGGTTAAGTTCAGTGCTCTCTGCTTCAGCAGCCCAGGTTCAGTTTCCAGGCATGGAACCACACCACTTAACTGTCAGTAGCCGCACTGTGGCGGCAGCTCACACAGAAGAACCAGCAGAACTTACAACTATACACAACTAAGTACTGGGGCTTTAGTGGGGAAAAGGAAGGAAAAAAAAGAACAAAAATAAATCAGTGAAAAAAGAAGAATACAGTAGTCCCCCCCATCCAGTTTTCCTTTCTGTGGTTTCAGTCAACCGAAGTCTGAAAATATTAAATGGGAAATTTGCTACATCATTACCTCACTTCATCTCATCATGTAGGCACTGTATCATCTCACTAGAAGGGTGAGTACAGTGCAGTAAGGTATTTTGAGAGAGAGAGAGAACACATTCACGTAACTTTTATATTGTTATTACTATTCTATTTTATTTCTAGTTATTGTTGTTAATCTCTTACTGTGCCTAATTTATAAATTAAACTTTATCTTAGGTACATATGCATAGGAAAAAACAGTATATATAGAGTACAGTATTATTTGCAGTTTCAGGCATCCACTGGGGATTCTGGAAGATATCCCCCACAGATAAGGGGGACTACTGTATCAGAATTAGATCCAATATGGAGGCGAATTTAATGTATGACAAACGTTAAACTTGATTCAGTGGTATTCAGTTACCAAGAAAACAGTGCTGGCATTTATCCAAATGCTATTGGTCACCCAAGGAGAAGAAAACCAAGTTGGACCTTTATTTCACATCAAATACAAAAATAAGTTCCAGACTACAGGTCTGACTATATATCACAAAAGTTTTTAAGCATTTTTAGATTATTTACATATCCTAGAAGTATTCTATTTTTTAAGCATTTTTAGATTATTTATACCTTAAAGTATTCTATTCAAGCATAACAAATCTAGGAGCCATAAGGGAAAGGGGAGACATAAAATGTGCAAGTAACAAGTCTGATGAATGATGGAATAAATATATTTTATTTAGCAACAGACTCTTTCATAATTATTCCCTTCAAAGCATTACTCTCTCCCACGTTTATTTGTTCCACCACTCAGAGTACTTGCTTTTAATTGAAACATATCTGGAATGCTTCCCTTGAAATCACCCTCAGGTGTCTTTTGTGCTGAATCTGATGGCTTCCATGTTATCAAACTGCTTTCCTTTCATGAGTTATTCCAATTTGGGGAACAGCCAGAGCAAACATGGTGACAAGGAAGGCACATTCAGCAGCTGTAATACCATGTCATGGGTCTGCCTGTGCCAACAAAAATGACCAGATACTAAGTGAAGCGTGGCAGAACACGACACTGTAAGGTAGAAGCCATCCATTCAGCCCTTCTCTGGCGGCTTCTTCCAAATGAACTTAGTGCTTGCGTGAGTCAATGTTCCAGCTGTCAGTCAAAATGGACGGAAATGAACTGATCAAAGACCAATCTTCTCAGGTCCATCTCAAGTGAGTCAACATCAGCTTATCAGATGAGAGTAGAGACTCGAGTAATGCTTTCATATTTTCCAGTGGTGACAGGAAACCACTATCATCTCTGTCTTCCTGAAATCACTTCCTCGTCAAAATCCTTCAAATTTTAAAACTAGTATTTTATTTGTTACAGTACCCACCATGCAAAACACAATTAGTATTTCATTTACTTTTTTAGCTGTCTTTCCAAGCTTAAAAAAGAATTCACGTCTGTACTTGGTCCAAAATGCATTATTAAACAATCATAACCATGCTAACACAAATAAAGGTCAGGACCCAGTAGAGATGAAAACCCGTCAAGGTTCAACACTGAGGTGAGGGAGTGTTTTTGCAATAAGTCCCATCACCTCTCAAGTGTTACCAGTAAGGTCATTCCCTGGAATTTGTTGACACTTTTTATTTGATTACACAAATATTAAATAAATACCTTAGGTATGGTAAAAGATATCACAAACAAGAACAACAGCTAAAAGATCTGATGGAAAACATACTTGTAACCCATAACCTAAATATAAGTGCTTCTATAAATTGGTTAAGAAATCTAACCTGCAGAAAAAAAGCTCCACTCTGTGCTCAAGGATGTTAACCACATCACTACTGTAGCAAAAAACTGGGAATAACCTAAATAATCAGCAACAGGAGAATGCTTTAACAAACATAAATCCATAATCTTAGAAGGAAACACATAAGGGTCTTAATAATGATTTAACTTGCGGAGGTGGGTGAAGGAGGAAGGGAGGAGCAGATAAAGAGAAAAAAGACAGTAGTGACATGAAAAAAATAAGACAGATATGTTAAGTGGAAATGAAGAACATACAATTCTATGGTAATACTAAATATATAGAAAAATTTTTATGCACTGAACAAGGACTAAAAGGTGACATAAATTTATAAAAACATTGATTTGATTTAGGATTGTGAGAAATTTCTCTCAGATTTCTATTATTTTAACATAGTGCACACCAAAATAACAAAAAAATGAAAATAAGGAATTTAAGTAAAACCACTATAACTCAGAAGAAATGCTTTTCTTTGAAAATTTCTAACACTGAAGATCCTAGAATGACTCGTGTCTAACTTACCAAGGTGACATACAGTGCCCAGCACCTGGCAGCCATTCAAAACACACTGAAAAATATCAGCACGTACTTACCTGCTATACAACTGTCATCAGATATTGGTACATCCAGATAAATAAAGCCTTTGTTATATAAACCTAGAGAAGCAAAAGCATCTTGCTTTAGATGGAATACTAAACAGCAGTGATTTTTTTAAAAAGAATGATTCCTGATTTTCTATATTCTTGCAACTGAATGCTGTATGAAAAAGAAAAAAAGTAAAATAGAAGAAAAGAATTCTATTAAAGTTTTCAAATCTCCATTTCCCTCATATGCTCAGAACTACAAAATTTTTCTCACGATTCATTTGTATAAATTACTCCTGTATGTGACCAATTATAGCCACACAGGAAAACAATGGACTAAGGTGGCATTTCAAACAATAACATGCCTTTAGGAAACATTCCTATTCTTACCTAATTGATAAATACAGTTGCTATTAATAGTTGATGGCTTAAAACAAGTTTTTGTGTTGACAAAAGACCATTTCTACTAACCACTTACTATGTACTACATTGTAATCCAGCGATCCAGAGAGCTGAGGGCCTGCGTCGATGATCTTATCAACGGCGCATTTCTCAGGTAAAGTGCATATCTAAGAAAAGCAAAATATTTTCAATTAAGTTCTGTCAAATTAAGTAATTCATAAGTCTCTTCAACTCCAGTCATGTTTAAACCAATGATTATATGTCATTAATTGAATGACTACATAGTTTTTTTCATTTATCATTCCAGAACTTTTTAAAAAGCTACGCACATAACCATCAAAATTAAAGTGCCAAAACATGCCATCAACAGAACTTGGAGAACAAAGTGACTCTAAATACCAATACTTGCTGGTAAGGAGTAAGTGTTCACTAAAAGATACCAATATTTACTCGTCTTCTTTGAATTGGAATCAGATCCATTTGCTTTCTGAATCTCTCAAATCAGTTTATTCAAACTCTGCGAGATTATTACCAGTGGTAAGTTCACTATCGTATGACACAGTTTGACAGCCCATAGGAAGTACTTAGACTGAAGCAAAATTTATAAGCCTTCTACTCACTGGACTTGACCTGTCCTCTGTAGTAAAATAAAACACAAACTAAAAAAAAGTTTACACTCCTGCAACCACAGAGATACGTATGACCTGGTCTCCAGCCCCTTCATCCATCGCCCCACCCCCTTCCTCTAAATCAACATCTCTTCTAAAATGTATAAAGCTTATATCCACTGTGCTCTGACCACTGGGTATATCATTTCCCTTCATCTTGACCCTACTGCCCTCTCAAAGCAGCCCCCACGTCAGCACAGCAGTTTAGCAGTGATTAAGAGCACAGGGTCCACGGCAAACTGCCCAGGTTCAAACCCTGGACCTTTACTACCACTAGGACTTGAGCCATGACTTCACTTCTCTGTGCTCACTTTCCTCGTATGTGAAATGGGATACAAATAATACACTCCTCTGGGGTTGTTATGAGAATCAAATGAGACAATATAAAAGGAGTCTGGAATAGTGCCTGACACAACCAGCACACAGCACGTGCTCAAGAAGAGTCAGCCAAGATTACTGTTGGTAGCTGAGCATCACGTCACTTTACATGAAACTTCTGTTTAACTGAAATCCCCAGATCACTGTGCCTGAACCAAGTCAAGTCTCCCTCATTACTAAAGAGTAGCGTGGAAATCCACCAATATTCTAGCCTATGAAGACAATTTTAAACTTTGAATTTAAGTTTAATTTTCTTCAAAATAACAGTCTACATTTTTTAAAAAATTATAGAACTATAAATTATAAAATAATTTAAAAAATAAAAACCCTGTAACTTTTAAAGACATCTACCTTTATGTCATCTTCTGTGATATATCCAGCCTGCACCACCCACCACGCCTCAATGGAAATTTCCACCGGCTTTACGGGTAGAAGATCGCGGGCCGTTTTCCTTCTGAAAAATTTCTGCAATGGTACAAACATCTGAGAATTTGCGATCAACCTAAAATTACTACTTTCTTGTTTACTGACCATATAATAAGACTGTTTCTAACAGGTTAAATAAATACCTTTTAAATTCTCATGTTTGAAAATCTGAAGCATTCTAGATATAGTGCATGGAGAAAGCCATTCTCAACTTATTTCAAAATAAATTACCTCAAAATACTAATCATTAAATCTGGATCCAAAGCCAGAAGCTAAAATGAAACCCAGGAGGTGAAATGGAAATTTGGAAAATGTGAATGCATTTCACCTGTTAGGTGAACCCTGGGAGTGGAAGACCAGCGGAGCAAAAGTAATCTTTAAAAATAAACTAAATGGGGGCCGGCCCAGTGGTGTAGTGGTTAAGTTCGTATGTTCTGCTTCAGCAGCCCATGGTTCGCCAGTTCAGATCCCAGGTGTGGACAAGCGCACCATGCATCAAGCCATGCTGTGGCAGGTGTCCCACATATAAAGTAGAGGAAGATGGGCACAGATGTTAGCTCAGGGCCAGACTTCCTCAGCAAAAAGAGGAGGAATGGTGGCAGATATTAGCTCAGGACTAATCTTCCTCGAAAAAACAAGCAAACTAAATGTTTTATGCGTTAAATATTTTTAATTCAACAATCACTTGAGCCATAACCCTAAGTAAGAGAATACTGAGTTGTTGTTTTTGTATTGTTTCTATATTAAGCATATTTTTATTTGATCAAAGAAATTACAATTCATTATTCCTGCCACTTAAAAAATTTAATCAGGGGGCTGGCCCCGTGGCCGAGTGGTTAAGTTCGCGCGCTCCGCTGCAGGCGGCCCAGTGTTTCGTTGGTTCGAATCCTGGGCGCGGACATGGCACTGCTCATCAGACCACGCTGAGGCAGCGTCCCACATGCTGCAACTAGAAGGACCCACAACAAAGAATATACAACTATGTACCGGGGGGCTTTGGGGAGAAAAAGGAAAAAATAAAATCTTTAAAAAAAAAAAAAAAAAAAAAAAAATTTAATCAGACTGTGTGATAAGGAGGACAAGAAATGAGAAAGAAAGGGAAAGGACCAACTCACTTTTGATGATCTACACTGATTCATCAGATCAATGTACTGGTTTCTTCCTATGCCAAGAAGCCTTAGACCTGAAAGAAAGAACCTCTCCTTTAAAGACATTTAACACATCTTGAAATGTCAGTACACTCACAAGGCTTTTTAGGAAAAAACCCTGGGCTTTTGTTCACCTTTTGATTATTGGTTTGCAATCAATAACAAATTAAAAGGAATTTTTCAAACAAAATATAATTGAAAACAAAACTGGGAGAGACGAATTTAAGCTGACACTCTGACAATGCTAAATGAGGATATTTTTAAAAAGCAGAAGTCCTCCCAATTTCAGGAAGTCAAAGTACACTTCTCAGCAAAAGTTTCCCCTTACATGACAGAACTTTATCACGTTTTAAATATACACTTCACTAAAACAAGCATAATAAAACAAGAGCAAATTACTTTAGTAACAACTGTGTATCATGCTGCAAAAACACTGTACACAAGTTTTCCTCCCTCTTTTGGTAGACAACACAGCCCGGGTATCAGAAAGAACTTCATTCTCTGGAAGTATACAAACTAGTCCCACTTTTCTGATTTTACCACTCCAAAATATTTCTATTAGACTTTAGGCTAAATTTCACACTTGACTTCTTCACCTCATAAAATTTCCATCAATAATGTTGCTCTCTGTTCTCATTTGTCAAGTGTTTCAGGTTAAACAGACATTACGATACCGACACAATAGCATGCATGCACAAAGACACACTCTAAAGATTACCTCCTTCAGCATAATTAAATACTCACAGTCAGCAGCAGTAAAATTGGGCAATGAATCATAACTTTTCTCACTGTTCATAATGTCCTTTTAAAAAGAAAAAAATTAAGAACTTTAAATGCAAAACGTTCTTAGATGAAAACATGTATATAAATACATACTACTATAGCCAAACAGAATAACGATGATTACATGAAGCACTGAGATGAGAGTTTGGCAACCTAAAGCATGCATGCCACATTGTGGCACTTACCACGTGGTCTCAACCTAGAAACTGAAGATCAGACTTTCAGGTCTGGGTTTCTCCCAGCACTCTCTATGAATCCCAGACAGTTGCCCTGTAACCTCTGCCCTGTGGAAGCTACGCAAGGAATACCTCTATTAGAGTTCAGGGTTCCAGCCTCTCCACACTTCGTATCTGATCCTAGACTCCTACCCTGAGAAAAGGCCAAATAATGTGTCACAGCCACATCAACACGCATCTACGACACACACTACCAATAAAGATTTTAACCCCTTAGTCATCTTTGCCCCTAGAAGTCCCAATCAGCTCAACTCAGTATCCAGTTTCTTTCAAGCCCCATCCGCTTCTCCAACAATAAACCAACCGTTTACTATGGAGATAAGACCCATTTTCAACCTATAAGCTATACTCAATGGTGTAAGGACAGAAACCAGAGAGCCCCACGCACATGGACGTGAAAAGTTGAAAGCTGGTAAATGGGACAAAACCTCCCTGTTATCTCCCCTCAACCTGTGGACAACAGCAGAAAATTAATCATGTAATCATGAAGACAGCAACAACCCTTCTATCTTCTAATTAGCGGCCACCTTCATTATGCTACTCTGGTTCTAGGGAAAGGGACTGACAGAAACCTGGGCTGTCGGCCCTCAAGCTTTCCTTTGTATCTCCTCCAAAACAGGGACACAGGAGACACAGGACTGGAGAAGTGCCCGTGAAGAAGGGGCTTAAGGAGATAAGCAAAAGGAGCTCCTGGAAGGGAAGCCACATCACAAAGGGGGCTGAGCTCACTGTTACTACAGGTCCCCGACTCCTTCAGTTCTAAGCTTCTCTCTGCCCTTAAAACGGCTAGTGAGCCCAAATCATAGCATTCAAATATAATTAAGTAGCAAATGAATACTAGATAATTATTGCCAATCTTTACATAAAGCTCACTTTAAAATAGCATATAACTGGTATTTAAAGTTATTCAACACAAGCCTACGGACTGCCTTTGGAAAACAGCTAAAAAGTACAAGCTAATAATTACAGAAGATTAGCAGCCAGAGCTACTAACAGATTTCTCCTTTTCTGACACATGTACTACATAGCGTTGGGTCTATGCCATCATTTATTCTTTCTACAGTCACTGAGAAGCTAAATACATTAAGTTTCTCTGAGCCTAATGTTCAAGTCTGTCATCCACATTTTCAATCTTAATGATGTATTAAAAGCAATAAATTTTATACAGACTCTGCTAATACAAATGACCGATTAATGCTACAATAGCACAGAGGCAACAACTCCTTCAAGAACACAGAATAAAAATACTTTCCACTGTGAAAACTCTGATAATGATAACTAGTTGCACAATTGTGGCTAAAACAGTTAACTTGTAACCAAGAGTCCTTCTTACACTATAAACCCAGAAACAATGTCCACTGTGGCTTACAATGCAGAGCTGGTCATGATCTGCAAAGCGTCCGTGACATGCAGTCCCACCCCATTTCTAATGGTTCACACACCCTGTAAACTCACCTCCATAATCCCAGTATAATATGAAAATGGTGTTATCCTCAGGCCCTTTACCATAATATCCGACAAATGGTAAGGGTACAGCATGAGATGATCTCGACTGTACTTAAGTAGTTCCTCATAGTATTTGCGTTCATCTTTCTTGACATGTTTAACTGGGAGAAAGATGGAAATTCTCCAGTTTTTTTCAGATGTCTTATACTTACATATAATTATAAATGCAACGAGAAATTCTTTACAAACCAATATTAATTAAAAAGAAAAGTATGTAAGTTGAAAGAGAATGAATAAAATAATTGAAGTTGGAACAAAAACACAATTATACCACAAGAAAACAGACTTCAGAGTATATAAGCAAAACGTGTAATAGGACAGACAAGCAGAGAAATAACTCTTACCAAATCAAAAAGCAAAGAAAGCAAGCACAGAATGTCTCCCCAAAAGGTACAAAACGTAAGCTATAACTCACTCAGCCTCTTACTGTGTTACTTTACAAGAGAGCCAACCAGAACAGCAGTTTTCTATGAAATCAAGTATATATTTTTTTTTCTTTTAAAGATTTTATTTTTCCTTTTTCTCCCCAAAGCCCCCCAGTACATAGTTGTATATTCTTCGTTGTGGGTCCTTCTAGTTGTGGCATGTGGGACGCTGCCTCAGTGTGGTTTGATGAGCAGTGCCATGTCCGCGCCCAGGATTCGAACCAACGAAACACTGGGCCGCCTGCAGCGGAGCGCGCGAACTTAACCATTCGGCCACGGGGCCAGCCCCGAAATCAAGTATATTTTTAAAAATTATTTGCTGGACTTGTGTTTTAAATGTAAAAAGACCTCTGACTTTAATGGAATACATTTAAACAGAAAACCAACCTCTGAAATAATATGCTTCAAGGGTACCACATGGGAGGAAAGACCAGCAGGGCAAGAGAACAAACTAATCAAAGGAATCTGACAAATAAAAAGCAAACATTAAAAAAAGGAGTTAGCGGCCGGCCTGGTGGCGTAGCAGTTAAGTTCACATGCTCCACTGCAGAAGCCCAGGGTTCACCAGCTCAGATCCTGGGCACAGACCTACACACCGCTCATCAAGCCATGCTGTGGCGGCATGCCACATGGAAGAACAAGAAGGACTTACAACTAGAATATACAACTATGTACTGGGGCTTTGGGGAGAAGGAAAAAAAGAGGAAGATTGGCAACAGATGTTAGCTCAGGGCCAAGCTTCCTTACCAAAAAGCATACCTTTGGGGGAAAAAAAAAGCTCTCAGATGTGAAAGCCTATTAATTAAGAGTCTAGGTTATAAAAAGAAAAAAAAAAAACATGGAACCAACTATGTTTAAAATCTGTTCCAATTATTATAGAAGAGTTTTTATTAAAGTTATATTATTGGGAAAATTTATGGAGACTAGAACAAAACTCAAAGGCAAAAATTGTTTAGAACTAATGTACTTGTTTTTGGTATATTTTCTCACCCAAAGAAAAAAGAGGACATTTGAATCAAGATTAATATTCTATAGGTAAAACAAATCTATAAGCAATACTCTAAAAAATAATTTTCATCAGAATTAGAAAGAAAAATCTACTTGCTAATGCAATTGTTATTAGGTAGGAATGGGTCTGTATAGAGTTTCTTAAAATCTGTACACGGAATAATTTCAGTACTATGAAACAAGTGTTGAAAAGATAGATTTACAAAAATGCTAATTCAGCAAGTCATTTCCACCTCCATGTAAAAATGTCTCTACTTACCTAAGTTATTTCTGTACCGTAACTGATTGCGGATACTGTACAGGACAACCTGCTTTTCATATTCTCTCTGTGAATTTCCAAGACTCTAAAAAAAAATTTTCAAACAGATTTAAAATAGCTTCTAAAGTATTTCTTCCTCATAAAATTTCAAAACCATACCCCCAGTCTTACCCTGGAATCTCTAATTTCCAGAACCGAATAAAGCAGATTTTCTCAAATTTTATTATACTAACTTTCCTTCTACGGTATTAGAGCAAAACGTCAATGTTTGTTTTCAACCTGCCTTTCTAAAAGGACTTACTGAAATTACCTAAGGAATGTAATATCAAATAAAAGAGCAGTGTGAGAGCACAACTTCACTTAAGTTAACAAAAAACTAAGTTCTACTTACAAAGATTTCCTTCCTCACCGTCTCAACTTGTGTGTGTTGGATGGATGGATGGTTTCTTGCACCTACATTTATTTAAATTTAAGAAGGGCAAAAAACGACAGATCCCTGTCTGATAATTATTTATAGCCAAGCACTATGATTATTAAAAATTAAGATTTCTGGAGAATGTACACTTCAAACGTACCTCTAAGTGATAAGATTACTTCTTAAAAACATCATCTCTTTATGGCCTCATTAGAAAACATTTAGACAATTTTAGAATCCTGATATATTTTTTTAGCAGGCAGAACACTTTCCAGCTGCACATTTAGTGTTTTAAGTTCGGAGTTGGCTCGTCAGGAATGCAAAGAGTTAAGTCTGCCTGATTATAGTCAATACTACTTTCAATGTATGACCAGTAACTTAATTTAATATGTGACTGCTATCCCCCTTCTAATTACCAGGTATGATCTTTCCAACATGCTATAAAATAAAATTAGAATCTTAGGAGACTAATGATGGAAAGATCAGAGGATTCAGTTATTATATTTCTTACTCATAGGTTTCTGAAAGTCAAGATAAACATCCATACACATACTTTCACTTAAGGCAATCTTCACAAGACAGATGAAACTCACATCTACATAAACTGGTTCATAATTGGAACCAGTGGGCAGCATTTTAAGAGAAAAGGGACATGACGTGAGAAAATTAAAAATCTTTCTTCCTGCATCTGGATTAATTAGCTTACCACAGGTTAAACCATAACTCACACTACTGCTGGAATGTAAGTGCTTATATTATTTACATCCATTTTAACACTATATGTAACCAGGAGTAGAGTTCACTGTAGAGAAACTATTCTACCATCCTCAGTGGCACCAAAGCCAGGGTCAGTATTGAAAACTTTTACGAGATTCAAAATACTAGGCTTTCTGCAAAACTTTAAAAGAGTTTCCTCTAGCTCTAATGCCAAATAAAAGTGTCTTTCTCAAGGAACACAAAACACAGACACACTCACATAGTAAACAATCTGGAAAAATCTCAGCAACTTCCAAACTTGAGGATTTGCTCTTCTGTTTCAAATAAGTCCCTTAACTGAGCCAGCCCTTACGGCCTAGTGGTTAAAGTCTAGCATGCTCCACGTCGGTGGCCCAGGTTCAGTTCCTGGGCATGCAACTACACCACTTGTCCGTCAGCGGAACTACGTCACTTGTCGGCCATGCTGTGGTGGTGGCTCACATACAAGATCCACAAGAACTAGCAACTATACACAACTACGTACTGGGTTTTTGCAGGGAGGAAAGGAAGAAAAAAGGAGAACTGGCACAAATATTAGCTTAGGGCAAATCTTCCCCTGTAGGGAAAAAAAAAGGCCAGCCCCCAGGGCCTAGTGGTTAACTTCGGCATGCTCCACTTCAGTGGACTGGGTTCAGTTCCCAGGCAGACCTACACCACTCATCTGTTAGCAGCCATGCTGTGGCGGTGGCTCACATAAAAAGGAAAAAAACAGGAAGACTGGCAACAGATGTTAGCTCAGGGGGAATATTCTTCAGCAAAAAGAAAAAATAAAAAACCTTAATTTATCATAACTTATAACCACTTTCTTCCCTTCAAACTCCATTTCTGGTAACTCCAGGATAAAAAGTGTAAATCAAGCAACTCATACAAAATGTAAGGGTCTGTTATTTGTAAGCTAGTTTAAGAGATTATCTATTAAATATCTACAGATCTTTGCAATAGGCATTAAGCGATGAGTGGTCCGGATCAATACACATGTGTGCACACAAATAACTAAAAACTACATTGAAAGCTGATTTTATTCTTTACTACCCACATACATCAACTACAACTGCTTTGTTCACGAAGATTCTTTGGCTTCTCTCCCACTCCTACCCCAAATTTCCCACCATCCACTTTTTAAAACACTTGCCACTACAGAAGGCAACTAAAGAAAGGTCATTTTACTCTGAGACAGTGCTGACCCTGCAGAAAACTGACCAGGTCTGACAGATGAAGCTGGGTTGCATATAAAAGGAACCCTAATAGATGAAGGAGCGACATAGGTAGTGGCTGTAAAACACTCTATGCATCAGATTATACTACAAGCATAAAGAATTTTTCTTAAGCTTTTGCTCCAACAATCCCCAATCCCAATGTGCACTGCCTCCCAAAAAAATAAAAAACAGGATTTTTTTTAATTGACCTTTCTTGGATTATACAGAAACTCATAAGATTTCCCTCAAAATAAAATAACTATAAACTGTTTTTGAACAATGAATACAAGATACTGGTAAACTACAGAAAAATCCCAAAATAACGGCCGAATGCACAACTTTTTAACGTATTTTTTAAAGTCTAGTATAGCCCATATCACACAAAAATATTTCATCTCGTCCATAAAAACCTATTGGCTTGAAATTCATTTTTTTTTTAATCTAAATGGCTTCCCCCAGCTTTCAGAACTGGGAAATATGAGTCATTTCCAAATTAAACTCATCAAAACTTACTGGAAACTCTATCAAAGTACTTAGTATCTATAACGCTAACAAACAAATTCTTTTCCTACAAGGAATATTACCCACTTTTAAACTGACTGAGCTTTACTTCCTGGAAAAAAATCTCAGACTGATACCATCACTCATTCGCTCCAAACAGACTTACTAATAGCCAACTAGGACACAGGTGCTCAAAATACGGAAGCAAAACAACAAATGTAACCAGAAAATGCACATAGTGCTGGGGGTGAGAAATACAGGGCTGCAGCAACAGATCTGAGGGTCAAGGGATCCAGATTTAGAAGCTTAGGGAAACCTTCCTGGAAGTTAATACCTGAGATTCAAAAAGAAGCTACAAGCAATCTACAGGAGACAGGTAGCGAGGGAATTTTGGGTTTGCATTTGAGAAACCTCATCCCAGTGCAGTGTGAAGAATGGATGGGAGGGTCCTATTCTGAGGGCAAGAAACCAGATAGAAAGCTGTTGTAGTTAGTGATCCAAGGTGGAGCCTGACCTAGGAAAACAGTGGCAGGGCCAGAGACAGTCCATGGAGGTAACTTGCACAGATGGGTTTTCCAACACCTTCTACAAGTGGAAGCTTATCCTAAGCTAAAACACCTCTTCTTTTAAGTGATCTTACCAAAAGAATTTAAATTTAATGTCATGTGTGTACCTGATTATAACACTGTTGTATGATTGTATTTAAGAGTCATGACTAAGGCTGAGAAAAGTTTTTGCCAATATTAATTAAGGTCAATTATTCATGTTGAACATAATCGAATCATCCATCTTTCTTCCATCACGCTACATTGATTTTTATGAAAGGAAGAGTAGAGAAAAAATGGAAACAGAGCAAAGAAGGGTTGTCGGTTCTTCCTGCTGTCTTTGGATACGGCACAAAACCCTACAGAACAAGTGTCCACCGAAACCCTCTATGGAGTTTAACAAGAGAAACTTCCTCCTTCAGGTTGAGAGCACATTCTTCCAGATCAAGACAAATGCCACGTGGGCAGCCACTGACAACCAAGAACTCTGAGTTCCTTAAATTATCTTTCTACTGTCTTGTCTTTTTGGTATCTTAAAGTGAAAACATTTTCTCGGCCACATGATGCATCCCAGAGCCTTAAATTATTCATTTCCTAGAAATGAGCCCCCAAGCTGGCAGAGGAGGCAAAGTAATAACTCTTATACCATCACCACCACTATCCCAAACTTTCCAAATATAACTGCCCAGCACCCATGGGAAACCGAATTTCACTCTCAACCAAGTAGAATGGGAGGTCAATCGATGACCAGAGAACGTAAATGTATATGCAGCACGTAACACTATCTTCCTAAGATTTAACACCACCTGCCATGTTATGTATTTACTCATTTATGTGTTTACCATCTATCTTTCATTACTAAAATGTATGCTCCATGAAGCGAGGGTCTCTGTTTTGTTGATTGCTGCAAATTACCTGCACCTAGAACAAGGCACAGAACGCAGGAGGTGTTCAATAAATACTTGTTAAACTGATAAAAATGACACACAACTTTTGAGAATTAACTCTCAGACAAAACCTCATGTCACTCTCTTGTTGAAACATCTCTAATAAACCCATCTTGTCTGGAGGACAAAGTCCAACAAAACAAAGTGGAAAACCCCTTCAAAATCTGGCCCCGATTGCTCTTCCAGCCCCGTCTGCTACCGGCCCCCACGCACTCACAAAACTGCACCTCCAAACGCATCAATATATCTACACCTCCAAACTCGGGGGATATGAAGTCGCTCGCTACTCTCGACACACGCTTTCACTCGTCCAAGCTTTTTAAAATGACTTTCCCTCTCCCTGGAAAAGCTTCACTCCCTCTCATCTAGCTAACTCTTTAAGGCCCATTTTAAATGCCTCCTTTGCACATCCTCCAGACACTCCCCGGATAATGTCTCTCTCCCTCCTCTGTGAGCCCACATATACCATAAGAGAGGTACGCATTCGCTGCTCTCACCCTGTAACGTATGCTTTCATTCGTTTCTCGTCCCCGTCCCATCCTCCTGAAGTTCTGGGGCTCAGGGGCCGTGCTTTAAATCCGTTTCGCAGGAGCCTAGCCCCGTGCCTGGCTGAATGGATGCTGCGGGCAAAGGCGCCAGGCGAGTCCAGGGGACACCATTCCATCCCTTTTAGCAACGATCCCATCCCGCCCCTGGGGCCCCAGAGCCGTCCCCTCCTTCACCCCTGGGCTGCGCTCGGTTTTCCCGAGCCCCTGGCGAGGGAAGGGCGGGAGCCAGCCGAGAGCAGGCAGCCCCGGCCGCGCGGGCGAGGCCAGCGGGTGAACGCGGCGCAGGCCCCGGCCGTACCTGCCTCACGTTGGCCGGCAACTTGCTCCAGGGGTAGTTGTGCCGGATGTGGAACTCCACGTCTATGTTCATGGTGCCGGCGGCGCGGACGGGCGGCGGCGGCCCGACCGCGGCTGGAACGCCGCCTCCCGCCTGCCCGCCCTCGGCCTGGCAGCGGAGCCCGCGGGAGGCCCCGCGCCTCACACTGCGTACAGCCCGGGCTGCCCCATGGCCAGGGCTCCCGACGGCTCGGCGCGGCCCGGGCCACGGGGCACAAGCGCAGCAGACACGGCTGCAGGAGCGCCTCGGCCGCCCCAAGTTTCTTCCTAGTTTCGGCCCGCCGGAAATGGCTGTGGGCGTGCGTCACTTCCGCCCGCGGGCGCGAGGCAGAAGGGGCGGGGCGCCGGGCTGGCTTCTGGCCCCGCCCTCGATCCTCTGCGGGGCGGGGCTACGAGGCGATGCAGACGGGGACCCCGGTGACCGCGCCGCTGCAGGTGTGCTTCGGCTCCAGCTTTCCGTCTCTGGATGAATTAAGACAATCGTCTGGGTCTGCGTTGCCGTTGTTGGATGACCCAGTTTCCCCAAAATGCGAACCCCGCAGGCCCAGGAGCAGGCGATGTCAGGCAGTGGGGTCGGTTGTCTGAGAAGGAGCGACTTGGGAAGGGAGCCATGGCTGGCTTCGAATAGTGGAAGAGCAGTGAGCCCCCTGGGGGCCGTCCATAGGCAACCCCCAACCGCGGCCAGGTGGGTGGGGTCCAGGCTCGAGAAGGATTATAAGTCAGAGCTTTCACCCCAATTGAGCGAGCAGCCGGAAGAGTGGTAGAGCAAAGGTCTGGTGCTCCTTCATCACTTCCAGGTAGTGGCTGCATCTTGTGGAAGAGAAACTATGGGCTCTACTTCAAAGATCCAAATTCTTAAATTGTAGGGATTCTGCAAGCTGAAATTTTAAATGGCTGGTGCTGACAAGTGGGGGAGGCTCAAAGGGAATCTAGGAGATAAAGACTCTTTGCGTGCAGCTCTGTTACTGCTTCTGCTCCATATGCCCTCAGTCACTTTTTAAAGGCAGAAATCCAGCCTATTTTAATTTCAGTTCTAGTGAGAAGATCTTTGGGAACAATTTCTTCCAGAATTTGTTACTACTAGCTTAGCAAACCCATGGCCATTGTTATTGGCAGCGACCAGAGAAATGTTCAGTACTTTTGCAACTATTTTTCAGTTTTAAACAATGGTTTTAAATAATGTTGTATTATACACCGACAGATGTATACTCAGAATTTTTTATAAGATGCCTAGCCCACGCCTGAGCAAGTGGCCAGTCTGATGCGTAGCAGGAAATCCATTATGTCTGATGAGTTTAAACAAATGTGGTCCAAACTGCCTTTGCATCCATGTATTGGTCTCATGTTATCCAATTATAAAAACCCATAACTAAGTACTTTGAATCCAATGTTTGCAGACCCTCATCATCATAGCTAAAGTTAACAGAACTCTGACCATGAGACATTTATTCAACAAATATTGATTGCCTGCCTGTTACACATCAAGCCCTTGACTTGCCATAGTTATTCCTCCCAACCTTGTGAAAGAATGCCACTGTTACTATCTCAGTTTAATAGAGGAGGGAACTGAGGCTTAGCAGGGCAGCATGACTTGCTCCCAAGACCACACAGGTGGTAGTGACAGCCAAACTGGAGCCCGAGGCTGTCTCATGCCAGAGCCATCCTTTTAATTCCTTGATTCAGGCTCTCACTCACCGAACTGTTCTGCGTCCTGTTCCAATTCAGACAGTGTTCATTTAAAATCAACAACATTAATCCCTGCCGCCCAAAAAATAATTTTTTAATAATTCTAAGTGTGGGAGAACCCATAATCTTCCAAAGTCTAACTTGAATTTAATGCAACATAAGTAACAATCAAAATTAAAGTCAACATAGTTGAAAAACCCCTGTAAACCATTATCTTAACTACTTATAGCAAACAGGTGATCACCTGCTAAATACATCTTTTTTGTTTATCAACAAATATTGAGTATAGTGTGGACACATCAAAAACTGTGAAAGTAGACAGAGGATAGTGGTGTGAACTTAACACCCGCTAAATCAGTCAGCCACAGATCTTTGAAAATTTGACCATGATGAATAGAAAAGATTCTAACTTGGCTGAGAAAAGCAGAAATTTGGAGGAAGTAATGGGTCAAAGCTACATGTCTGGAAAGAATCCAGTTAACAAGCCCTTCAGAGTAGGAACTGGCAATAGAGTTTGGCTTGTGAAATACAGGGTGCTAATTAAAGTACTGAGCTGCCTCATTTCCACCCAAGGTGACCAGTCTTTCAGAGACTGGAAACAAAGCAGTTCACCCACAGGGATCAATGGCCCCCTCTGCTGGGAAGTTCAGGAACAGGACTGCTCCCTTAAGTACCAGGCAGGAAAACATTTTTGGCCTCCGCATGGATCACTCATTACATCATCTTGCCTTTTTGGTAAACAATAATGTCCATCTTTTTAGGTCCTTGAATCAGGCCCCCGGTATTTCTGCTTCAGTAGACCTTTGCTTTTAAAATTGCAGAGAGGTCAGAACCTGCAGCGTTAGAAGCCTTGTCCTGGAAGCTACCATCCGAATTAACCTTGTTGGTAAACTATGTGTTGAAAACTACACGCGCAATGAGAGTCAGTCTTATCTGGCTTTCCCAACTTGGACTAAGGTAAATTACCCAATTGGCTTGGGCAATCTGCCCTTCAGAAAGACTACAGAACTCTTACATTCCTAAAATTCCAACAAAAATAATGAGCAGAAGCAACCTGAACGTAGGGAGCTGTCTGGTGGTCTAATCTCACAGACCCCAGAATATCACTCCCTGTGGTCGGTAGAATAATGGCCCCCAAAGATGGCCATGTCCTAACCCCCGGAACCTGAGAATATGTGACCTCACATGACAAGAGAGACTTTGCAGGTGTGATTGACGTAAGGATCTTGGGATGGGAAGATGATCCTGGATTATCCGAGTGGGCTGAACATCATCATAGCTTCCTTATAAGAGGGAGGCAGGAGAGTTGAGATTCAGAGACAGAGATGTGACAATTCCAGCAGATGCAGCGCCACAGGGCAAGGAATGTGAGCAGCTTCTTGGAACTGGAAAAGGAAAGGGATTCTGCCCCAGAGCCTCCAAAAGGAACAGAGCCCTACCGACTCAACTTTGGACTTCTGATCTCCAGAACCCTCAGATAATAAGTTTGTGTTGTTTTAAGCCAGCAAGTTTGCAGTAATTTGTTACAGTAGCCATAGGAAATTAACATACTTCCCCAACAATAAAATACTCTAACACCCAAACAGCTGATGCAACAAATTTCATAATTAAACCATTGTAATTGAAATGTAAATACCCTTAGGGAGAATAATAGCTTTTTAGTCTTCCGCTTTTTAGATACACCAGTTATCACATACTTTTCTGAGAGCAGGTTTGGAAGAGAAAGAGCTCAGGGATTAAATGAGGCCCGAGAAGCTCCTGTAGAGGAGGAAATGGCGTCTAGAGAAAAGAATGGGGGAGATGTCACTGTAAACATTTTCTATTTCACGATTTTGCCTGGGCCTTACCTCGGTCATGAGTCTCCATTCTGCGTGCGCTCTGCTCTGTTCCATGAAGCAATTCATCGCCCCCTGATGCTCAACGTAATGACCTGGCTTGTTCCCACCTCACGGCTGGCTTCTGCCTTTGCTGTTCCCTCTACTTTGAATGCTTTTCCCCAGACCTTTGCACAACAGGCAGCCTCCATTGTCACTTGGAGTGGCTTTTGCCAACTACTCTGTCCAACCTAGTCACTTCCCCCACTCCTCTCCCTGACACATTCCCTTGGTTTATTTCCTTTGTTGCAAGAAATCACTATCTGACATTATCCTGTTTGGTTTCTTGTTTATTGTCTGTCTCTACAGCAAGACTATAATCTCTGTGGCAGAAAGGACCTTGTCTATCTCAGTCATCAGTCTATCTCCAGGACATAGAATCATGCCTGGCACATAAATACCATTGAATGTATCAAATGAGTGAACTAGTTATGTGACATCTCAGCTCCCAAATGTCACCTTTTCAGTTTAGCCTTCCCTGACCACCTTGTCCAAATTGTCACCCATTTCCAGTCCTCCTCATCAGCCTCTCCTGCATGATTTTTCTCCATAGCACTTATTACTATCTAATACATTTAATAACTTACCTACTTTTTAAAATTGTTTGTCTCCCTGGGTCCGGCCCAGTGGTGCAGCGGTTAAGTTCGCACGTTCTACTTTGGCAGCCCGGGGTTTGGCGGTTCGGATCCCGGATGCGGACATGGCACTGCTTGGCACACCATGCTGTGGCAGGCATCCCACATATAAAGTAGAGGAAGATGGGCACAGATGTTAGCTCAGGGCCAGGCTTCCTCAGCAAAAAGAGGAGGATTGGCAGCAGATCTTAGCTCAGGGCTAATCTTCCTCAAAAAAAAAAAAATTTTTTAAAAATTGTCTCCCCCATTAGGCTGGAAATACTCCAAAGGTAGGGATTTTTGTCTGCTTTGTTCTCTGCCGTGTCCTCAGGCTTAGAATACACACAGTAGGAACTCACTAAATATCAGGTGAATGAATAGATGTTGTAGAGGGAGAAGAATTCTCATAAAAATCCAGATTTGGGAATTCTCTTGAAAATGTGGAAAATCGCACAGCGTTAGACCCCTTTTCCCACACTAGTCAGTGGAGCTGAGGAGAGGCTACCCGGCTTAGACAGAAGGTGGGCTTTCCCCCCCGGCCACATTCCCCACTACTTCCCACAGCCTCTGTTATGGAGGCTGTCAGCTGTGAAAATCATCCCCCCCTGTTTACTTCAGAGTGGAGAAATATTTCTGTGCCTTTGACTCTGTAGAAAGTGAAGGAAATGAAAGCTAGACTGACAGGCCCTGCTGTCCATCCTCTCTTGCATTACAGTCTTCAGAAATCCCAAGATATTTGCAATTCCTTAAACATGCCACACTGTGGAGTCCCTTTGGCTCTTTGCATATAGGAGACCCTTCTCTGGAATGCTTTTCCCTCCTGCTCTACCTGGAAAGCATCTCATCCTGACACTGGGAATGGGACACTGAAGAATCAGGAGCTGAGGATGTAGAGGTGGGAAGGAGCAAAATCATGTGGCGTCATCTTTCTCTACATTAAGGAGTTTCTAGGACTTTCTTCTGCCAGTGACGGGAAACAACCGAAGAGTTACAAGTTTGTTTTAGAGGCAGAAAGATCCTCTGCCACATAGCCTGTGAAAGGTTAATATTATACATTTCTCTGTAATACAGAGGACATTATATTTCTGCCATCTGAAGGCGGTCTGTGTTTAGAGCATTTGTGGTCTGATGTGGAAACGAACATTCCAACATCAAGCCAGATCAACTCAACTCAAGTGCTGAACAATTGTAATAATTAAGGGGCCCACTAGGGGCTGATCTCACACAACATTTCTATACCTAAAACCTGCATATTGTTTACTTTCCCATTTCTAACCATTGACTTTTCTCCAAACCAATATCTCAGGCCTTAAAGTCCTTGAAAATTTTTCTCTAATTTGTCTCCAGTATCTAATAGCACCAAATACTGTCCATTCTTCCTTGGAAGTTGATGCACGTAGGACTGCGGGGCAGTCCTCAAGGTCAGCTCAAGGTCACCATTGAGCCTAAAGTTTTGTGCCCTTTGGTAGGTCAGGCAGACAGGATAAGTCAGTCAGCTACAAAGCATGATTTTTCCTTAATTGAAAGCATTTTCACAGTATCCATGATGAAGAATAAAATCACATTTTGAGTGAATGGGATTTATGAATTCCACAGACGCTATTCAATTTTATTTTTTAAAAGAGGTTGGACTTGTTGGAAAAATAAATAAAGAGGTCAAAGGGATGAGGTTACGAAAGACTATGGAAGTGGGGAGGAGTCTGGAGAGTTCCTCTCATTTTTTTCCTCATTACTTCATCAAATTAATTTAAGTATGTGGACAAGAGATAGAATAAAAACTTTGAATGCTAGATTTCTTTCTTTTTTTCTTTTATTTGAAAAACGTGGGGAGAGGGTAGTCCTAGGAACATGAAAATTATCTGCTTTTTATTTTTTTTTGCTGGAAAAGATTGGCCTTGAGCTAACATCTGTTGCCAATCTTCCTCTTTTTTTTTCCTCCCCAAAACCCCAGTACATAGTTGTATATTCTAATCATAGGTCCTTCTAGTTCTTCTATGTAAGTTGCTGCCACAACATGGCTACTGACAGACAGGTAATATGGTTCTGTCATGGGAGACTGAACCTGGGCCACCAAAGATGAGCATGCTGAACTTTCATCACCAGGCCATCAGGGCTGGCCTCTGAGAAATGTTTTTAACTACCAATGTCCAGGCCTCACACCAAATCATTCTATCACAATGCTTCAGCTGGAGCCCAGGTCCTGCATATTTTTAAAATATCCCCAGGAGATTCAATGCACAGCAAGTGTTGACGACCACTTATCAGGCCTCCTTGGGCCCCAGGGTCTCAATAAGCATTTGTTGAAGTGAATTTGTAAGATGAGGAGCTTGAACAAAGCTGACTTCTAACATCCATTCTCACTGTACCACTCAATAATTCCATGGCCAACTATAATAAATTTTTTGCATATGCAAAATGACTCCCCCAATCTACGCTTTTCACACGAGAAATAAGCAGGCATCTATTCAATCTTCATGTAGGACCAAGGAAATAATTCCCCCACTCCTTTATAACTGGTGGGAGAATCCATAATTACTAATATGGAGATTATCTGAGTTTGTGTTCCAGATACAGTGTTGGTCCATCTCAGATCTTTTTAGCTTCTTTGGATGTATTGAAAGAGTGGCTTAAAACTTGGCTTAAATGAAATACTTTTGCTTCCTTCTACATTATGTCATTCAAACTTTACACCTTTGGCAACATGTAATCTCCTGTCGAACAGGAAATAGGAGTTTGTCTGCTAGTGTAAACTGTGATCAGGGATTAAAGTCAAGTGTAGTAGGACTGTTTCATGACCTCTATAAATGAGATCTGAGTAAGAGATAAAATATTTCTTGGCTACAACTACAGTGATCCCAGGAAAACGTCAATCAGCTATTTCATGGCCCAGGTCTGGGTAAGCACTTGTTCTCTCGCTTTACAGAAATGTGAAATTCTCTTTCTTTTAGACTTGTGAAGATTTGGTTAAACGTCATTAGTGACCATATCTTTTTAGAATTTGTACAGCCTTAATGCATAGTAATTTCTTTTTGTTTTCTCTCTTTTTTTCTGTTAAGGGATATAGAAAGCCAACAGAACCATGTAACCAACTGAATCAGGTCCTTGGTAAAAGGTAGGGCCAGGAAAGCAAAAGTCAGAAAAAAGCGAATCAAAAAGCCAGCATCATCCATTTGCTTTTGACAAGATAAGGCAAAGAGAAAGTCAAGATTCACCTTTTGAGATAAAAATAGGATGTTTGAGTCTGAGAAAGACAGTAGTCTGGAAAGCCAGGCTTTGTTAAGAAAGGCTCTTCTGAATTATTTTAGCTCTCACTGGCATATCTTGAGGATAAACAGGAGGAAGATGAAAGCTTCCATGTGGAGCATTTGCTGAATAGAAACCGTTGCCCCAGTGAGATGACTGTGTTTAAACGGGAAGAGACCGAAGTATCCTAATCGGTAGATTTAAGACCCCCCATTCCCTCCCACTACCCAAGGGATGAGAGTGTGAGGACGATTAGGTCCACATCCAAATAAAGCAGCTACAATTGTCTTTGTCTATATGAATAGTCATGTATGAACATTTTCAATGCCAAAACAACTGCCAGCTTTAATCCAAGCTAAGGCTTATTTTCTGCACATAGGAGGTGAGGAGCAAGATTGAGCTGGAGGGACAGTCCCTCACTATGTGCCTTCTAAGAGAGCATCAGTGTCCACACATCAGGATCCTAGGGGAGCAAACACAGCAGGGCGTGTCAAGGAGGGGAAGCAAGGCAGGTTCCATTGGCCACTGAGAAAGAGGAAGAACTGAGAAGACTCCAACTGCGACTTACCAGGGGAACTGAATCCTTCGAAGGATAAAGTTCCTGTGGGATTCTTTGAGGCAGATAACCCTGACTTGAGCTACAAAGAATATAGGGGACAAGATTGTTTCATGGATTTCATCAATGAAATTAACATGAAAGATGGTAATTTAACCCCAAAATGTGAAAGAAACACAAAGTAATCAACATTTTGGGCTAAGGAAAACCTCTCGCTCTGTAAATAAGGGAAGAGGATCATAAAACTGGACACCTGGATCCCACCACCTCCAGATCCTTGCAGCCCAACGAGATTTTAGCAACTGACTTTGTCTTGCCGCCGGCCAATGATTTCTCATTCTACAGAAGGATTAACTTAACAAAAGGATACAAAATGTGTATTAACAAAAATGTGCTAGGTAGTTTCTATATACAAGGTACTATGCTAAGTATCTGGGGATACAGAGGTCAATGAAGCATGATCCTTACCCTTAAATGATTTACAATCTAGTAGGGTTGAGAATACTTGATCCGATGGAACATAAAGTAGAATACAATGATGGGTACAAGACGATCACAGGTCTAGTGGAAGGAAGTGACTCTTTGATTAAGGATTCTAGAAGCAGTCACAGAGGAGGTGCCTTTTTTACTGAGCTTTAATGCTTGAATAGATCCTAATGGATTGGAAGGGAAGGTGTTTTGGTTGGCAGGGGAGGGACTGGGAGATGCCATGGAAGCCAAGACACAATAAAATAAAAAGGATTAAGTGATGTTCTTGCTAGACTCTGATGTCAGTGATTTAGTGACCAGAAAGCTCCACCTGAGAGATGACTCGTCCTTTTTTAGCTCTTCAATGTTTTATGATGTATTAATATATCATGATCATAATATGGATCTTTGTATTTAAAATCCTAATGAGCAAATAGACCTAGTTTATAACCTGTCGTATTTTACATATAACTCCCCCCCCCACCTCAATTCCTGATATGATCCAACACCAAGTCAAGGAAAGAAATGTGGACTGGCTTAAATATTTAAAGAGACTGAGGTCACTTGTAGTTTCTTGCCAAGTCTACGGCCACCGGATTCTAGAAAAATAAGGAGCTGATTGTTCATTTTATAAGTAAACCACAAAGTTAAAGATTCACCACATATTGCATTAAAAACCCGTAGCTGGCACAAGGTGACACCATGTATTTATTTCTGATATGAGAAACTAGACACACCTGTTATTAACAAATAATGACATGATACTGTGAAAGAACACCTGGAAAAACATACCAGGGCTGCCTAGTCACATCATTTCCTCACACTGGTAATTATTGCTGGGCTTCTCACTGAGACACTTCAGAATTCTCTAGGCCAGTAGTTCTCAAGTGAGGGGCAACTTTGTCCCCGGGGTACATTTGGCAACGTCTGGAGACATTTTTGGTTGTCACAATTGGAGAAGCATCTAGTGGCATCTAGTTACTGTCATCTAGTGTGTAGAGGCCAGGAATGCCATCCTAAAATGCAGAGGATAGCCCCACATACACAAAAATAGAATCACCTGGCCCAAATTGTCAATAGTGCGGAGGTCGAGAACTTTCCTCTAGACTACGAACCACTTGGAGTGAAAATGAGTACCCTAAAAGCATTCACCCCCAGATTTCTGACCCCAAATCTTAAGTCAGATCTGCAGATTTTTGGTACAATATCATACAGGAAGTCACATCCACCCTAATTATGCAGTTGTCAGGTAGAGTAGTAGCCTGAATTCAAATCTTCATTTAACTATTTACCGAGTGACCGCTGGCTTTTAACCGCTTTGTGCCTTGGGTTCCCCATCAGTAAAATGGGGAAAATAATAGTAACCATTTCACAAAGTTGATGTGATGTCTAAGTAAACAAATGGAAAGTGCTTACAACAGGGTCTGGCCCATGGCACTAAACAAATGCAAACTTTTGCGTTATTATTGTTACTTGGCACAAAGAGAAATTTAAAGATTTGCATTTATCTAGACCAATTGGCAAAAGTTCAGTCATTTCAATAATAATTCAATTATTTCCAAGTATTATCTAAATTACTATTTGCTCAAGATGTTTTTTTTTAGTTGTCACCCTTCACACTCTTTATAAACTTTTTGTGTCCTTCATAGGTTTATTGTCTTCATTGTATTTTCCTAATACACATGAAATAATGCATGCTATCAAAGCAAAGTTTTCCTGTTCCACATAAAATCCTCTCATGCACTCGATTGGTGGGCATGCCACAATGAGACAGCCAACCCCTTTCTAGTGGACTTTTGTCATTCATTTGTCTGCTCAATGTTTAAGCATCTCATGCATCTTGCTGGGAGGCAGAGCCCATCTCCAGTCAAAGAAGCAATAATTGCCAAATATTTTTTTTCTCAGCTACCTTTGCAGCTAAGGCATGAGCATGAGCCCTCAGCTTCATCAGTCAGACTTCCCCATGCCTGAGTCTGAATCAGCAGCTGGTGACCAGAAGACGAAGGTACTGTGTCAATCATCTCAGTCCCAAAAAGATGAGCTCCATGGCTATGGGGGCATCCAGTCCTGGGAAGCTGAGGTGGCAGAGATTTTCTCAGTGGTCCAAGATTACCCAGCACTGAGTGAATTCCCAGAATTGCAAACTCAAATGCTAGAAGAAGTTGGCAAGGAATGCTAACGAGTAGCACGAGCCAGATCAGAGGGAGAGGGGACTGTGCAAACCCAAGCGCTCGTGCTTCATCGAACGCGGACATCAGCTGCTCAGTTCCAGTCATTTGTTTACACGTGGGGATATAAACCCTTACTACCAGGGCTGACTTTTCAAGAGAAACAGGAATTCTGAGTGTTATGTAAAATTGATGGGCAACCAATTAAAACAGCAAACAAACAAGCGAACCATCGTGTGGGGCAACATTGATGGGCACATGTCTACGAGCCGGCTTCAATCTTCAGCCTCCTATATGCCATCTAAATCCTCTCCCCTCTCACCCGCCCCTCAGTGGAAGGTTTAACTGAGAGAGAAGTCAAAGCAGCCTCTCTCTACCCCTGTAATATTAGTAAGACTTCAAGACTGCCCACATTTTTTACTAGCCTTCCGAGTAGAAGCCTTCTTCCCTGAATACAACATGGTTCCATGTCTCTGTACTTTTGCTCATGTTGTTTCATCTTCCTTTATCAATCCCACTTTGTCCGACTATATCCTACTTTTCCTTCTAAACCCTTCTCAAGGTTCACCTCCTTCTGGAAGCCTTTCCTAATTTCCTCTCCCTCTCCTGCATCCTCTACTCATTCACCTTAAGTTAGGTACCCCATACCACCCAGGGATAATATTCCAAACACTTAAAAAACAACCTCTTAGCCTCAGTTCTCTAGCAAAGAGATGGATAAAGCTTACGTGCTAACACTTTATCAGGGGGTACGATCCCAGGCCAGCAAGATTGAGGGGGAAACAGTACGAGGCAGGAAAGAACAAAAAGCACACGTAAGATACTATGTTCCTGCGCAGGCCACAGCTGCTCAAGAAAACACAGTTAGTAGCTTACCCCTGGGGGACACCTCTCAAGAGGCAGTATGAAATGACTACCCCTCAAAACAGTTATTTGGGGAGATGAAGGGTGAGGAAACTGTTGGCTCTTTCTGGTCTTCAACCCCGCATTGGTCAAAATCTGAGCCATGAGATAGTGACTCCCAGATACTGAATGAGTGTCCAGGTGCACACAGGCCTAGGAGCAGGGCTGCCTCCACAAGAATACCTTCCACATCATAGGAAATGATGCTTATCTGTCTTTTCACCAATGATGCAATCAATGACACCAATACCGCCTTTATCACTTATATCTTTAACATTTGCATAGTGCTCATCACAGAGTAGGGAGGGAGGTGAGTTTGGTTTAGTTCAGCAGACATTTATAAAACATTTAGGGTTGTCAAGTGGAATGAAACACAGGGGTGGGTGTTAATAACCTTAAATATCAAACCCATCTTTCAACTCAATATTGTAACTTTAGTAAATCTTTGTGTATTAGACTGCGTTCTCCAGAGAAACAGAATCAATGGGATAAATATATATACACACATACGTTATATATATATACATTTATTCTATGAATTACATATATATATTTGTTCTATGAATTGGCTCACACAGTCATGGAGGCCAACATGTCCCACCATCTGCCATCTGCAAGCTGGAGGATTGGGAAAGCAGGGGTGTCATTCAGTCCAAGTCTGAAGGAGTCTTGAGAACCAGAAGCTCCAATGTGCAAGGGCAGGAGAAGATGGATGTCCCAGCTCAAGAGGAGAGAACAGGAAGTGGCCCTTCCTTCGCCTTTTTTGTGCTAGTTGGGCCCTCAACAGATTGAATGATGCTCCCCCACATCCATGAGGCCGGATCTTTTTGGCTCAAGTCTACTGAATCAAGTGCTAATCTCTTCTGGGATTACCTTCACAGACTCACCCAGAGATAATGTTTTACCAGCTATCTGGGCATCCCTTAGCCCAGTCAAGGGGACACATGAAATTAACCGGCACAATCACCACACCAAGAGACACTGGCTTCTGGCCTCCCTCTCCATTCCAATCCCCTCCAGCTTCTCAGGCATCTGGATTCCCTTCAGGTGCCATAGGACAATCTTATCTTGGGTGGGTTGCTGTGGACAAAATTCTACCAAATTAAAATTCTGCAGTGTGTATAATATCTATTACTAGGCACCTGAGGTTTTACTCTTGTTGATGTTGAGTGATGTTCACATGCCAGTACAATGCACTTGATTTTTCTACAAGAAGGTCTTGTGTATCTTTTCAATCAAATAAAAATGTTCCTTTTAATGGTCTTTATTGCACTAATTAGTTTTAAACATTTGCCCCAATAAGATGTCCCTTCACTCCCGGAATTCCCCCGATGACACTGAAACAACAAATGAATATTTTTATATAGAAGAGGAATCCTCATCCATATGAGATTTTTATATTTGGTAGGGGGGAAAAATGGCTTTTTCAATTCTTTCCACTGTTCGTTTTGTGCATTCATGTAGCACATAATTATTTTGTCTGTGTGTTTGTTTGTTTTCTCAGCTACCTATTAAACATTTTCTGCGTATATAGCATCTGGCTAGATATCTTCATTCCCTGATAATTTAAAAGGCTTCCTGTTTTCTAGCCACTGAACATGTACCCCAAAAGTAAAATCAAAATTTCAACCTGCACTTCTCAGGGACCTGATGAACATAAGAGTGGGATTAAAAGGGGGATTTTAAAAAATGAGTTATGGAAAATAAAACAATTCTCTGTATCTAAATTACTAATTAAATTCCTAGTAATGCTTGATTCCATTTGTTACTTTAAGAATTCTATCTCTAAAAGTAGTCTCCACTATCAGGAAAGGTTAGGAAGCCTTGGATATCGGTTAAAAAGGGATGTGTACCCTTCATTTCACCCTTTGGCAACTGCGTTTCCTAGGGCAAAATGGTCAGCAAGTGATTTATGAACTTCCTGTTCTATTAACTATCTGTTTAATCACGGATTAAATCACTATGCATGACTTATATTACCATTTTCTACAGCCTTTATTTAAAGGGAGTTCTGGAATATTCGTGAGATCTGAAATGCAGGCTGAAAAAAGATTTTTATGGAACTGGATTAGTCTACCTTTTGCCATGTGTAGATCATCAAATAAAGCTTATCCGACTCCTGAGGGGAGCCCACACATGCTGTGGTCCTTGAGAGAGCAAAGGGCCTCAGAGCAAATAACTTTCAACATGTACCTTCTTTATAGAAAGTTCAGGTCTTGAAGTCAGCCAACAACACAGAACCAGAATCTGGGGGAGTTCAAAAGTCGAGGAGCTCTTATCGTAGGCATCTTAGGTCATGGTGTACCCTTATAAAGCAAAATTTAATTTATAACATGGAACAGGCTTTAAGATGCCATAAAAAGCAGTAAGCGTCTGGAAACGCGGATCTTGCATCTTGCTACTGACCCTGCTTTGCCTAAAATAATGAGATGAATAGTCAGAAATAAAAAGATTCTTTTGCACATTATCGCAGGCAATGCCAACAAATTAGCAAATTTCAGAACAAAAAAAAACATTGTTTTTTATTGATGTTAATGCACTTTAGTAGGAAAAGGGTAGATAAATGGTCCTATTTGGAGTCTTAGATTCAAAAGAGCCTTAAGATGGAAGAGACTTTACAAGGCACTGGTCTAACCCCCTCACTTCAGAGTTATAAAAATGGAAGCCCGTAAAGAGAAAGCGACTTACTTGTGGTCACCAGCTAATTGCAGAGAAGCAGGATGTCACGGACAGCTTGCGAGCGAGATGGCCAAGGAAACTTGTATGTCCTTGGAGTGACCTTGTGAGCAGCCACCCACCCTACCTCATCCCCACCAGGCTGATTCTGATTCTAACCAAAGCTCTTTATACAAATTAAATTAAATTTACTAATTTAAAATATTTAAATTCATTAAATAAGGATTTATTTATTATTAACTAGTAATTAAAAATAAAACTATCTGAGAAAAGATTGCTTCTGTTCAGGTGATATGTGTATTCCTGAAAACCTATAAGGTTAATTTTTACAAATAAAATATACTTTAGACACTTTGCTCGCTTCATATTACTCTCAGGTGTATTCAGCATAGTTAACCACTTTCCTTCTTAAAACGTCCTCTTGCCTTTCTAGACACCGCGTTCTTCCAATTTTCCTCTGAACTTACTTGCTACCCTACGGTCTCCTTTGTGTCTCTTCCTCTGCCTTTATCCAGTAGGTGAGCATTGGCACATCTAAGGCTTGGTCCTGGGTCCTCTTCTTTTCTCTCCGCTTCTCTTCTCCATCAATAATCTCCACCCAGCTTATGACTTACATGTATGCCGATGATTCCCAAAGGTATCTTAACCCAGGTGTCATTCATACCCAGCTGCCAGTTTGACATCTCCACCTGGGTGTCTAGTAAACATCTCACGCTTACATAGTCAAAGCCAAATATCTGATCCCCCTGCCCTGAGATCTCTTCCCCCATCCCAGTCTTCCTCCCCTTGGTTAGCGGCACCACCTTCTACACAGGGGCTTGAGCCTCAGATCTGGGAGAGACATCTTCGATTTTCCTTTTCATTCCATCCCCACATTCAACCCAGCAGCAAGTCCTCTTGGTTCCACTCCCGAATCTGTGCCCATTTCTAGACCCACTTATGCATCCAAACCACCCGCATCTCTCACCCGCTCCCCTGCAAAAGCCTCTTAACCTGTCTCTTTTCTTCAGCTCTGCCCCCTGAAATCCATCATGCACACACACAACCAAGGCAATCTCTCAAACAGTAACTCAGATCCTGCCGCTCTCTTCCCTAAAATTCTGTACTGGTTTTGCAATTGTCTACAAATGAGCTCCAAATCCCTCACCATAGCCTGGAAGGCCCCCTCCTCCCACAGCCCCCTCTTACCCGCCCCCCACGGTTGGCCTCCCCACTTGCTCACCTTCATATCACCCTACTCATTTCTGTCACAGCATCACACTTTTCACAATCTGTAATTATGTTGCTTTTGTCTTTATCTTCTTCTTTATGTTTCCCCCCAAAAGAATGCAAGCTCCGCCAGGACCCAGACTTCGTCTTGTCACCACCAATCCCCAGTGACTAGCAGAGTGCCTAGCACATAGTGGACGCTCAATAAATTATCTGTTTAATTCTTTTAATTCATTAAGTAAGTAATGGAGTCGAATGCGCTAACAAGTCTTCTTTGAAAGAATGCTAATGGGGAATAATTTAAGAATTACAGAATCACTCGCACAAACACACTTGTTCCCTTTTCGATGAGTAGGTCAGAATCTGTCTTCCTAACCTGCATTGGTTTAAAGTGAAAAAACCTGTGTACACACACACACACACACACACACACACACACACTTTCTTCAGCCAAATTATCCATTTACTCAAGGAGTATTTGCAGGAATTAAAGTCCTGCTCAAGAAATTTTTATATCCCTTGGAAGTTGTCGTAACAAAATCTAGCCTATGACCAACAGCTCCCTAAAGAATTCATTGCTCTCAGTCACCCAGCAAAGACATGTTGTAAGTCAGGCGTCATACAAGGCTTCGCGAGGAAGGTGAAGAGGAGGTAGTCCCCGCCCTTGGGAAGTCCTGTTCCGGGGTGAGAACGGTGTCAGCAGGGAAACAAATGAAAAAACCAACACAGCGGGGTGAGGGCTGAGCTGGGGGGCAGCCTGCACCCCACAATGCTACATACTCATTTCTTGAGCTGCTAATTCCACCCTCTCCTCCCATCCTCATGATCTCTCTCCCTTTTCCCTCTTCTCTCTATTGTCTTACTTCCTGTATGCTGCTCCTTCTGCTCTTCTGTATTGGACATTTCTTGTTTTAGCCAGCCTACCATCCACTCCCCCTTCTGTCATTAGGAGCACCCTAATTTTCTCTGGGTAACCACTCCTTCCCCACACTCAGGCCACTTGGTTTGCGTAGTGCTGGCTCCTCTTTCAGCTCTAGCCATGACGTGAAACCCAGTCCTCACAACGTCCCACCAGCTATGGTGGCCAGTTCAGAGATGAGCGTGAGTCCCAGTCTGGGCCAGAGAATCAGACCAGGACATGGGTTCAAACTTAAGGGAACAGAACACTCTCATTTTCTTTTCCCCAGTTTTGGAATTGTGAGGATGAAAATGTGGATCTGCTGGCATCCATCTTGCCTTTGAGAGGGGAGAAAGCAGAACTGAGAAACGGCAAGACACAGTGGCTCCTGGGAATATATTTTTTGAGTAGCTGGATCCAGCTATGCCTGAAGCCGACTGTTTTTTCTAATTATGTGAGCCAATAAATTCCTTATTTGCTTAAGTTATTGTGAGTCAGACTTTTCATTACTTGCAATCAAAAAAGTCACAATATACCTTCTTAAATCCAAATTTTAAGGTTAGGATCCAAGTCCAATCGCAGTATTTTAGGTCTGGAGGTAAATGTAGAGATGAAAACTAACTCTTACAGTGGCATAGCAGAAACCTAAGAACTGTAGACTGTGACTCTGATATGACTATATTCCTAAGCTGTACCAGAGACCAGCCTAAAATGCAGGCCTTTGCTCTCCCAGTGCTATGAGTTGCTTTTTTGCCACAAAATGCTATATGAAGTCAAGGTGTTTTTCTTATATGGATGTTTTATTTTCTCAACTAGAGCAGAGGCACTTGACAAGACAGAGGTGGGAGCTGTGTTCTAGATTTTTCATACACCTTGTAGCCTAGTATATGTCTTACATGTGGCAAATATACAATAAGTACTTGCTAACCAGTGAGTGAAGAAGGCATTTTGTTCTGTGAGATTTTCATTTTACGCTTGCAAGATGAAATGTGTTACTTTCAGGGGTTTTACTACTGGAAAAGGATAAGAATGTAGAAATATAGCTATTTTCAGCAACTATAATCATTTCCTGCAGACTTCAGTCTTCTTGTCTTAGTCAAGCAACAATTTTTATGAAGTAGCCATTGCATGCAAACACTGTGGGGATTTGCCAAACAATAGGTTTGTCTTGGCTCTTGGGAATTTATTAACTAATGTAGAGGGGAAAAAAACTATAAACAAACATGACAAAATACTAACATTTTTGCTTTTGTTTATGTGGAGGAAAATATCAGTCCAAAAATCAACAATAATTTTTGGGTTCTATCTAAATTACAGTAAATAAGTTAAACACTATTAATTTTCCCTGCAGAAATAGATATTAGGCAAGAGTTCAACTTGACAGTTATATTTAGAAAACCAGTATCTATGTGCTTTTGTTATTTTGAGTACTGTGTGGCTACAGAATAATCTGAAATACTGGTGGTCTTGCTATCGTGTAATATGAGATTTTCCCCAAGTATTTCTGAAACCGGGAGCCAACTTTCTCTTTTTTTTTTTCTTTGAGGAAGATCAGCCCTGAGCTAACTGCTGCCAATCCTCCTCTTTTTGCTGAGGAAGGCTGGCCCTGAGCCCATCTTCCTCTACTTTATATGTGGGACGCCTGCCACAGCATGGCGTGCTAAGTGGTGCCATGGCTGCACCCAGGGCGAACCCGGGGCCACCGAAGCAGAACGTGCTCACTTAACCATCGCGCCACCAGGCAGGCCCAGGAGCCAACTTTCTTTAACTATACTCAGTTGGTTGTCTGTTTGCAAAAGTAGTTAGATAATGCGTTACTAAGCCTCCCTCCCACCCAACCCCCCCGTAGATAACGTCTCTGACACTTGGGTCACCATAGTAATGGGTACTTAAGTTTCCCAGGAACTAAGAGTTGACCCCTTGTCCAGTTCAGGCAGATTGAGACTTCTGACTCATCAACTGGGCCTACATGAATGACCAATAGGTGACCCTTTGAAGTCAGGAGGCCGAAAACTCTACCCCCAGATCATGCTAATGCTGCTATTTTGTGAGCATGCGTCCTATGAAGAGCCATGAAGCTTGGTTACACTTGGGCAGATCATCAATTACTTCACTTCTCCTTATCTCTTATCTTATCTCCTTATCTCTAATCATCAATTCACACACTTCAGAACACACTGTCCCACTATCCCATAAATATCTTAATCCTCATTTTCAAGGAAGTAGACTTGAAATTTGTTCTCCCTCTCCTTGCTTGGCTGCCTTGTGAATAAACCCTTTCTCTGCTGCAAATTCTTTGTCTTGGTGATCGGCATGCCATACAGTGGGAAAAACGAACCTGGTTCAGTAACAATTGGAAATGTTATTAAATATACATTACACAACATAATGTGTTTGCTGTGAGAATCATGGCAACTGATAAGGGGTTTTTGTTTCTTGGTCTTTTTACCTTTTTTTTTTATTGAGTTCTCAACAGTTAACATCAATGTGAGATTTCAGTAGTATGTTATTTCTTGTCTGTCACCACGTAAGTACTCCACTTCACCCACTGTGCCCCCCTGCACCCCCCTTCCCCTGGTAACCACTGAACTGTCTTCTTTGTCCAAGTACTTGTTTATATTCCACATATGAGTGAAATCATCTGGTGTTTGTCTTTCTCAGACTGGCTTATTTCGCTTAACATAATTCCCTCTAGGTCCTTCCATTTTATTGCAAATGGGATGAATTTGTCTTTTTTACAGCTGAATAGTATTCCATTGTATATATTATATATATATATATATATACACCACATCTTCTTTATTCAATCATCAGTTGACAGGCACTTGGACTGTTTCCACATCTTGGCTATTGTGAACAGTGCTGCAAGGAACATAGGGGTACATATGTTACTTTGGATTGTTGATTTCAAGTTGTTTGGGTAGATATCCAGTAGTGGGATAGCTGGGTCATATGGTATTTCTATTTTTAGTTTTTTGAGGAATCTCCATACTGTTTTCCACAGTGGCTGCCCAGTTTGCATTCCCACCAGTAGTGTATGAGGGTTCCCTTCTCTCCACACCCTCTCCAACATTTGTTATTTTTAGTCTTAGCAATTATAACCATTTTAAGAGGCGTAAGGTGATATCTTAGTGTAGCTTTGATTTGCATTTTCCTGATGATTAGTGATGTTGAACATCTTTTCATGTGTTTATTGGCCATCTGTATATCTTCTTTGGAAAAATGTCTGTTTATCTCCTCTGCCCACTTTTTGATCGGATTGTTTGCTTTCTTATTGTTCAGCTGTGTGAGTTCCTTATATATTATGGAGATAAACTCCTTGTCAGATATGTGATTTGCAAATATCTTCTCCCACTTGGTGGGTTGTCTCTTCATTTTGATCCTAGTTTCTTTTGCCTTGCAGAAGCTCTGTAGTCTGATGAAGTCTCACTTGTTTATTTTTTCTTTTGTTTCCCTTGTCTGAGAGGACATGGTATTTGAAAAGACCCTTTTTAGTTCAGTGTCAAAGAGTGTACTACCTATATTATCTTCCAGAAGTTTTATAGTTTCAGGACATATCTTCAAGTCTTTGATGCATTTTGAGTTTATTTTTGTATAGATAGTGGTCTACCTTCATTATTTTGCAGGTAGCTATCCAGTTTTCCCAACACCATTTATTGAAGAGACCATCTTTTCTCCATTACATGTTCTTGGCACCTTTGTCGAAGATCAGTTGCCTGTAGTTTCTTGGTTTTTTAGCTGTTGCATTAGTTTCCTAGGGCCGCTATAATGAAGTACCACAAATCGGGTGGCTTAGAAAAACAGAAATTTATTGTCTTGCAGTTCTGAGGGCTGGAAGTCCAAAATAAAGGCACTGGCAGCACTGTTCTCCCTCTGAAATCTGCAGAGGAGGATCGTTCCCTGCCCTTTCCTGGTGTCTGGTGGTGGCCATCAGTCCTTCATGTTCCTTGGCTCGCAGCCAAATCACCCTAATCTCTGCCTCTGTCATCACCCGGCCTTCTCCAGTGTGTCTGTGTCTTCACATGGCATCTTCCTCTTCTTATAAGAGCACCAGTTATAATGGGTTCGGGCCCACCTTAATGACCTCATCTTAACTTGGTCACATCTGCAAAGACCCTATTTCCGAATAAACTCACATTCACAGGTCCTGAGGGTTAAGACCTCAACGCATCTTTTGCTGGGGGTGGGGAGGGCAGAGAGAAGAGGTTACAATTTAACTCATGACAGATGCACAAGTACCATTTTTAAGAAGTGTTAGAAACTTAACTTTGGTGAGCCGTACAGAAGGAAAGACTCTCTTCGGCAATACTGGTTTACGACTGTTATTGAAACTCATAAGGTTCAAAGGAAACTAGAACTTTGCTGGCATCAGCACTTTGAGAACCACCAAAATCCAAGAGATGCAAATGAATAGGCCGGGTCTAGTAAAGGAAGATGTTACTTTATTGTACAGCAGCACCTGTAATAATTCAGAATCACTAAATATTTACAATGATACAGGAAAAAAAAAAATCCAAACCCCTCCCATCACTTTTCTCGTGCCCTCTCTCCGCCCATCTGGTCTTCTCATTCTTCTTTCCCAGGCAGTTCTTCTTCTCCACTCTGGGCCTCCAGCCGTGACAGCCTCCAGAAATGGCCTGGGGTCATAGGAATTCTCCTTCCTCCCCATGCCCCACCCCTACCCCCCTGTTGCTTGTAATTACTGGTCACCTTCCTACATACCCATCCAACTCGACTGCGGGCAAATTTAAATAATCAAGAGGTGGCTATAGTAGTTGTGACCTAGAAAAATCAAAAGGTGTGTCAGCTTCTTACTTGGCCTCTAAGCTTTCTATCTTTCCCCTCACTGAAGCCATAAACTCTATCTCTTCTTTATGCATTTCCTGTGCTCAGGAACTCAGCACCCATGAGCAAAACTTATCTCCACGTCAGCATTGTACACCAAATTGCCCCGTTCCTCCTGAACTTTGAGCTTCAACAGCCTGGGGTGGGAGAGGGAGAGAGGGTGCGAGATGTCACTGAGCAAGAATTCTAGGAGGGGTGAGTGACACAGTGGTGACACAGAGAGGACTTGCCTCTGAGAAGCCTGGGGCTGGAAAAATGAGGCAGTGGACTATAGAACACTAAATTAGATACCAAAGACAAAAAAAATAGTGAGTGGTCAAAGCATTGGTTGTTAACTTATAATTTTTTGTCTTCTCCCCCCATTCCACTGTCAATTCCAAGAGTTTTGCCTGGTTCGCCACAGCATCGCCAGCACCCGGCATCCTGCCTGGTGCATAAGAAACTCCAGTCTCTCTGGCCGTCTTTCATTTCCTCTAATTTGCAAAGCTCTTTCCTATTTCTGAGTCTTAGCACAAGACAAGACCTTCTGGTCTGGAACACTTTCTCTTCTCTCTTTTTTTTCTCATCCTTTGGTCCACTGCTTAAATGTTAGCTCCTTGAAGAGCCCCATCTCTATTTAAAGTACCTACACACACACACACAGGTTAGCCTCTGTTACAGCATCTTGTTTATTTTCTTCACAGCCGGTACAACAATTTGTAATTTCCTTTTTTTTCCTCTAAAGATTGGCATCTGAGCTAACAACTTTTGCCAATCTTCTTCTTTTTTTTTTTCTTTTTCCTCAAAGCTCCCCAGCACATAGTTGTATATTCTAGTTGCGAGTGCCTCTGGTTGTGCTATGTGGGACACTGCCTCAGCGTGGGCTAATGAGCAATGCCATGTCCGCGCCCAGGATCCGAACCTGTGAAAGCCTGGGCCGCCAAAGCAGAAGCACGTGAACTTAAACCACTCGGCCATGGGGCAGGCCCCAATTGTTTGTTTCTTGTATAGCTCTGACACTTGACTGTAAGTTCTAGGAAGAGAAAATTCGTATCCGTCTGGTTCACTGGTATAGTTCCAGCAATAGCACATCCAAGGCACTCAACAGATAAAGGTTAAAAGAAGAAAAGAATGAATATGGACAATCAGGATGTAACAGACCTATTAGAATTTTAATACTATGTTGTATGGGAACTTAGCATAAAATAAAGACACTGTCTTAGACCAGAAGATAAAAGATGAATTATTTAATAACTATTTAGGATCGACTGAATAACCAAAACTAAAGGTGAATTCATCCCTTCCTTACTCCATATCAAAATCAATTCCAAATGGAGCAAAGCGCTAAGACTTAAAGAATGAAGTCACTAAAAGAACTTGAAGAAGATGTACAAGAAGTTTTAATCCTCTAAATGCAGAGACTTTTTCTAAGCAAGCCGAAGAAAACAAGATTGATATATTTGAATACATAAAAACAAACACTTTCTTCACACGCACATACATACTCAAAACATAAACAGAGACAGAGGACACATAACAAATCCTGAAAAGATAATTATTATACTTGACAAAAGCCTAGATTTTATTATAAATAAAGTGTTGTTACATATAAATAATGAAAAGACTAATAACTCAAAATAAAAATAAAGGACATAAACGAGCAGATCACAGAAAAATTCACACAAATGCCTTTTGAGGAACAGGATATATAATTTTAAGACTATGAAAAGAAAGGAATGTAAGTTAAACGGTAAGATGACCATTTTCCATCTTCGAAATTGGCAGAAATGAAAACTGTCATAATGTTTAGTGTTGGCCAGTATGTGGGGAATGAGCACTGGCATTTTATTGTAGGGAGGTACACATCCTGTCTTCTGAAAGTCAGCCTCATGGGCCAGCTGGTCTTTGAGAGTGGCTCAGCAATTTTATGCCTGTACAGAGGACAAGTTGGCAACATCTATCGGAATTTTAAATGCACATAATCTGGCCAGCAATTCTACTCTAAGATTTTATTCTATGGATAAACATGCACACATACGCAAAGATGCCTAAACGAAAATATTCATGCAAAAGACGAAGACAACTTAAATGACCCGGAATAGTGGACTGATGAAATAAGGTGTGGTTCATATCTATAATAGACTACCATGTAGCCACTGAAGAAGAAAAAGAAAATTTATAATAGACTACCATGTGGCCACTGAAAAAGAACTTGGCCACAAAGAGCCAATGTCACGTAACTCTTTAGAATATTAAGCATATGAGTCATGGAACAGAATGCATTGTACAAACCCATTTCTTAAGAAAAAAAACAGACCAAAGAGAGATAAATAGACAGAGAGAGAGAAATAGAGAAATAGCAGATGTGGCTATATATGCATACCATTTCTGGAAGGATTTAGAAGAAACCACCGGTGGGAAGGGCTCACTTTTCATGGCAACTTTTCATATTATCAGGAAAAAAATGTACATCTGCACGTATTATTTTTTTAACTTAAAAACTAGTTACATTATAAAAGTGTTAGCATAACTCAATGTAGCCTTCAAAAAGACTCACTGTAATGATAATAGTGATGTTCATAAAATAGTAAGATTTTTCAGTCTTGTTTGGGTAATGCTTTTTTTTAAGGTTAAAAATTTCAAATGAACACTACCCTCCCCCCCGCCCCCGGAAAAAAATAACTCTTTCAATAATCTAGAAGTGAGGCAGTTTCAACCTTTTAGTTGTGAATAAGACATTCATCTCTAAAAGCCTATGCTTGATTTATTAATAAATATTTTATTTTTAAAAGATGGCCTACCAAGGCAACTTGGGCAGAGGAAACTCATTTGTAGCTAACGCCACTCCCTACCCATCCCCAACAATGTATTCAAATTCAATACCAAAAGTTACTTATTAAACTCAAGAGCTATTATGCCCTGGGAAAAACCATTATAAACTTAGCCTGTAGGAGAACTGATCTCTTAATGAAACACACAACTGTCTCAGAAAAAAACGAAAATGGGCAATCGTCACGTAAGTATTTATTGCCGTTGGGCATGAAACAGAGTTTTAATTTTGGTTAGCACGTGGAGAAATTTAAACTATGAAATCATGATTGATACTATTATACTTTATCATTATGGTTACCCCTTGTTGTTGATTTTCACAACAGCATACTATGCTTTTTAAATGCATTTGGAATATCCTTTTTCTCCATTAGTCAAAAATCTCACCGGAGGGGCTAAAGTGTTTAAAACAAAGTGGTAAACACTGCCTTGCCGGAAGCCAGTGGTTAGTATATATTTGTGGAATGTATGACTAATGCCGTTAGTTGTAGCAAAGTTGCACAAAACTTCATTGACTATGCCTATCAGAGTCGCGTAGGAAATAGGTTCTTGTTGCAAATGCGTAGGAAATAGGTTCTTGTTGCAAATAACAGTAGACCAAGGCAAAAATACTTCTCCCAGTCCTTATAACTTGGATTGAAAGGAGAAAATATTCCGGTATTATTTCTAAACAGCACCAAACATCCAGATATTTGCAATATCCATGGAATGGACTTAATATTTTACTCTTCTTCTGAAATGCCTAGTGTGAATAGTGTTTCCATGAACTATTAATGCCTAAAACACTGCCATTTGGAATCAACTATGCCCAAGGCAGTTCAGAGTTAAATCTTGATTTTTTTACATTGAAAAATGTATATCTAAAGCTGTTGCAATAAGAATTTTAATAAGATTTTGTTACACCTATTACAGTTTCCTACAGCATGAATGATTCTTCGTGTGTACACTAGGTGTGAAGAGAATAAAACTTTAAAATTTTCTAAACTATAGCTTTTCTTATAAGGTTTTTTCCTTTGCTCTAAACTAAACTCATACTCCGATGGCTGCAAACCTACAAATATCTTCTTTGGAGAGGCATTATTTTTAAAATCATCTGTAAATAATATTTTCATACTAGCCAAGACTATGAGCCTTCCATTCATTGTATCTTTCAGAGAAACTGAAACCTGCTTTTCAAATAGTTCTGATAGATGCAGAGGGTTTGGGGAACGATGGTGGACCCCTGAATTAGGAGTTTAGGGATAGACATTTTTATCCCTTGAAAGTCAACCTCTTGGGGCTGCTGGATTTTGTGAGCGGTTTAGGATTTTTACGTATTTCTTTTTTGAATCCTCAGAGCCAGTCTTACTCCCTCTCAGAAGGCAGTCAACAGTTGGCCAAAGGGGACACCCAACCCTCGGCAGTCTTGCAGCCTCTCAGCCACCCATCAGGGCATGGAGAGCCAGAGGCCCAACAGCCTGTAAGCACTTTATTTTCCCTCCAAATCCTAAGTACGGCCGGGCTTTCTCATGGGCCCAGCATTCCTTGCCAATGACTTGTCATGTTGGCTCCTCCACGATCCTCCAGTCAGAAAATTGTCATCATCAGGCATCATCTGCAAACAGAGAAGTGTCTCGCTGGAAAATGTTTGTTACAGTATTTGCAGCTAAGGAGAAAATGTAACCTAGGAGCTCAGCTTACAGTTGCAACAGTATCCCCTTCACAGAGCCCTAGAGTAGAGGGCATGATGCTAAAATGTGCCACTATGACATTTTAGAAAATACTAATGGAATTTAACATGTGCGCAAAGAATGAATATGTTCAAAGACTGTGCTTCGAAATAAGTAATTGCAAAACCTTTTTAAAGGACAAAAAATGGTCCCAGTAATGACTTAAAGTATTTGCATTAGAAAATGACTTGAATATGCAAAAACTTAAAACTACAATGTCTGCAGTTTTAAACCAGCTACACAACCAAAACAAATTTACAAATACGTCATGATGTGCAAAAGTATGTTACTGATTTAGTGTAATCGACCATGCTAGTTTGCTGAGATTAAGTGGCCGAACTCAATGTAAAAATGGTCCTGATTGCGATAATGTGGTTTCTTTTGAGTTGCAGCATATCTAAACTATGAGGTGATGTGTGACTTTTAGATTCTCCTATCACGTTTGTCTATCCAAATTACCGAGAAACTTTTGTTTGTAAGATTCTCTATAATACAGTTGGAACTTCTCTTGGCTAAGATGCATAATTTTGATATCAAATCTCCCTCTGTTCACTGTTCTTTTATCATTAGCCTGCAAGAATTAAAGTACAGCTATTTGGCATATATACAATCATAAATAGAAACACAAATGCAGGCATTGAAATCACGTGCTAGCCCTTGGTCATCCTGATGGTCCAATATGCTTTTTATTAGTTTTTAAGTTATTAGCATTAAGCACACTATTTAAAAAGCTTACTAGGAAAGTTTTGCATCCCCAAGAACATGTCCACAGACCAAGGTCCACAGATAACTGTTTGACAAACATTGCTCTAAAGCCAATAGAATATTGGCCAAGAAAGTACACTTTCCAAGGTACCGTGACATGCAATTCTAGCCAATTCTGAAAACTGAAAATTGCTTTTTTCCTTTGTGCTTTCTTCCAATCCTTTTGCCGTCGTTAATGAGTTTTTTGAACTGAAGGCACAGTGTTTGTGACTAACCTATTCAGAGCAGGAATAACTGATACTGAGTTATTATTGTTTGCTAAATCACACAGTGTTCAAAGAGTTTGCTTAGCCTGGAGGACATGTCCTTGGGCTCAATGAGCTTGTGCATAGACAGAAAAATAAGATCCACAGAAAAACCTGCTTAGGTTTAGTCAGATGACTCTTCTATTCTATTCTATGAGTTGTTTTCAAGAGAATCACCATCTAAAGGCAAACAGGGTATTGAGATAAATAGAGAGATGACTTTGCTATAAGAGTGTGGCTGGTGGGTACGGGCAGATTAATAGAAAAGGAGGGAGATTTAGCAGAGCCTTGATTGAAATAATCACAACTCAAGAGGACCAATGCTTTCTGGAAAATTATTTTCAAGGCTAACAAACGGGCACTAGAAAGGGCTACCACCTTGCTATTCAAAGCATGGACCCTGGACTAGAAGCAGCTCCCACGCTGCCTGGGTGCCAGCTAGCAATGCAGAATCCCGGGCCCCCCCAGACCTACTGAGTCAGATCTGCATTTTAACAACAGCCTCAAGTGAATCTTGTGCATTCAAGTCTGAGAAGCACTGGACTGGGGAACAAGTTCTCAAACTTGGCTGCACGTGTAAATCACCTCGGGAGTTCTAAAAACCACTGATGCCTGAGTCCCACCCCCAGAGAGTCTGAACTAATTGGTCTGGTGGTTGGCCGGGGCATTGAGGGTTGTAAATGCTCCCCAGGTGATGCTAATGTGCAGCAGAGTTTGAGAAACGCTGAACTGGAGCATACCACTGTCCTTATGAGAACAGATCAGCACACTGCTGATGAAAGCAGGTGTCACTGTGAGCGCCCGTAAGTGAAGAGCAACTCGTGAATGTGGGAGCATCTGCTCAGCGATCTGCCACAGTGTTTGTGAACATGCCACGTTTACAACTTGCTTGTGCCAATATTGAGCCAACATAAATATTGTCTAAAATGGAAGCCAGTTTGGGTTGTGTAGCAGGTGGACACCAGGTGAGCTCAGGTAAAGGCGGATCGGGAACATCTGGGAGCTGCACAACAGGTGGGGAGTAGGTCCAGATTCCTGAGAAGAGAAGGGAGGCTCTGGAGGCAGATAAAAATGTGACTGGGAGTTTGGGATACAAGTGAGTATGGTTTGAAGCTACAGTGTGCATTGACCTGTAATTCCAAACAGCAAACAATCATAGGGAACCCTGCACAGAAACCAGCCTCGACCACGCAGTCACACCTCTCCCATCAGGAAATCTTTGATCCCAGAAAGTGAATCCTCCAGAACATTACCGTGAGTATAAGAGGAAACAAAAAGGGGCTCTGGTATCAGGACAGCATGCACCAAAGATACCTTCTTTATTCGAAGACAAGTCTCCCATGCGACGTCTAGCTTACATTTTAGACACAATTAGACAATCTTGGCTTTCTTGTCTATAGCAGATAAAAAGCAATCATTTTAAAGAGGTGGAAAAAAGGCTGCCAAGGACAAATACACAGACAGAAGGAAGAACGTGCAAACTGAAAAACTGACACAGGAACTCTGAAGCTGTAGGGACCTGGGGCCACTTGTTGTAGGGGATGGAATCCGGGGCATCCTAGGGCATGCTGGCATGTGTGCTCTACCACACAATGACAAGAACCAGAACCGCCCGTAATGCTGGGCATACCTGGAGATTTAAAAGGGGCCCTCCGAAATGATGATGATAATAACTGATGTTTTTCAAGTGCTTGGCAGCCTGTGAGCTGTTCTGAGGACATGGGCTGTGGTCCATCAAGTTTGAGTCTTTCATTCTACCCAGCAGACCACGTACATGTTGTATCATGTAGTTCTCACAATGATTCTGTGAGGGAGATGCCACCATGATGATTCCCCTTTTAAATATGGGGCAAGTGAAGCAAGACGGGGTTAGGTAATTTGTCCAAGGCTGTTCCTCTAGTAAGAGGTGGAGCATGGGTTTGGACTCATGTACAAGTTCTTCACACTACGCCTTGGACTCCATAAAGGCTCATATACCAACCAGAAGCTGACCCAGTGGGACTTCTAAAACTATTGAAGTGGGTCATCCCCTCATCATTTCCTCTTTACCCCCATCCCTGAGCTCCCTCCATCTCCCTCCACCCATCCCATCAAGCTGGATCACATGCTCTTCCTTAGTGCTTCCGTTATACTCTGTGGGTAACACCATCACTCTTCTCCCATGTGGCTTTAGAACTGTTGATACACCTGCCCCACACTGGACTGATGGCTCCCTGGGGGTAGGACTGCGTCTTGTTCGTCTTTGCATCCCCATTACTAACACAGTACCTAGCACATACAAATGTTCAGTAGAAGTTTGATGGAGTCATCCGTTTACTACATTCTCTAAATGAGCCTTAAACCAATGTTCTGCTCAGTTGGAGCCCATATCCTACGTCCAGTCACAACCCCAGACCAATGAGTGAGTGAGGTTCTGGCATCCGTATTTTCAAAAACTCCCCAAGTGAGTCTAAGGTATTCAAAGTTGAGAACCATGCATCTAAATTCATGCATTCTTCTGGTGCAATGGTTCCCAAAGCTGGTCCCAGATCGGCATTATTGGATAACCTAGGATCTCGTTAGGAATGCAAATTCTCAGGCCCCAGATCTACTAAACAGAACCTCTGGGGGTAGGCCCAGCAATGTATAGCCGAACAAGCCCTCCAGGTGGTTCTGACGTTTGCTCAAGTTTGAGAAGCAATGTTGAAGCCAAAAGCCTTTCACGGGCCGAGGTTAGAGCTGTGCCCCAGCTTTGACTATGAACCACTCCCACCATGCAGCCTGCAGAGCCGGCCTGAGATTGGCATTTAAAGCCTACTTAGCTCCACACCCTCCTCCCCGGGCCTCTCACACCACTCCCCACCCAGAAAACTGCCCTGTTCTGCTCTGTCCTCCGCCCCACCCCAGGCTGTGCTCTCTCCCACATCTCATCCCAGAACCACAGAGTGAACAGGCCATTGAGGAGAGCCCCTCTGCCGGCACAGAGGAAGGGGCCACTCTCCTTCCTTTTGGTCAGTTCAACATATTCTTTCAGAGAAACTACCATGAGCCAGGTACTCTTCGAGGCTCTGTAGACAAAAGGAGGAATAAGATAAAAGACCACAGCCCATGCCCTCAAAATAGCCCAAGTCTAGCGAGGGAGGCAAATGAATAAATAATTATAATGATGTGTGATGATGCGCTAATAGAAATGTGTCCACTGGAACAAAGTTCAAAAATTGGACAGACAAGGAAGCCATCAGACAAAGAGAAGAGGATTCTTAAAGTGGAGAAGGGCATTCCTTGCAATGCAGGAGCATATGCAAAGAGGCCCAAGAATGCCTGTGCTCCGGCTAGAGCTCCAGTCTCGCCAAAGCACTGAGTACATCGTCCAGCAATCGCCTATGTAGCTGCCATCCTCTGCCCCGAGGCTAGGAGCTTCTGCAGGGCAGACACTGTGGCTTACTCTTGGCTGTGTCTCTGTGGCTTGACACATAGCAGGTGCTCCATACTTTTTTTTTTTTTTTTTTATTTAAAGATTTTATTTTTTCCTTTTTCTCCCCAAAGCCCCCCAGTACATAGTTGTATATTCTTCGTTGTGGGTCCTTCTAGTTGTGGCATGTGGGACGCTGCCTCAGCGTGGTTTGATGAGCAGTGTCATGTCCGCGCCCAGGATACGAACCAAGGAAACACTGGGCCGCCTGCAGCGGAGCGCGCGAACTTAACCACTCGGCCACGGGGCCAGCCCATGTTTTTGATAGAAAGATAAATGAACAGGGAGCAGTGACAGGAGACAAACTAGACAGGTGCACAGGATGAGACCCAAAGGCCCTTGTGTGCTCTGCGAAGTGTATTGGTTTCCTGGGGCTGCTGTGCAAAGTACCACAAACTGCATGGCTTAAAATAATGAGAATTTATTCTCTCAAAGTTCTGGAGTCCATGAGTTTGAAATCAAGGTGTTAGCAAAGCCACATTCCCTCTGAAGTCTCTAGGGAACAATCTTTTCCTGCCTCTTTCAGCTTCTGGTGGCCCAGGCATGGCATTCCTTGACTCGTGGCAGGATAACCCCAATCTCTGCCTCTATCTTCACGTGGCCTTCTGCTCTGTGTGTGTCCCTGTTTTCTCTTCTTTTTATAATGGACCCCAGTCCTTGGATTTAGGACCCACTCTAAACCCAGGAAGATCTCATCTTGAGATCCTCAACTAATTACATCTGTAAAGACTCTATTTCCAAATAAAGTCAGATTCAGAGGTTCTGATTAGATGTGAATTTTGAGGGGACACTGTTCTACCCATTACATCAAGGAAATTGGATCTTATTGCCTTACGCCAGTAATGGTTTTTCACCTTTACACATCAGATTCCTTTGGAAGCCTTGTTTAAACAGAGAGCTGGGCCTTCCTCCCAGAGGGTCTGATTCAGTTGACGCTCTATGGTGGGGACCGAGAATTTGCATTTCTTACATGTTTCCCGGTGATGCTGATGCTGCTGGTCCAGGGACCACACTTTGGGAATCAGTACCTTAGGCCGTAGAGAAGCCCTAATCGATCTCAGATGAGGGAGTGACAAGGTGAGAGCTGCACTGTGGATACATCTTGCTGGAAGCTGGTGGAGAGAGGTTTGGAGAGAGACACGACCAAAGGCAAGTAAAGCACTTGAGAGGCAGCGGTCCTGGAGAAAGTGACCAGCACCTGCCCCCAATTAAGACAGTGACAATGGAATTGAAGAGACGAGGACAGACTGGAGGGTCAAATCCATATAACTTGCTAACTGACTGGACATGGGAGGGGAGGGAAACAGAAGACGACTGAGTGACTTCCAGGTACCCGGCTTATGTACCCAGGTGGATGGTGGTACACCTTGGGGATAAGGCAAGGTGGAGGTTTGCAAGGTGAGAGGATGAGTTTGGTTTTGGGATCTACTGAGGTTGAGGTATCCGTGGTACACCTGGGTATAATGCCTAGCAGGTAGCTGGATCTGAAACTCAAGAGAGATGTCTGGGCTTGAGGTAATCGGAAAGGCATGGATTCATAGTTGTTTGGTTTGTTTTTAAGCTAGCATGTGTGTGGTTTTGAGAAGCAGATTACCGGGCTAACAGTGGCTTGAATAACAAAGGCATTTAATTGTTAACCCTAACAGGAAGTCTAGAAGGAAGGGATTCCAGTGTTTGTTGAGCAATTCAGTCATGTCATTAAGGACCTAGGCTATGTCTGCCTTTCCATTCTGCCACCCTTGATGTACTGGCAACGTCTCCCCTCATGGGTGCAAGATAATGGTCATTGTTCAAGCTAATGATCTCACTTGATAGGGTCACGAGCAAGAAGGAAAGAAACAGGGAAAAAGTGCCTTTCTTCTCCTGTACCACTCCCCCATCAGTGAGGAAACATTTTTGGAAAGCCCCCAAGTGGTCATCCCTTCCCCTCTCATTGGCCAGAATTGGTCAAAAGCCCATCCCTTGACCCATCACTGGCAAAGGGGAAGAGGATAGTGAGCAATTATGACTCATCCCTGGGGCTGGGGAAATCTTATCAGCTAGTGCTCTCTCTCTCTCAATCTTACTCTCCCACTCTCTCCTCCTTTCTCTGTGTTGACCTCATTCTCTCCTACTGAAAATGAATTTTTTCTTTTCAACAATATGGGAGGCAAAAGGAGTCGTGAGAGGGAGGCATGGCCACAGATAGTTCCTGCACCGCAAAGGGTTCCATGACCTCATATAGCTCCAGATTAACCATCTCAAGGAAAAAGAGCTTCTTTCTCTAAGCATCTATATGTAAAATGTCAGGGAAAAATTATAATTGGCTTGGATCAGGTACCTATTCTTGGACTATCACTTGGGCCAAGGTTGGCCTTACCCATCCTTCGGGGTGGTGAACATTGCTTTATCATTATTGTTTTCTTGTAACTATTATTTTTATTAATATTACTACTACTGTTGCTGCTATTGGATGGATTGAAATAGAAAGAAAATGAAGACTTGAAGATAAGGTAGAAAGGCAGTAAAATGATTCACCCTTCCTGTGATGGGGGTCTGGATGCTTGTGGTAGGAATGAAAAGGAAGATAAAAATGTTAAAAATAATTTTAAGGAAATAAGTAATAGGTTTGGATCCAAAGCATATTTAAACTTGCCTATCAAGGAAAAGAATAACATTCATTGTCTTGATTCTGACTGAGACAGAAATTTGCCCAAAGCAAATCCAGCTATTTCACCTTGTTTCCTTTTCAGCAAATCAGAACTTGTTCACATGCTGTTGGTTATGACCTTTACACAGCATCTCTTGATGCTGTAAGGGCCCAGCTCAGCCCCCAATATTTTTTCTTTTCAATTTCATCTGCCCGCTTAGTATTGACTCTTAACCATCCCAGAGTACACTAGCTTCTTTTTTACCTTCAAGCAACGAATCCCATGTTTATAGTCTCACGGAACTGGCAAAAAAAATAATAATAATAATAATAACCCAAAAAACTAGCCTTTAGCAATAGAAGAAAGAAATGGATAATTCTTTTCTAATGAGAAAAGTGCTTCATTTTTCATAACTCTTGAAGGCATGATTTCTTTCACGGTTGAGAAATAGCCATCATCTCCCTACAACCACCTCATTCTCCAGGTTTACTTTTATTGATGCAACACAGCAGTAATTGAATATCTGGAGGCTTAGCACTCTTCAGAGGGCTCAAACTCCCAAAACAATCTGGGGACAACTTCAAAGCAGACAGTCATTTTCCCCAGGACACAAAATCTTGTTTCCAGACAATGCATGTTATTCTGCCTCTAGTAGAACAGTACAAAAGGGCCCTATGAATGAGTCAACTGAGGCTGCCAGTTGAGGCTCCTGCCAGTTGAGGCTGTGAGCCTATAATTGTGACGGACACAATGAAGCAGGGGGCAATGACAGGCTTCTCACTTTGGACCGACTTTAACTCAAATTCTTCCTCCTGGTTACCTGATCCCAGGACTCAGCTTTCAGATCTGGCATCTGGGTTACTTTGAAATAAAATTAAAGAAAAAATGACACCATGGTCCACTTTTAATCTTCCCTTTTTCGTAACCACAGTAATTCGTTCTTTGTGACTGGGGACCTGACTTCATAGTCCGTACCTATGTGCCATTTACCACCAGAAGCTCAACCTTTTCAACACCTTTTAAAGTAACGTGTTGACAGAATTGTTACAACCATTAGGCCTGAGTTGTAGACCTTAACACATTAGATCTTGGCACCATTGACATTTGAGGCCACATAATTCTTCATTGTGGGGGGCTGTTCTGTACTTTCTAGGATGTTTAGCAGAATCCCTGACCTCTGCATCTAAATACCAGTAGTGTTCCCCTATTTGTGACAACCAAAAATTTCTCTAGACATTGCCAACTGTCCCCAGGGAGGCAAAATCACTCCTGGTTGGTTGAGAACCTCTTCACTAGACAGAGACCTTAGATGGGAAAGCAAGGCTATGGGGCAGGAGATGTTCCCATATTGTCTTTTTCTGGCTGAATTTCCACCAGCAACCATGCATTCCTGGCCCTCTGGTCCAGGCATTACCTTATACTGATTGCTTCTCTTATCACAGGGTAAAAGCCAACTCAACTTGAAGATTGACCCTTGTCCTCCTGTTGGTAACAACAGCAGCTGAGAGGCTGTGGTTTCCCCCAAAAAGGCTGTGAGCCCATTAGTGACTTCTGATGGCCAGGGTGAGAAGGGCTTCTTTGCAGAAACACCCAGTAAAGAGGCTGCTGAGCTTTTGGTTTTCCTACCTAGATGAGCAGTGCTCACCTGGAATGACATTGACTGAAATAATCATGAGTCCATTTGCTCACCTCTCCTCTGTTTGGGTGTGGCTCCTAAAAGGGCTGCCGCATTCATTCTCCCTACACCAGAGCTCAGTGCATGGCAGGCCAGTCACATTGTTTGCACTTCTGAGTATTTTGTGAGCACCTTCAGGAACAATGATGCCCACCAATTTAGGGAACTAGATGTTGAAGAGTCTTAAGGTCATGATATCGAACCTGCAGTGGGTTCACTTACTCGTTGTGCAGCAAGCCAATCTCTGACATTGAGTGTAGTGGAAGAAAGTAGGACTTTATTATTGCAAAGTGCTGAGCAAGGAGAATGGGAAGCTAATGCTGAAATCCCAACCCCCCCCAAAAAGCTACAAGCAAGAGTTTTTATTTGGGATTTTAGGTAGGGTAGGGGGAGTATGCAGCCTTGCTGGCCGGTGTTTTCCCACCAGCCTGCATTTGGCCTTAAGAGGCTGCTTGCAGAGAGAGGGGAGTACTAAGACAGGATGATTGCAAGTGGACATCCTTGGCTGTCTTGCCTTCGTGATTCGTGGTAGATTCTGAGATCAGGGAGCTGAGAAGTTGAGGTCTGGGAAGCCTCATCTTTCTGACATCCTCTAGACAACAGTTTCCCCATGGTAGAGTTCAAGGACGTGTGATTAGCTAAAACTGTAATGTGAGCCCAGCAGCAGGCCACCTGGGCTTCAACAATTTGTAACTTCCATTTGGTTGTAAAGCTCAGGGAGTCAAAGGTTGAAGAGACAGATATTTACATTTGAGTGTAACTAAAGAAGCAGGGAACAGGGATGAATGTTTTTGGTTTTAACCCCATATGTGCTGGGTTCAATGTAGGGGAACCGATATCAGGGCTGACGTTAACTAAGAGCCAGTAACAGTCAGATCTCCTTAAGGTGAGGTCCCAACCTGGTAGTTACCTTTGATAGGCAAATATCACATCGACATGTATAACCCAAAGAGCACAGCCTAAGAAAGCTTGTTTTTCTGGAAAATGACCTAATTATAACAGTCTTCATTAAAAGGTATTCTTAAAACGGCAACAGACAGTCCCAAATTTAGGAGGAAGGTCATCTTTTTTTTTCTTATTATTCTCCTCAAAGCCCCCCAGTACATAGCTGTATATTCTAGTTGTAGGTCCTTCTGGTTGTAGCATGTGGGATGCCACCTCAGCATAGCTTGATGAGCGGTGCCATGTCTGTGCCCAGGATCCGAACCAGCAAAACCCTGGGCCACCAAAGCAGAACGTGCAATTTAACCACTCGACCATGGGGCCGGCCCCAGGGGGTCATTTTTTTAATCTAAAAAGTTTTACTCATTTTTCAGAACACACAGCATATATAAGTAAATCATATTGAGAGCTGATCCAAGTGGATGTTTTTTCTATTTTCAGCCTTATTTGCCAAATAATACAAATATTCTTACCCATTTAGAGTGATGGCCAAATACTTAATTGCCATATATGTCACTTTAAAACTGCATCTCTGAAAGGATGGATCAGTAGGAACAGCTCTGTGCATTGTCAGCACCTTTCTATAGTTGAGCAGAACTCAGGCTTCCTAACACACTTGACTAGCTATCTGGTCTACCTCCTTGATTAACAGACTAAAAGGGCTTCAAGTGGGAGGAGGATCTAAGAACAGAAGGATCAGCTTTGCTATTAGTCAGCGTGACCATGGAGAATCCTAATTAAAATGGGAGAATACCTAGAGTACATGGCGAAATATCAAATATTCTTGTGACATTGAAACTGTGCTTAAATATACCCAAAAGAGTACACTGCAATACATATATTTTCTAATCAGTAGTTTTACTTTTTGCTTGAACAAGCATTTAAGTGGATTTTGATTTAAAACCAAAAAAAGCAAGACTTTTTGTCAAATTTATTGATCTAAGGAAACCATGCCCAAGAAACAATCAACTTAATGAAACAATATACCACTAATTGCCCAAGATTTACATTTAAAGATGTGAATGGCCCCTCTGTTGTGTTTCAAATTGCCCATCAATGAAACATGTCTGTGGAAATGTCACCAGGATATTTTCTAGCTCTGAATTTATGAACTTTAAGAGTATAATATTTTGCATTCATACTAACTGGTTCCAAAGCACAAATGAGTAACCAGTTCGAGGTAAAAGAACATTGTCCTGAGAGAAAGGAGTCCAGGTTTTTCCATAAGCAAGTAAGTTACTCTGGGCAGATGGCTTAACAACCAGGCCCCAGGTTATCTGTAAAGTGAGGGGACTGGATACATTCAGGGTTTCCCAAACTTCAGACTTAAGTATGAACTTTGTGAATGTTGCCAGATATATGGGTCACCTGTTCTAATAGTCTATTAACCACTTTCTTTAAGTCCACTCATCTTTTTGACACAAATAAATTTATCTTAAAAAGAAATTCTGTTAATACCATAAATGAGAAACCAACATCAGTTGACATAACTGGAGATAACTAAAAGAAAGCAAAAAGATTTTATCAAACTCTAACTAAATACTATTGCCAGCTGGAGGCTCAGATATTGAGATATTCTGGTTTTTGATAAAAAGTCCTATTTGCGTGAAATAGGGAAGAGGTTGGCAAAGTAACTTTCTGAGGCTTTGTGGGCCACTCAACCTCTGTTGCAACTACTCAATTCTGCCATTGTAGTGTGAAAGCAGCCATTGACCAAATGTATATGAGTGGGTTGGCTAGGTTTCAATGAAACTTTATTTATAAAAAGAGGTGATGGGCTGGGTTTGGCTCACCCAAAGTCTGTAGTTTGCCAATCCTTGAGTTGGAAGAGTGGGAAAGACATAACTATCACCAAGAAAAGACTGACTCAATCAGAACTGAGAGAGAATTTAAAAAGAAATTCCTTTCCCAGTAGGAAGTTTAATGGGCTTTAATACCTTCAGTTTTCATGTCGCCCATTTTTAAAAACCCTGGGTTGAATTTCTACCCTAAGAATCTATGATAAATCTCTTCCCTCTATCTTTTGCTCCTTGGATAAAGTCTAGGATTTCTTATTTGTATAAACCCTCAGTACGTTTTTAAGTTGTCTTTCTCGTTTGTCAGAATGTCAACGGGAAAGTTTCTAATTTTTGTCTGACCAATGATTCTCAACTCTGGCTGCACATTAGAATTATCTGGAGAGTTTTAAAAATACGTGTAACTAGTATATACCTATATCTCAGAGACTCTGATTTCATAGGACCAGGATGGGACTCAGTCATTTGTGTATTTTAAAACATCTCCAATGATTCTGAGGCACATCCAGGGTTGAAAAGCTACTAATCTATATTTTGCCCAGGTTATCTTCCTCAGTCTTCCCTCATAGGTCTTATTTCTAAGAGCCCCAAACTCAATTCAGCTCAGGCTGTTCCATCCCTGAAAGTCTTAGGTCTTTACTTTCATGAAAATGCCTCCTGGCTGCAGAGAAGAGTTACTCCATCAATGCAAATGAGCTTCATTAATACGTAAATATTTAACAAATTCCTGTCATGTGCCTGGCACTGTGATATGTGCTGGGGATATGACAACGAATACGACATGGTTCTTGACCCCAAGAGGTTTAGAGTCTAGGGAGAAAGATAGACTAGTGAATAAGTATAGTAATATATCTTAAGGGGATCTGATAGAAGTCTCTAGAGTGGAATATTAGCACAAAGGAGAAAGTGGTGCGCTACAAAATGTCTCACAACCGGCCCTCTGGGAGAAAACAAAACCTGGTTTGTGGCATTTTCCAATTTCCATGGTATAAGTACTTCCACTATGGCTGATTTCAAGCATGATTACCAGCATGACCCACTGAACACAGAGTTGGGAAAAGTTACACACAATTGGTTCTTGCAAGCTTGCAAAGTCAGCTCCAGCTAGCGTGACCAACCGTCCTGCTTTACCTGGAACTGTGTCAGTTTTAGCACTGAAAGTCTCACATCTTAGGAAACCCTCAGTCTTGGGCATTCAAGTAGTTCTTTGCCTTGGCTCCAGCATGCCACTGGCAGAAAGTCCTCAATTCTTTCCAAGAGGGCCAGAAAGTTCCAGAGATGAGATGAGGCTTGCCAGTGGGATCAATGGTGGGCAATCAGGTGTTTAAAAGATGGAGGGGCATGAAGCCCTGTGCTATCCATCTTCTTGGGCCCACTGAGGACTCAGGTGGTCCAGTGAGGAATCCTCTCGGAGCAGCCCTCTCTTCCTCCCCTACCTCACACTGAGGAGCCACTTGCTAATGAGACAAATCCGCAGTCATTTTGCATAGATTCTGTCAGGTAGGGAGCAGTGACATTTTACCTATGAAAATGTTTGACAGTTTTTCAGCCCGGAAAGCAGTCACCCAAAGAAGTAAACATATCATATCAGAAGCCTTAACCATCCTGCTGGCCTCATGCCTTTTCAGTCTTCAAAATGCCTCTGCTAAAATTCAACCACCTGGCACACTGCGGTCCTTTAGCTATGACCCCTCCACTGCTCTAAGAGCAAGATGTTTTAGGAAACGGGGAACTGGAAGGTTTGGGGTGAGATGGGGAGAAGAGGAGGCGGAGGAGAAAGCAGCTTAACAGTTGGAGAAGGGCAGAAAGGCCAATTCCTCCCCAGCCAGCTCTGGATCACCATAATGAAACCTTCCTGCCCAGTACTCCCACGGTATCTTTTTCTCCAGCCTTATTGAGATATAATTGACGTATAACATTATGTAAGTTTAAGGTATCTAGTGTGTTGATTTGATATGCTTATATATTACAAAATGATTACCACCATAGCTTTAGCTAACACCTCTATTACGACACCTAATTACCATTTCTTTTTTGTGGTGAGAACATTTAAAATCTACTTTCTTAGCAACTCTCAAGTACACAACACAGTATTATTAACTACAATCACTATGCTATACATTAGATCCCCAGAACTTACTCATCTTATGGTTGGACGTTTGTAATCTTTGACCAATATCTCCCCTTTGCCCTCAGCCCCTGGTAACCACCATTCTAGTCTGTTTCTATTAGTTCAGCTTTTTTAGATTCCACATATAAGTGACATCATACAGTATTTGTCTTTCTCTGACATTTCACTTAGCGTAATGCCCTCAAGGTCCATCCATGTAGTAGCAAATGGCAGGGTACCTTTCTTTCTCATGGCTGAATAATATTTCATTGTGTATGTACATGCACTACATCTTCTTTATCCGTTCATCTGTTGATGGGCACTTAGGTTGTTTCCATATCTTCGCTGTCGTGAATAACGCTGCAATGAGTCACGTTGTCTTATTTCGTCTTCCAGAGATTCTGCTGGGTAGGGCAGGTATTAGTCCCAGTTTACAGATGAGAAGCAAAAAATATGATTCCATTTGACACAGAAGGCATATTGGGAGCAGAATTTGACAATACATCTCTCCTGCACACACATTTTGCCCCCAGGGAGAGGCTGTCCATTTTGCCTTGCAAATCATGGTAACTGGCCTTCATTTTTCATTTCTCTTCCTATTGTCTCATTGTCAAGAACATTTATTGATCCCACAGCTACGCCAGGGGTCATTGGCTTTCCCAGTCAGCAGACAAGTTGCATGTCTCAACTGGTGTTTCTATAAAAGACGAGCATTCTAACAGTTGGACTGAGCTTTTGCACCATTAAATTAAAAAGAATTTTTTGACAAGGACAAAAAAATCAGTTAAGAAGTCAACAGTAGAGTTTCTGGATCCAGACTGTGTAGGCTTGAATTCCATCACTTACTAGCTGTGTGACCTTGGGCAAGTTATTAACCTCTCTATATTTTGGTTTTCTCATCTGTAAAGTAGGAGGTAATAATACCTATCCATAGGGTTGCTGTGAGGATTAAGTGAGTTATTATATATAAATTGTTTGGGCCAGTGCCTGGCACATAGTAAGTGCTTTACATTTTGCTGTTATTTTCAATGTTAAGTGGTTCTCCCATAAATTTCTCTTAAACTCTTAGCTCCTGCTACTACTTATCTATAAGTACAAATTGGTTTCTGATTTAGGACATAATTATGTAATCCGTTATTTTAAAGGTGCCACTCAAAGCACCAAGGCAGGGTGCTCTCACTCAATACTTAATAGGAATCAGAATGGAAGGAAGTAATAAAAATAACACTGAGTACTCAGCACGTGCAGAGCATTCTGCCAATCACTTTTGACACATATCCTTATAACAACCCACTAGAGGTAGGTCCTATTATTACCATTTTCAAGATGGGAAAACAGAGACTTAGAAAGAATGAGAGAAAAAGAGCATCATGCCAGGTTCAAGGGTAGATATCTCGGAGGGGGGGTGACCTGTGTGACCACAAAGAAGTATCTTTCCCAAATTGGACCTCAGTTTCCCCAAGTATATAGTGTTCTTAAAATCTCTACAAGGCAAGTTTAACCCAAATCGCCAGCATTGACTCCAGGTACCATTAACTAGCAGTGGCGATCATCATTGCTTATGCCGAGGAGTATTCAGGGGTGTCTGTGTTCTCCCCAGCACAACCTTCACCTGCCTCCGTTTCGCTCCTGCTTTCTCACTTTCTCAGCCTCCTCCTGATTTCATTCCAGCTCAAACAGCAAGCAGCCCTCTTTAGATCAGTGTTGCATGAGCCCTCTGCCCTCTGCCCCCGTGCTTCCTCAGAGTCCTCCTGTCTCAGAGGCTGGATACCAAGCAACCACTGTCAAATATTTACAGAGCAGACTGCAGCAAGCCAGGGCTTCCGGGGAACTGCACTGGAGAGAGCAAACAATCAAAATGCCATTCCCATTACATTTTGATAATACTCCAGGGTTTACAAATGACCCTTAGATCCTGATGTCTCTGAGCATCCTACCTCCTACGTGCCATCAACCAAGTGCTTGCTGTAATCCGGCACGCACCACCGCATCCCAAACACAATTGCACCCAAACCTCACACTACCCATGAGCAGGTGCACTCTGCTTTAAAGATGAGACAACAAAGACTCAGAGAGATGGGTCAGCTTGTCCGGGATCGTTCCACCAATAACAACAAAGCATAATTGAACACAGTAGGTCCAACTCTCAAGGCCACACTATATCATTGTCTTATTTAGATCGATCGTGTTGTTCTGCAGAGATACAGTAATGGGTCATAGTAAGCACACGTGTACACAGACCCAGAAAGCATCATGCTATCGTCTCTCCCTGGACTGTCCTACCCCACCTCCACCCCTCCTCTTTTTTTTTTTTGCTTGCCCAACTCCCACTCATCTTTCAAAAATCAGCACAAATGTCAACTTCTCCATAAAAATTCTTCTTTCTCTTCTCAGCTATTTGCACCTAATATGCTTACCATGTCATAATGCAATCGTCGTTTATCTACGTCCACGTTTATTTCCCTGGGGACAAGGACTGTGCTTCGTAGATCACTCAGTCCCACTCATCTGGAGTAGTGCTTGCCACACAACGGATTGTCACTACTTGTCTATTGAAGGAAGGAGGGAGGAAAAAGGGAGAAGGAAGGAGAAAAAAAAACGAAGGAAGAGGAAAAAGAGAAGGGAGGAGAGGAAGCAGGGAGGGAGGGAGGAACCGTTCAGAGGAGAGTCTAATTTGCCTGCTGCATATTGCTTTTTAATTAATTCACATGTCTCTCATGAGACAGTCTATTTTTATTTTTTACTCTTGATGCTATCCAAACAGAAGCTCAGCTCACCAGGACTGACGAGGAAGAGTGTACTCAAATACGAGTGTACTTAAGTCTGGGTCCTGGGAAATCCTGGTCACTGTATAACACAGAGCAACCAATTTGCAAACCACATCCCTCAGCTAACATTTCACAAACTCCATCCCCAGAGTTTGTTGCAAGCTGGGGGAAAATTTTCTTTAAATGCTCGCTTTTCGATCCTAAGAGTTAAGATTTCCTTGAATTGCTCCGGGACAGAAGCCTTTGGTCAAAGGTCTGTTCCTCCATTCCGGCCCTTCTGTTTGGAGGTAACAGAACTTGATACAAGAGACCACATTCCTCCTGGGTAGTCGACGTGCTAAAGCTGGCACGCCCCTGAGTCATTTCACAGAGTGTTTTCAGCATTCTTTCTGCCCAAGTGACACTGCTTCCTAGGCTCATAGCATCCCAGTTTAGTTTTTATGCTTCTTCCCTCCAGAAAAAGGGATCATTTATTTCCTTGTATACACAGAGGAACATAGAGACACAGAGAAGTGACAGGCAGATGCAGTAGAAGGAAGAAAAACCAAGACTGAGAAGTCAGCTTATTCACGCACCAGGCAATGCCTTTTGCAGAACTAATTTTGTAGACTTAATTAATAGCATTTACTTCCATTTTGAGCCTGACGTACTGGCATGATGGCAGGCACTTCACCCGGACTGTATTTCTTTGAGATCCTCACACACCATGAGGGGGGAATTATCGCACTTGCCAAATGAGACAATTAACAATGTGTGGTGTTGGAGCGTCACCCCAGGACTACACAGCCTGAATTTTCAACCAGCCTACTCCCCTGTGTGAAATACATGCCTGGAACGCCAGATCCAAGCTGCAGGTGATCCGTGAAAAATTGACCCTTGCAGTGCCGTTTACAAGATGAAAACTCCTCAGGCAGAAAAGGGTTTTGAAATATTCTAGAAAGTTCTTTGCTGGTCTGCCTTCCACAAATATTAATTGTTTGCATTTATTAAGCACATGATTTCTGCTAGGCTTTGTTTTAGATGCTTTGTGTGAATGACTTCATTTAAATTCTCACAAGAAATCTGTGAGGTAGACTCTGTGATTATCTGCATTTTGCTGTGAGGAAACCACAGCCCAGAGAGGTTGCCAGACTTGCCCAAGACCGCACAAGCAATAAGCAGTTGTTTCCAGTCTAACTGGACAGCCACGTTAAACTTGACTAAGATCCTCAGTGGCCACCTCTTACGAACATGATGTTGTTTGGGGCATTGTGAGGTATCTCGATATACACCACACAATCTCAAGATACATACGTCTTCCAAATTTATCAAATCAAAATATGCAGAATTGAAAATGTAAATATCACTATAAGACAAATAGGCAAGACATGGCCTAAAGAAGCAGAGGGAGGATTGCATTTCTGTGGCTCCCCTCCATGTCTAGCACTTAAAATGTTACCTCACTTAAGCCTCAAACCTTGCAAGGCAGACACTGCCCCCATTTTACAGATGAGGAAATGGGGGCTTCCAGGTAAATGGCCCAAGTTCACACGGCTGCTAAGGGGCAGAACCACATTCAAACTGGGATTCATGTGGGCTCAAAGCCGAGACTTCTGTAATCATTTTTATTAACATCCAACACCTCACCTTTTTTATGTGTCTCCTGAGTGTCAGTGCAAATACTGTTAAAAAACAAACAAATCAGAGGGCCGGCCCCGTGGCATCATGGTTAAGATTGTGCACTCTGCTTCAGCAGCCCAGGGTTCACAGGTTCTGATCCCGGGCACGGACCTATGCACCACCCATCAAGCCATGCTGTGGTTGTGACCCACATACAAAATAGAAGAAGATTGGCACAGGTGTTAGTTCAGGGCCAATCTTCCTCACCAAACCAAACCAACAAAGGAATGTTGCCCTGACTCCATTACACATTGTAGTTGAGAGCACGTGGAATATCCATGTATTCGCCTAAACCCCCACAAACATGTTTGTCCCCATGCTGGAGCCCCCTGTGCCTCCATTTTGTGTCTGACTCGCATTCCTACAGACCTGCTTTATGTGGAAGTTCTACTCCATGGCCTCAGGTTTCAAAAACGAAGTCTGATTGGCAAACAGGCCTGAGCTCCCAAAGTCAGCTGCCTGGTCCGCTCACAATGAACAATGGATATGGAATGTCCACTCCGTATACATTCCGGAGAAATTCATTACCCAGCTCATCAGAACAAGCCAAGGACACCCCTTGCATCAACACTGGGTGTCACTGATGAATACGCCCATTGTGGAGGCAGTCCCACACATGCAGAGGGGAAAATTCCAAACAGACCATTTTCTTTTTCCTTTTTTTTAAAAATCACATCACATCACGTGATTCCTTCTCTCCGACATCAAATATCCTGCTGTTACAAGGAGCAAGACCAAATTCTCTTCAGATTGGGAAAGATAACCAACATGGCTAAGAGAAGTTCCTAGAAAGAACCAGGGGACAGTGAATTCCACCTGCCCTGCTGACGGTTGTACATCTGATAGAGATTTTACACCACATTATTTGTTAAGGAAAAAAGAAAAACATTTTCTCAATATCATCTTTAGTCCTAACTTGTGGTCAACACTCTCCCACTGCACTCCCCAAACATCACTGTTAATTTTGGACCAAGCGACACTTATTTACTCATTTTTCAGCTTTGGATAAACAAATTGGACATGTTCAGAGGGTTCTTTTCCCATCCCTCTGCTCCTATAACTCTGTGATGTTAGTGTCGTGGAACAACTTTACCAAAACAGTAAGGGGAGGAGGGGCAGGAATGTCACCTCATACCTGACAGAGTCAGACATCAGGTTCTAGCCATGGTTCTGACCCACGCGTTGCCTGGCCAGGCAATCTTAATCAAGTCTCCACATGGCTTCTGCAAGCCCTGGCAGCAGCTTTGTGCCAATGAGGAGAAAGCGTCCCTCTGGGGAGAAGCAGCCCCGTCAGCCTGGCAGCACAGGGCTTGGCAAGTGTAACCCCAGCTGGACTCCAGCCCCCACCGCCCCTCAGCCAGGGACCTCAGGCAGAGCCTAAGCTGCCTAGCCGTTCCCAGAGCCCTGGGTCTCTCTTTCACAGTTGTGAAGTGGGATAGATCATTAGTGTTCCACCAAATTCTCTGCACTAATGAGACTAAAATGACATACAGAGCAGTTTAAGAATCAGCCCATTAATAGGAGATTCTGCTGCTCTGGTTCACTTCCTGAGCCCTCCATAATACTTCTCATGAAAAGCAAAGACTCCATTTACTCTGTGAGATTGCTACTTCCCACACTCAGAGAACCACCCCTTCCAGACTTGGATCAAAGAGCAGGGTGGGCTTCAGAAGTGTGCAGCCTGGGCTGTTGCACAGGGCCCCATGCTCAGAAAGGCCTCCCACTTGGTTTCACACTCTGACGTCACCATCTTGAAATTCTTAATCATTTCTGAACAAGGAGTCCTACATTTTTCTTTTGCACTGAGGCCTGCAAATTACGTCGCTGGTCCTGCCAACAAGGCTTCAGAGGCACCGGATGGCTTTCTTACACTACATAAAAGACTTGGAAAGGAAAATGGGATATGTCATCCCTCTGCTGGACAGGAAAGCCTCGGTCACAATTAGAGTGTGAGGCAGGATGGTGCACTGGACCTGAGAGCATGGGCTTTAGGAGGCAACTTGAGCTGGGTGCAACCCTGCATCCTGCAAGACCTCCCACAAATTCCCTAAAAGGAGACTATTAATGCCTGCTCCTCCCTGTTAATAACGAAGAAAGGGCAGTAAATGAAGAGATTGTCTGGCACGTCACAGGTGCTCAACAAATGTAAGCCCCCCTCCCAGCTTGTTTCAGGGATAAATGTCAAGATGTGCAAGGCACTCACATTCCAAAAGGCAGAGGGCGATAGGTGGCCTTTAGCTCTAGGATCACATGATTCTCCATTAACCAAGGCTTAGAAGCCAGCCTTCCTCCAGTCCATGGATATTAGAATACTTTTAGTTGCAAGGGCAGAAAACTAATTCATATTAACTAGAGAAAGTGGGAGTTTGTTAGTTATTGAAACTGGGAAGTGCAAGGATACAGGCATTGCTGTATCTGAGGATTTATACAATATTATTCAGTTTCTCTCTCTCTCTCTCTCCATACTTCCACTCTTTCTGTCTCCACTTTGCTTCATTCTGGACTCATGCTCCTTTCGTGTGGTGGATAGGATGGCTGCCAACAGCCTGAGACTCACACTCTCTCAGCTTAGCAAGCCCGTTAGGGAGAGACACGTATCCCTGTCAATATCTACATATCAACCAACGGAAAGATTCTAATCCATCCTGCTTGGATTATATCCCCACACTTGAACCAGCCATGATTGCCAGGGTGACGGGGTTTGTGCCCACCTGAGGGTAAGACCGTGGGGCTCAAGCTTCATGATTGACAGTCCCAATGAGACCACATGAAATGAGGGGAGGAGAAGTTCCCCAAAGGAATAGCGATGCCAGACCAATAAATGCAACATGTCCTCTGTGCCTGACGTGGTCCCTATTCATTCCCAGTGGGTGTCAAAGGAACTGAAGGGAGGGAGAGGGGAATCGGGCGGTGTAGGCAGTAGTGCTTAAAGCGGCCTTCACTGAAGGATGGAAAGAAAGAGACACACGTCATCAAAGAGCATCTCTGTGAGGAAAGGCAAAGATCTGAGAAAACACAGGGTGTATTCAAGGCTACTAATTACGTAACTGCAATTAACCTCACATCGTTAAATTTTTAATAGTGGTGGACAAATTAGTGCATGTATTATGCCAATGACTGAAGTCTGGGAAATGTTAGCTTAGTATATACATAGGTCTTTCTTTCGCCAAGGAGTGGTAAAAATCAGTACTGTGCTATTGATGGTCCATATGGTATCTCTGACAAACTAAATATTATGTCTCTCATTGTGTGGATGGCAAAGCCTTAGCACTGGTCACTTGATCTCTAGTGAGATCCTAGAACCCTCAGCTTCTGGCTGGCAACACCTATTCCCTAGATATACTGTGTCTCATGGTAAAAAAAAAAAAAAAAGGGAAAACCAGCACTCTTGGACAGTGGCCCACTCTATCACTCTCTGTTTCAGAGACAGACACACAAAAGTGGGGCTGATGTGAAATCGCTCATCCCAGAATTGGCCGGCTGATTGTCCTTGAGAACAGAGGGGACCATTCTCTGTGGTTCTCCAGGGCCAGCAGGCTCCAAGGAGTACCAGCCATCTCTTTGGGGCCAGAGGTTCCCCAGCTGATTGCCACATGCACCCACGTGCAAAGTGGCAGCTGGGCCCTCAGTGGGATGACTGCTTGGTCTTCCAGTTAGCTACCAATTTCAGCCAGAGATAATTTAAGAATGTCTATATTGTCCACTTACCTTTTCAATTATTTTCTGCAGGCCAAAGTGAAAAGTCCTCAGGGTTTCGATGTGGATCAAGATGTCAAAAAGCTGAACAAAGCCTGCAAAGGAATGGGTATGAAAGATATTTTGTTTGCTAATTTACTTTCGAAGTTGATTAAACTTGACCTCACATCCAGCTTTCTCATGATCTTAGGAAGATGACCTCCCACTCACCTTGTATATTTCAAGCTAATCCAACTTGATCGCTTCTAAGGTTCTCTTTATAAAAGGCCCCAAAGTTATAATCAGATCCTATTACTTTTTAGGATTCAATATAATAGTTAGAAATTGGATATTGTGACATTTAATTTGATGTTGACGTGGGAGAAACTTCCCAAGAAGAGTAGTTCATGCAATCCTAATGTCATCTGTACCCCTCTGATCCCTTTCGTGGGAGGTGGTAGAGAATCAGGTCTGACGAGAGCTGGATTAGGCTCGGGGAGCTACATCTAGAAACAGATCAAGTGAACTTACAACTGTGGCCAAGGTCAAGAATCAGCGGTCAAAACTAGAAAAGCTGTTTATGTCCAGGCCTAAGGGTAAGTGCATGGCCAAGAGTCGGGGACTAAGCAAGAAATCAGGAGGGTAAACCCAGGAACACGGCAGGATGACAGCGAGAGCATCTAGGACTAAGGCCATGAAGAGACACTCTGGGACCCAAGGAAGTTGCTGATGAAACAAGGTTCTAGTCCCAGGAGCCTGGAAGAAGGTGGAATCCAAAGCACAGACAGGAGTTACCTTGAGCAGGAGGCGGGAGAGAAGGAGGTGAAACTGAGAGCAGGAATAGATATATTCATGGGTGTCGTGAGGGGAGAAAGTGGAGGGTGTTCATGCCTGGTAATCTGATGACATTGCTCAGCCAGTGGGAGGCAAGATTATCTGCTAAAGAGATGGACATGACAGAGGAATATGGGGCTTGAGCAATAATTTGGAGTATTTCTTGAGTAGAAAGGAAGGGAGAGGTGAAATCAGCAGTAAAAGCCTGCTGATTATGCTGAGGGCCCCATTGAATAGGAGGAGGAGATTTTTACTTAGAAGTAAATTAGTGGAGATTTGCTTTCCTAGGAATGGGTGTTGTGGTGGAATAAATATGGCTGTAAATTCTTTGTGTGATTCCAGAGGAAAGAACTGGGATCTGTGGTGGAAAATCTTAGAAGACATATGTTGCTTCAATACAGGAAGTGTCCAGCTATAGAATAGTCTGCCTTGCTCAAGAAATGTTGGAGAAGTCCCAAGGGAGTTGCGGCTGGGGAAGATCTGGTGGGGAAGTGGTAGAAGGGCTTGCTACATATTAAGCGTTCTTGAATAAATCACAGAGGGAGAAAAACAGAGGGAGCTAGAAATGAACAATGACACCTAGGTTGCTTGGTTCGGCGTCATCAGAGGAGAAAGCACAGGGCTTCCAAGAGCAGAGAAGAGCTGCTCATATCCTGACCTGGCTAACATATATTTGGACAACAGCTATTGGAGATGGGTTTGCCTGCCAGCGGCAGGGTGTTTACAGTTCTGAGTTTTGTTGAGAGGCTGAGCCAGCCTCACAGGTGCTTCTCTGCTGCTTCTCCAGTGAGGTCCTGACACCTGGATGGGAGTTGGAGACAGGAGCTGAAGTGGGTGTGGGAATGGTTCAGCTGTGCTGAATGATAAATCCCTTCATTCTTTAGTCACCAAGTGAGTTCAATTCAATAAGCCCAGATGGAGCTCTTACTATATGCCAAAGTCACAGTGTTCTTGTCTCCCTTTTGGATGTGGCCACAAGGTGGGACCACTATTGTGCTGGTAACTGTTGGAGAGCACCTTCTATGTGCCGCATGCTAATCTGGGTACTGCACGCACATTATCTATGTAGTCCTCCGAACAACCCTGTAATGCTGGGTTATTATAATGACTTAACAGACAAGAATGCTGAGGCTCAAAGGTTAAATATCTTGCCCGAAGCTGAAGAGTTGTGAAATCAGGGTGGGGAGATTGGAAACTAGGGCCGTCTTGGAAAGCCATGATTTGGTTGAAGGTCTAGAATTCCAAACTCTATTAATATGTGCAAACAAAGCAAAATAGTATCGTCAGCAAAATTTGTCTGCAAGACCACGCACCCATCTTAGTGGTATACTAGCCCTCCCAGGGCTGGATTTAAATGTCCAGGGCTATGCTGTCCAATGGCCACAAAGATGAGCCACATATGTAATTTTAAATTTTTGAGAAGCCAAATTTTAAAAGTAAAAAAAATCAGGTGAAATGAGTTTTAATAATAAACTTTATTTAGTTAACTCAATACTGTATTGAAAATATTTCAGCAACCAATATAAAAATTCTTAATGAGATATTTTACATCCCTTTTTTTTCCACATTAAGTCTTTGAAATCTGGTATGTTTTCTACATGTACGGAACATTTCAACTTGGACCAGCCACACTTCAAGTCCTCAGTAGCCACATGTGGTGAGTGGCTACTGTATTGGACAGAGGGGTCTAGAGACCCTACACATTCAAAAGATTATGTGCACTCCCTACCCACTCATCCACCTATGTAATTTGAAATAATAAGAATGCTATACCATAAAATAGTATTTTATTTTTCTAAATAACACAAAACTTCCAGATCTCTTTACTGTTTCTTTGGTGCCCCTGCTTTCCTGGGTCCTAAGCACATGCTTGGTCTGGGTCTTGGTTGACCCAGAGCAGCCCTCTCCCCTCTCCCTGATGCTGAGGCTCTTTGTCAGGCCTTCCTCTTGGGGCTCTCTGCCCCTCTGCTGTCCTCGTCCCAGCTCCCAGGCACCTCACCACCAGCCTCTGCCCAGAGCTGCCACTTGTTGGGCCACCCCGGCAAGGCCCTTCTGAACAGAATGTCTTCTTCTTGACCGTGTATGGACCCCAACATCCATTATCCTCTCTGAAATGTAAAAGGATGCTTGTCATTCTCCCTCACAGAATCACAGAAACAGTCTCTCAGAGGGAAAAGCTGCCATGGAGAGTATCTAGTCCATAATATTTCAGACTTTAATGTGCATTTGAGTCTTCAGGGGAGCTTGTTGATATGCAGATTCTGATCCTGTAGTTCTGAGCGGATTCTGAGATTTTGCGTTTTCAAGAAGTTCCCAGGTGATGCTGATGCTGCAGGTCCTGGGACCACACTTGGGGGAGCAAGGTCCAGTTCCTCTGAGATCCATGGGGGTCAAGCAATGCTGCTCAAGTCACATAGGAGCAGAATCAGGCCTGGAACTCAGAGCTTGTGACCCTGAGCCCAGGGCTCTTTCCACTTGCCAGGTATGGGAAAGAACTTCGGACCTGGGTTTGAGCCCCTGCTCTGCCGCTGAGTTTCTCAGTTTTCTCACCTGCAAAATTGGATTAATCATGTCTCCTCACGTGGGGGTGATCAGGATAAAGGAGGCAGCACCTCTCTATATGCTAATCTCCTCCTTCTGAGCGATATGCTCAGATCCAAAACCCACACCATGCCAATTAGATCTGTGTGAGCAGCGGAGTAAGGCGACCCTTGAGTTGCCTTTGTTCTCCATCACTGAGGGTGTACCAGGGTGAACAGTGGCCCCTTCCAAAGATAGGCCCACCCAGAGCCTGTGAATGTGAACTCATTTGGAAAAAGAGTCTTTGCAGATGTAATTAAGTTAAGGATCTTGAGAAAAGATCATCTTGGATTACCTGAGTGGGCCCTAAATCCACTGACAAGTGTCCTTAAAAGACACAGAAGAGAAGAGGACACACAGGGAGAAGCCCATGTGAAGACGGAGGCAGAGTTTGGAGTGACGCAGCCACAAACTGAAGGACACCAAGGACTGGCAGAAGTTGGAAGAGGCAAGGAACAGATTCCATCCTAGACACTCTGGGGGAGCGTGGTCCCACGGACACCATGATTTCAGGCTTCTGGCCCCCAGAACTGTGAGGGAATAAATTGCTGTCGTTTTAAGCCACGAACTTTGTGGTAATTCCTACAGCAGCCTCAGGAAACTAATACAGAGGGCAAGTGAAAAGCAATGACCCTCCCAGGCAGGCAGGATTCCCCACTTTGTTACTCCATCTATCTTCCCCTCACCCCCATTTCCGAAGGACACTGAGGGCCTGGGAAGCCTTGTGGTGTGAGTGGGAAAGACTGGCCCTCAGGCATCAGAGATGGGGCTGCGGCCCCTGGGCTCCAGGGAGCCAAGGCTGTGGCCACAATTTGGAGTCTGGGGAAAGCTGAGCCCTGCCTCCAGCACACTGCGGGGGCCACTCACGGGCACATGGGCTCCTGGTGTCAAGTGGAGGGCACTTCAAACCCAGTGCCTCCATCCTGTTGAAACTCAGCTCGGTATCTTCTCAGAAAGTTGCTGGGAAAGCAGAAACAAGGAGGCCCTCCGGCACTCCTGGAGCCGATTATCACCCCGGCTCTGACCTCTGCTCTGTAATTATTCTCCAGTGTCCCATGCACAATCCGGGCTGAGGTTCCTTCTTTTCTCATTTTTTAAAATGTCTTTCTCGGAACCACTAGGGACTAGCCCCAGTGCCTCAAACCATTGTAAATGTTTACAGGAAACTGTTCAGCAGCACAGACTGCTTATATGACACACATTGTGAAATGTAAAATGAGATCACTGTTCAGTAAATCCCTTCTTGGTCGGGTGGTGGGAACAGCTCCCGGGTTAAACCTGAGACCTGAACTCAAAGGGCTGGAGGGAAATCTAGCCATTTCCACACTCCCCGCCCCCACCCCCAACCCACCCCCAACCTCCAGGCTGTTGCCGAGCCATCCCAGGCCTGCCTTGCTCTCTGGTCTCTCTTTTTAAAGCATTCTAGGAAGCAGAGTCTATATCACGCTATTTTTTAAATTTTAACTCAATTTTCCTGAATTATCCAAATGTGGGTTGACTATGGCAGCTTGTATGGCCCTGCTACATACAGCCCACCCAAGTGGCACTTGCAGCTTACACCAATGGAGAAAGAAGGTTCCATCATAATGCTGTGCCAACTTCTCCATTCATTCATTCATTCATTCCTTCACACATATACACATGCATTTAAACATTCATTCAGCAAGTTGTCTGATAAACATTGAGAGCCTTCTGTGTGGATATAGTGGTGAGCAAACCCCCCTGCTCCCACGGAACTTGCAGTGTGGCGTGGCAGAGACAGGGCGGAGGAGGAAAACGGCCATGTGAGGGACACTGAGGGAGGAGTGTCCCAGGAAAAGTCAGTGAGTTGAGTCCTAAAGGAGGATGGGAGTGAGGTGAGGATCAAAGATATGGTGCTCCAGGTAGAGGGAACAGCCCGTGCAAAGGCCCAGAGGTAAGAAAGAAAGCGTTGCTTGTTCTAGGAGCTGCAAGTAATTGATAGAGTCGATAGAAAGGAGGCCTGGGAGAGGATGAGCCAGGGGGCAAGACTTTGAGAGGCAAGTAGGAGCTACTCAGGAGACCTCATGTGCCCCACTAAAGAGTTCAGACTTTATTCTGGGTTTGAAGGGGCCTATATTGAAAGGTTGAAGTAGAAGAGTGAACAGGTTGATTTGCTCATCAGAAAGGTCGTTCTGGGGATGGTGAATGCTGACTGGAAAAGGTGAGGGGAAGGCAGGAGCCTGAATGGGTATCAATCGTTCTGCTAAGTGATGTGACGGAGGTGAGGATGGAGAGAAATGGGAGGATCTGAGAGACACGCAGCGGGTGGAATGGTGAGGTCTTAGCGGTGACTAACTGGGTGTGGGGTGAGGGAAGAGAGGAAGCCAGGGATGAGCCCAGATTCCTGGCTGCAAAACACAGCGAATGGGCCACCTGGAAGGCAGGAGAGTCCCTTCCAGAGATGACAACTGTAAGGATCCAGGCCAGAGATGCGGAGGCCCTAGACCTGGGCAGGAGCAGCATGTATGGAAAGAAAGGGGTGGATTCAAGAGACTTTTAGGAGGGGAAAAAATCCCTTTTGAGGTGAGATTTCTGGCACTCAGAAGTTAAAAAAAAATGTCACAGAGTAACTGGATACACATCATGTAGGTGAAGCTGCAGGAGGAAATGAAGAGGAACAGCATACACACCGGTGTTGGAACTGAAGAAGAATGAGGCAAGCAATTAATCCCTGCTCTTTTTGCAAGTGAGCTCATCCTAGAATTTTCTGTTTCTCCAACAGGCATCAAATAGCTAGAACTTCCCAGAATTGTAAAGATGACACTAATCCTTGAGACTAAGTGAACAGACCAAGGACACAAAGCTAGTGGCTCTCTAACCCCCAGGTCAAAGCTGTCTTTCTAAGTCCTGGGACTGTCTTTCCAAATATGGCTACAAGGGCTGGTGCCAGAGTGGAGCGGAGGGTAAAACACCTAAAGTCTTTGCCAGCCTTCCTTTTTCTTCCCTTCCCATCTGCGGCCAGGTCCCCTCCATGCCTTCCCATATCCATGACACAGATTCTTCCTGCTCCCAACTCTTCTATGAAAACGCATCTACCATCTCTTGCTCCTTCAGGATCCTGATCCCTCAGTTGGGTGGGAGCAATTGTGAAAGTCCAACTAATTCAGTTCTATTCAAAAATGATCCAGCACCTGCTATTCACAGGCAGTAGACACTGAAAGTAGGACTAGGAATGGGCTGGTGCAGGAATCTCTAGACTTTTGGCCACAAAGAGAGGATTTTTGTTTCCGTTCTTGAAGTCTTGAGATATTGCTGAGGACAGTGGGTATGTTAGTTTCTTAGATATGCTATATCAAAGTACCACACACTGGGTAGCTTAAAACAACAGAAATGTGTTCTCTCACAGTTCTGGAGGCCAAAAGTCCAAAATCAAGGTGTCAGCAGGGCCATGCTCCCTCTGATAGCTCTAGGGGAGACGAGTTCTATGCCTTTCTCCTAGCTTCTGGAAGCCTCAGGCATTCCTTGGTTGTACATGCATCACTCCAATTCTCCATCCTCACGTGGTCTTCTCCTTGTGTCTCCTTACATCATCTTCCCTCTGTGCGTGTCTGTCTCGTTACCCAAATTTCCCCTTTTTATTAGGACATCGATCATATTGGATCACGTGCCATCCTGATGACTTCATTTTAACTTATTACTTCTGTAAGGACCCTATTTCCAAATAAGGTCACATTCTGAGATACTGGAGGTTAGAACTTCAACGTATGGTTTTAGAGGGACACAATTCAACCCATTATAGTAGGTGTCCCCTGACAGCTAGGATACAGGAGAAGGGTCAGATGGGAGGTTCTGCCAGTGTACCCGTTCCCGTGGAAATGTACACACTGCTGCGGGCCAGGATGGACAAAGTGCTGGCATTTGAACAGACCTTAACCGTTGCCTAGATACGAGTTTTCCGAGTCTCGTATCTCATCCTCTCACAGCCCCTATGAGATCAGCATTGTCTTAAACTCCATCTTCTAGAGGGTGAAAGAGACTCAGGGCAGCCCTACCCAATAGAAATGTAATGTGAGCCACAAATGGAATTTCAAATTTTCTGGAAGCCACGTTTAAACAAAAGTAAAAAGAAATGAAATTAATTTTAATATATTTTATTTAATCCAAGATATTAACATTTCAACAGTTAAACAATATCAAAATTATTGAGATACTTTATGCTCTTTTTTTAAAATAAAAAGCCAGGGGTGCACTTTACACTGATAGCACATCTCAAGTCAGCCTAGCTCGTTCAAATGCTTGCTAGCCACATCTGCTGCAGAATTGGACAATGCAGCTCTAAAGTGAGTCCAGAGCCTCTCAGCTGGTGTGCGACAGAGCTGGAATTCCAACCCAGTTCTGGCTGACTCCAAAGGTTATGTTTCTCCTACCACAGCAGCTGCTTCTACCACCCGGGGCTGCTAGGGAAAGTTGCTCTCCATTAACTATTTCCCACTGAAATTGTGTTTCTCTGCATGATACTAGTTCTGAAAAGCGCCTTCCAGAGAAAACACCTCAGCTTAAGTAATTCCAATAGTGGGGACCTCAGGACCTATGACAGGAACCATGGAGAAGGTGTTTGGAAACTAGAAGGAGGTACTTTCCCTGGAAACCTCAAATCTTCCCATGTGACCAGCTGGTTGCTTTCAGCCGACTCTAATTCCAACAGCCACAGATCCAACCCATATGGTAGGTGTGGATTTAGGGAATGGCTTTAGCCCATTCATAGTCTCCATCAGCCTCTCCCAAAGCTACCCTGAATAAACATGGAAAGCAAAGAAGAACAGGGTTCTACACAAATGCAGCTTCAAACAAGTCTAGCCATCCTGACCCTTCCCTCCAACCAGATTGTAGCCTGCAGGTCCTCCTCTGTCGAAAAATCTGGAGCGCCTGCTGGGTGCCCTGGGTGGGATGTGACGGAAGCTAGCCCAGGGTCTAGAAGTTCTCCATTAACTGTTACACAAGGATCAAGAACTTCAGTTGCCATTTCTCCTCGCCTTGTGGTAGGCGTGGTCTTGCCAGTACCCAATGGTCCTTCCTCCCCCTTCTCCCTACAATCACACAGGCCTTCCGTGCTTACTCCAAGGAGTTACTCCACGTGCAGTCTGGCTCCTGGTCTCTCTGAAATCTTATTTAAACATAAATCACACTTGATGGCAAAACATTTGGGTATTTCCTCAGACACAGGGAGACCAACGGTGCTGCCCATCCTTACCTCTTGTCCCACAGTGGGTTGAGTGTTTTTGGGACAGAACTGGAAAACAGGATATGGACCCTGCCATCAAAGAGCTTTCCACCTGCATAAGGCACCAAGACAGCCTCAAGAGAGGCAGTGGGCTGGGTGGGATGCACACGGGCCCGGAGTTACAGGAGCTCAGCTTCATATCACCTCTCTTTGAGAAAATCGATGCAAGATACTTATCTGGAAAATACTAAGTGAAGTCATGATACACAGTGAATCCCCTGGGCCAAGGGGTTCAAAGCTGAGTAAGACACAATCCCTGTCGTCAAAGAGTTTACAACCTATTATACGGTTTCAGACCTCAACCATTCAACCACCAACTTCCATGATTCTTGTCAATCTGAGTACTATCAACTTAACCTTTTTCTTCTGATCAACTCATTTTTAGCCCCTGTCCTTCACAAAATAGCAAATAGGTTTAATGACTTAGTTCTCTCTATATATTTTAAATTCACACTAAAATAAACACATAACTATTAAGATTTTAAATAGTCATGCACGGAGCTCCACAGATCATCTTTCACACCTGCAGTGGTATGCATAGTACTGTACCTTAGAAATCCTATATTTGTTGGGCAAGACAGACCCAACACCCCCACTTACCCAAGGAAGACAGCAGGAAGTGGCCCCACAACAGTGCCTGCTACCACTTAGTGACCCCTCCCTATGGCCCAGACACCAGGCTCAGAATGTCACACACCTGCAGTCTTATATAATCACTGCCACGATGCTAAAGATATACAAGCCATGTTCATGAAAGAACAGAGGGAGCAGAAACTCAATGCTTCAGGATTTATAACAGGGCTCGACCTACCAACAAATGTGGCTGCAACAAAGTGAGTGAGGCATGGGGGTTGTGGGAAGAGACAGGCTAGAAGAACCATAGTTTGAGAGCAAACTGCAGGAAGTCTCAGGGCCACGTTAAAGAACTCCGATTTAGTTCTAGGAGTCATGAGGAGTCACTAAAGGTGTTTTAAATAGGGAGTGAAACGAGAACACACATTCTTCTGAATGATGATTCTGATGGCAGCCTGGATGGAGGGGGGACCGCAGAGATGAGAGCCTGGTGTCAGGGAGACTAAAAACAAGTAGGGCCTGTTAGGCAGGGACAGTGGGAATGAAAGAGACAGAGTTGTCTTGTAGGTGAGAGAGATGGGACTTGGTGGTATTGGAAAGTAAAGGAGACTGAAGGTGGGCCCTCAAAAGTGACTTTGGATTTTCTAATTCGGGGAATGCCGTGCGCTCAGATGAAGTGAACAGGCCGGGGAAGGGACTTAAGAGTAGATGAGATGAGTTCAGTTTCACATGCACAGGGAATTGAAATGCCTTGGGATATCCACAGGAAGATGGCGACAGGCAGCTGGAAATAAGGTCTAAACTCAGGTGAAAGATACACGTGGGAGGTGTTAATTTGGTATTCATCAGCGAAAGGGTGATGGTCGTGGTGGGGAGGGCAGGAAGAGTAATTGCTTGGTTTCTTTCTCCTGCCCTTTAGGAACTGATGAAACAACCATCATTGAAATCCTATCAAGCAGGACATCGGATGAGAGGCAACAAATAAAGCAGAAGTTCAAGGCGTCGTATGGCAAGGTGATTCCAGGGGTCCATACAAGCATGGACGCGCGGCCTCGACTTTGGCGGCCTCTGCTTCCTCTGCATCCGCAAGGCAGCAGAGAACATCTTTAAAGCTTTACTGAGTTAGCCCAAGAAAAACATGAAACGACTACTTAAAACTTTAATTGACTTCAGAAAAACTGAAATTGCCTTATTAGCTTAATGGCTTGTAAAACCAATATTCTTTAACTCATTATTTTTTAAATTGACCTCTTTTTCCATTAATCTCTCAATCATTTTTTCCACTCATTTGGACTAATTCCACATATTAATTTACAGATAGACCAGTGCTTTGAAATCCCTTTTCACAGGTGGGTCGTTATACAAGAATTCATTTATTCAGGCTTGTTCAAGGATGAAGTAGTCTTCATAACAGATTGTTACAGAAAACTAAAACAAAACAGAAACAAAAACATCCATTTCATTAAGCATCAACACCTTTTTTCTTTCTTTATGAATTTTTCTTTCACTCTTTTTGTTGCTGTTGATGGTGTTAAGTATAGAAATCTTTAAGTATGCATTAGGCTGTCTATTTTATTTATTAGTGTATCATGAGCACAATTTAACCTTTTCTTAATGTCATTGGAATTATCAGTATGCAAAATGAATATTAATTATCATGCCATATTCTAATCCATATTTATAAAACCTTTACAGTTTCAATCACACTATGTATAAACAGATGTAGAGATAGAGATGGGTTTTCTTACTTCTTTGACACTGGTCAGGCGACAGTCTCTTTAGGTCTCGGTCTCCTCAAAAATAGAATGAAAATGATAATTCACCTCCCATCTCAGCTGCTGGGAGAATCAAGCAGGATAATGCCAGCACATACCAGGAAAGGGAAGCTATGATAGGTCTGCTCGTTTCCATTTTACAGAGAGGAAAAGTAGAGCTCATTTGTTTAAATGACTTATGCAAAATCACACACAGTAAGAAAAAGAACCAGGACTCAAACCCAAGTCTTCTGACCTGGAGGACGCAGCACCATGAGAGGAGCTATTTATTTCTACTCCAAATGCAGCAGATGACTGTATTTTTATAGTTTTTCTGCTTCTCACAATCAGGCTTTTCAATGTAATTTTTTTGATGAAAAGAAGTGAGTCTTTAGCTTAGCTGCATTTAATGGAATTGAATGACGTTGAACTCTCATCCTCGTCCACGTGTCTAACTGTAGCAGCCTTTCAAATGCTGGGTCTACTTCCACCCTACCAACGTGGAAAGTCAGATGCAGGCTTCTTAAGCTTTACGTAAAATAAGAGTAAATGGATTCCAAGTGAGGGCCTAGGGGTTCTGCTAAAGATGAAGTGGGCGTGCTCTAACACAAAACCTTGCAATACCAACACGTGCCAACCATTCGCTTCCTCTCCCGTCCTCAGCTGTGTTTCAGATAGCTGACACTGCCAAAGAAGTGATCTAGAATCACAACATCACGAAGCTAAAAGATGTTAGAGACGAACAAATCTAAGTCCCCATGCCAACTGAGCTCCGAAGAGAATACCCCTCCCAAGGTGACGCAGCTAGTTAGCAGGAAAACCAGGATTAGAGCTGAGGGAACCCGAGCCAGCTTCTGTGTCCAAACAGAATGTAAACACACAAGGATTTGTTTTCCTGCCTGTGGCTTGTAAGAGTAGGCAGCTGGGATTTCTCTTCTCTGCAGTTCTGTATAATGCCCATCTGACCTGAAAAAATATTTCCAGTCTTCGAGTGGATCCACGCGGTGCAGTTCTGACCAAAGTCTTGCTTTCACAAGATACAGTGTTAGATGGAGCAGCTGCCCTGGGATGGAGGTGGTAATATCACAGCCCCTTGGAAGACTGCAGATCCCAGGGCCTTGGACAAAAATCTTCTGGGATTTTCTCCCAGGCCCGGAGCTCAGAGGTTCCTTTGAGAAATAGTTGATTTGCCTTCTCTCAGAAAGTTCCTTTCCACATGGAATAATAATAACAATAACCACTTATTGAACATTTAAAAAGTGCCAGGCACTGTGCTCTGTGTTTATATGGATTGTTTCAATGAATTCTTCCAACAATCCTAACAGGTAAGTCATTTCTCCCCACGTTTCAGAGAAGGAAACTGACAGCTGGTGAAATTATGCAAACTTCCAAGGTCACAGACCTATTGTGACTGTGTTGTTAGCCATCATGCCATGTTTCTGAGTAGCCAGACCCACCCTCTGCTATCATTTGGGTCCCGGAAATGCTAGCTGGTCCCTGGGCCTCCAGTCTGACCCACAGTGGGCTGTCTCTGCGTGAAAGTCTCACTTTGAGGTCCTTCATTTCAGTTGGGACATTGGCAGCTCTAGTTAGACTGAACGCCCATTTTTGACCTTTTCCTCGTTAAGCCATCTAGTCAGAGGGAGGCAGGCGGAGCAGGCAGTTCACATGTGATAGAGGGCACTTGCCGAAAACATCCATGAAGATGGATGCTTGCCAACAACAGGGTGCCAGTGAGAATTTGATGTCCGTCTCTCCCCCCTACCTGAGTGCTTCCCCACATGTGTCCCTCTCAGGATTTAACAAGAGAACCAAAGTGACTGTACATCTGATTTGCCCAGGATCGTCCCTAATTATTCCTGTTGTCCCCCTGAAATTATTAATAGTGCCCCCTTTCACTCTCACATCATCCCATTTGGATGATAAACGATCTTGTCCCCCTAGAGATGACAAACCTGTATTTCAGTCCTTTCTAGCCGAGTGTTTGGGAGCGAGTCCTTGATCCTTTTGAGGTTCATTAAATGGCGATAATGCCAATTAATGCCAGGGCTGTTTTGAGGATCAGTGAGAAAGCTCTCTGAACCCTAGAATGTTCTGCAAATGCTGGTTGTTACTGTGATTCATCTTTGGGGTCTCCAGACCTGAGCAGGGGATCTTCTATCTGTCTCTCTGCCAGTCTTGGGGGAAGAGGGATGGGCAGTCATGGTGACCCTTGTCCTCTAGAGCAGGTCACTTGAACCCGTACAGCTCCTGTCTAGATCACCTTCCATGTGTCCACAGCAGGTTTCCTGTCAACCTAAGGTCACGCAGTGGGGAGAGCAGACACCTGTCCCTCTTCTCTTCGGCCATTCCCAGTCAGGGCTACTGCTGTCTTCCTACAGGAGCTGGAGGAGGTGCTCAAGAGTGAGCTGAGTGGAAACTTCAAGAAGGCGGCCTTGGCCCTTCTGGACCGTCCCAGCGAATACGATGCTCGGCAGCTGCAGAAGGCCATGAAGGGTCTGGGCATGAATGAGGCACTGCTCATTGAGGTCCTGTGCACAAGAACCAACAAGGTTAGTTCCAGCCAAGCCCTTGGACCCCACCCCGGAGGGAACATCCATAAGCCCATCAGAGGTGGTTGCAGCAGCCAGAAGGGAAACTACACACTGCATTCCACCCATGGGGTGAGCAAGTGTCTGGGTAGAAATGTGTCTGCTTGGCCCATGCCGGGGAGAAGCCCCTTCCAATCTTCTGGTGGTCAGTCTTGGTGTTCTTGCCCCTGTCTTGACAGAATAGATCCTTCCAGAAGAGCCGTGCCAACCCAGCTTTTGTTTTTCTAAATGGATGCACAGTTTTATATGCAAGAGGCAAGATTCTACCTTCTCCCTCCCAGCCTGACTTTGCAGGTCTTTTGGCACAAATAAGGCAACAAGCAGCCCAAGCATGTTTGTGTAGCTGCCTCGTCCATGGCTGTCATCTAGCGTAGAATACAAAGAAGAAGATAATAAGGCAGGGAGGTGGGTGGGCAGAGGGGATCCCAACGAACACTCCCAGGGGTCATCAGCACCTCTCCAGAGGTTTCTGTGTCCTTCTATCAGCAAACCTACCCCCTTGCCCCTTGGGCATATGCCACCATTTCAGGAGCTGGAAAGAACATTTGTTAAGGCCCCAGTAGAAGCCCATTCATTCTTGGTTCCAGAAGCCATGAGAGCCAAGGAGCTCATCAAAAGTAAAGGGGGGTCTATAAATCATTATCTGGAGACCCCCCTCCTCTTCCACAACCACCTATCACATAGGATGGGGAAGCCCAGCAAGGAAAATGCCAGAAACTCCCAACACTCCTGACGCCTCTGGATAAGAAACAGAAGCAGTGGTTGGAGCAGATGGCAAGGAAAAATGGCACAGCGCTCTGATGCTGAAATGCTATTTTAAGCCTTGACTGCCCACAACCCGACCCTGAACCGGTTTCTTGGGCTCAGCCTGTTCTGTGCAACGTATTTCCTGAAGCACCGCCATGCTCCCAGCCACAGGGGCAAACCCCTTTCGTGGGCATCCCTGGACTTCTTTTCTTCCCACAAGATAATGAAAACCCTGCATTCCCAGGAGTTTCAGCTCAGGATTGTGCCTTAGAGGAGGGTTAGCAAAGAAGGGGGCATCAGTTCAGACCAACAGCCGCACAACTTTCCCTGCTCGACATTCCCACCCTTTCCAGAAGCACCACCGTCCCAGCGAAGAGGCATCTAATATGGGGGCAATCAGTAGGCTGCCTTGGAAAGAAGGTTAATTTGATCCTTATTTTTCTAATCTTATTTGATCACTTGCTGTTCTCCCTCAGCCTAGCTTCTTTCAGGTCCCGGTCTCAAACAACAAGCAAGGCGTTTCTTTTTTTTCAATCAAGTAGATCTGACAATACAGAGAAGAAAAGCAGGGAGAGAGCAGATCCCGGGTTCCAGCACATCCCGGTGGTGGGTTAGAAGGAGGAACAGGGGAGGGAGCTGTACAGACAGAGAAGGTCAACCCCACCGGCCTCCCACCTCCCTCCCACCCACCAAAGCCCTTCAGCCAGTCCTCACTTATCACCCCACCACCTTCTCCCCATCGCTGCCCCTGACTTTCACTTTAAACAGTTTGTGGGAGATGCTGTGGGGAAACGTCCGCTCTTGTACACTGTGGTTCAAGTGTAAACCGAGGCAGCTGGCCTGAGCGGGCCACTCTGCACAAGTCATTGAAACCCAACACAGTTCTTCCCGGGACACACCCTAGAGAGTAACTTGCACTCCTGCACACGGCAAACTGTTTACTGAATGAGGCCTTGTTTGAAGTAGAGAAGAACTGGAAACGACCTAAATACCCATCACTTGAAGGCCGGTTAAACAAACTGTGGCTTATTGTAGCATGGAATATTTTGTACCATCTAAAAAGCATTAGGCGACTAGCTATATATGGGCATAGCTGGATCTCCAAGACATATTATTGAGTGAAAAAAATCAGTCAAAGAACAATATGTACAGTATTCTACTTTTTAAACACATACACAAAACAATTCCACATAGTTCCAATAGCACAGATATATGTATGCAAATGCAAGGAAAAATACTTGGGAAGATGCACTGAAGTCTAACACTGGCTACCTGGGTGGGGATGGGGAGTGGGACGGGGAGAGGAGGTGGTGAGAGATGTTAGCTCAGCTGTAAAATTTTTGCCTTTAACCAAGGAGGATATATGCAGACGTTACTTGCGTGGTTTGAAATATTTACACAGAAAGGGCTTCCTCGCACTTCCAGGGATCTGCAGGCCTAGCCCTGACCCGTAGGGACGGCTCTCTTGAGAGGAAGTCATGAGGGCATCCTGTGTTCAGAGACACAGAAGGAAGAGCTCCTGCCTCCTCCTTCGGTGTGTCTGTGCGTATCTGATCAATCAACCCCACCTTGGAGTATTGACTTTTTTTTATTACCCTTCCTAGGAAATCATCGCCATCAAAGAGGCCTACCAAAGGTGTAAGTGACCTTTTGTTTTGACTTTGAATAAAAGAGGTTCCTTTCAACACACCTCTAGGAAACTAAATCATCTGCTGTCCCCTCTTTTTTTTCTTCCTCAAAAGTATTTGGCAGGAGTCTTGAATCAGATGTCAAAGGTGATACAAGTGGAAACCTAAAAAAAATTCTGGTGTCCCTGCTACAGGTAAGGAGTAAAGAGGTCTCACCTGCTTTATGATCTTGGGAAATAGCCCTTGGCAACATCGTACCACAATGAAAAAAGCCGTGTTGATAATAAACGTTTCCTTCTTTTATTAAAAATAGTATTGAGGGATCATGAACCCATGCTCCCTGAGCCCAGCTGTTGTGAAATTATTCAATCAAGGTTCCTTCCATAATAACAATCCGCCCAGTCATTGGCAGTTTACAATACCTTTTTGTTGATGAGTTATCTCATTAAGCATCACCACCTCATTTTGCCAATGAGGAAACTCAAGCCCAGAGAGGATGGGTAACCTGCTCAGGTTTACACGGCCCGTAAGACACAGGCCAAGAACAAGAACCAGCCATCTGACCCCATGCAGGACTCTTTTCACAACACAACTCTGCACTTACTTCCAGGATTCACCCTGAGTCTGTAAGAACCACTGCAGGGAGCTTGGCCAGGAAAGCAGGGCTCTTAGCATTGACCCTCTAGGACACAGTGCCCGGGCCTCCAGCCACGTGGCATGTGCACTCTCATTGACACATCAGTCTGTGTGAGCTTTGTGCATTTCCTCTGTTTCCTTACTCTCCATGTAGGTAGACTGACAGCAGAATACACAGAGTAGGCATCAACTGGAGCAGGAAGAATATATAAGTTTTCTCTTGCTGCCTAACAAGTTCCACAAACTTAGTGGCCTAAAACAACACAAATCTACGATTTTGCAGTTTCCATAGGTCAGGAGTCCTGTTACAGGTTAGCTGAGGCTTTGCTCAGAGTCTTGCCAGGCTGAAATTGAGGTGTCGCCAGGGCTGCCATCTCACCTGAGGCCTGGGGTCCTCTTCCAAGCTCACTGGTTGTTGGCAAACTTCAGTTCCTTGAAACTGTATGACTAATGTCCCTGTTTTCTTGCTAGCTGTCAACCAGAGACCACTATCAGCTTCTAGAGGCCATTTCAGCTTTCTGTCCTGTAGCCCCCATAGGCAGGTCAAAACATGGCTATTTGGTTTCTTCTAGGCCAGCAGGAACTCATCTTTCTGACTTCTTCCATTTCTGACCTATTTTTGGTGAGGAAGATTCTCCCTGAGCTAACATAGGTGCCAATCTTCCTCTGTTTTTTGTATGCGGGTCACCTCCACAGCATGGCTGATGAGTGGATTATGTCTGTGCCCAGGATCTGAACCTGCGAACCCGGCTGCTGAAGCAGAGCATGAGGAACTTTAACTATTTGGCCACAGGGCTGGTCCCGCATCTCTGACCTTTTAAGAGTTCACCTGATTGGGTCACTCCCCCCCGCAGGATAATATCCTTTTTCATTAACTCAACTGATTAGGGAACTTAATCACAACTTAGCAACCCCCTTTGCTATATAACAACATAATCACAGGAGTGATATCTCACCTTATTCACAGTCTTGTCCACACTCAAGAGAAGAGGATTATACAAGGGTGTGGGCCATTGGGGGTCATCTTAGAACTCTGCCTGCCACAAAGTGCTTAGGTTAGACTTCCAAGACCTTCCATGGGCAACATTCAGGGTTCTTCAGGATTGGGACCCTGAGAGGTGTAATTTGATATTTGGAAGGAAGATTATGAGCTTTCCAATGGACTCACCCTAGGGGACATCACGAGGTTGCTTACAGCCTGCTTAGAGGTCAGCGGGGTTTGCAAGTGACCCTGGTTTCTACGGGGGGGAAAAAAACAAGTGATGTCACAGAAGCTACTCTGTTTATCAATTGTGCCCAAAAGATGGCAGCAAAGAGCAGTGTTGCCACTTTGCCAGGCTGAATCTCGCTTCAGGCCACCCCTCCAAATTCACCCCCCATTTTCCAGGACTTTCCCTTATTTTCTATGGTCAAGCAGGAACTCAAGATAATAACAGTGTGTCGATTTCCTAGGCTAATCGTGATGAAAGAGGTGATGTGGACAAAGATCTAGCTGGCCAGGATGCCAAAGATCTGTACGATGTAAGTGCAAATTCTTTTTATAAAAATTTTGTTTGCATTATTTTCAACAAATATTCCTTTATTTCCTGTGAATGGGAGAAACTTAGGAAATGAGTGTGATCTTTAAAATATTTTTCCTATATATAGTCTTCACGAACCAAAAAGAATTGTTTCTCTTCTTAGTCTCTGGGGTTAACCACCTCAGATCCATTTTGGAACAATGGAAGGTATAAATAATATAAATAAATATGTGAAGTAAATTCATGAGGTCAGAAGTTGAAAGGGCTCGGTCAATCCATTTGGCTTCTATTCAGTGCGTATTTTATAATTTCCTGTAAGTGACGCCTGGTCACAGCACTGTATATTCAGTCTTTTTGCAAGAGCATTTTTCAACATGTTTGCATTTGACCCTGGAGGCAGGGGAAGGCCGCTGGGGCACCGAGGAGCTTGCCTTCAATGAAGTCCTGGCCAAGAGGAGCCACAAGCAGTTACGAGCCACCTTTCAAGCCTATCAAATGGTAAGTAATCAAGTCCTAGGGGAACGGAGTTCACACTGAAACTGTCTTGACTTATTTCCACAAGAAGCCAAGATCTGGGCTATTACAACGGTGATTCTCAACCAGCGATGACTTTGCCCCCACCCCAGGGAGATTTGATAATGTCTAGGAACATCTGGGGTTGTCCCATGAGGTGTGATGGGGGAAGCAATGTGATTGGCATCTAGTGTGCTGAGCCCAGGGATGCTGCTAAGCATCCCACAGCACATAGGACAGGCCCCACAACAAAGAATCAGCCGGCCCCAAATGTAGTGTGAAGCTGGGTAGGAAAGCAGAGGAGTGTCAAGTTCAGGAGCAAAGCCCTGCAGTCGGAGGGTCCAGGTTCAAATCCTGGTTCTCCCACTGGCAAGTGACCTAACAGAGACCGTGATTATCATCATCACACCTTCATGGGGTTATTTTAAGAGTTAAATAAGAAAAGTGTAAAAGGCTCAGAACAGTATCTGACATGTGGTAAGCACACAAACTTTTGCTCTTGTTATTATCGCAATTTACAGCCAGGCTAACAGGGCCTACCACTCCCAAGATGGAAGTGATGTACCTCAGAGATACACTCCTGGGAAGAGGTGTATAAATTACTTTTATGCCATTATTTTCCTAATCTAATGATAATTTTAAGCCAACAACGTGAGTTGGCTATTTCAAGCCACTTAGTGGTGAGCCCTTCCTTGAAAATCAGTCTTAAATTGCAAGAAGCCTTTTGTGGAGTATCATGTTTTTTTTGGTCTCCTATTTTATATGTGTAGAGTGCTTTTAACTATTCGAAGCACTTCTGCGCCCTATATCTCATTTCAATTCCACAGCAATACTGTAGCTATAATGCAGGCTGAACAGCCATTGTTACCCACAATTGCTGGACAAGGAAAGTCTGTTATGAGTAAGGAACCATCTGCAACTTATCAGGACCACACAGCAAGTCAGTAGCAGAAAGGAGATGAGGACTCCAAGATCCCCCAGCCTGAGCGCCTACCTCGGCTGGAGCTGGCCGCTCCTCACTCAAAAATAGTGTTTCCTGTGCTGCCAGCAGATGAAAAGACAATAAAGCTTAGGAATTTTATCATTACTGTATATAAGCCTTTAGGGCCTTCTGCTTTCAAATTGTGCCCAGAATCATGATCAAAGGCAGCTGACCCTGCTCTCCCCTGGCCTCTGCGCCTGGAGCTGTGTAGACTGAGCTGGAAGACTTCTCCAGGTCCTGACCCTCTTCTCACACGACTGGGGCCGCGGATGGAGTTTCTGGGGCTGGCCATCGTTGGTGATCCCTATAGAAACACACACACATGTGAGCATGTATGTGTACGTACATGAACTACTGACTACCTGCAAGGATGCTTTCTAGGCCAATCATTCTCAAAATTAATCCCGAAACCACAACATCAGTATCACTTGAGAACATGTTAAAAATAAGAATTTTCCGTCCCCCTCCAGGACCTAGAGGATCAGATTCCCTGGGGTTGGGGTGCTACAGTCTGTGTTTTAACAAATCTTCCAGGTGATTCTGATGCATGTTAAAGTTTAAGAGGTCTGCGCTAGACTACTAGCTGTATAACTTGGGCAAGTTATTATGGGTTCTGTGCCTCAGTTTCTCCACCTGTAAAATAGGGATAGTAATAATACCAACTCCATAACCTTAGTAAGGATTAAATGAATTAACAGAAGTAAAGCATTCAGTACCCAGCATGGAGTAGGTGCTCAATAAACATTGCACTTGTTAGGAGTCTCCCTGTGTGAATGAACAGTGTCAAAAATCAGAGCTAATTCTCCCAAATGGACAATAAGATTCGATTGACTTGGTGACTCTACATGAAACTAGCTCTAAAATACTACCAATTCATCTCTTCCAAAAACTTGCTGGGACATCATTTGTCTTCATCTTTATAATTTTTAGAGTTCACTCTGATCTTAAGACCCTGGTTCATAGGTTTTCTCCTGGTCTCTTGCTAAAAACACTAAAATGCTAGTGTGGGACCGCTGGAGCAGATTGTGCGGCATAGGCTGTCCTGGCATACAGTTGAATTTTAATTTTTGGCCTGAAAACTCAGGGTTTTGCTCTTTATTTGCCGTCTAAGCCTGAGTCTTAACTACTGACGTCCTCAGAAATCCCAGCCAAGCAGCAGAGCATCCCCAATTTGGCTGCATCACACATGATTATTACAGTCCCAAAGTTTACCAACATGAAAGTCTTAGATGGGGCTGAAGTCAGCTCTCCAAACAGGGCTCAGTATAAATTGCAGGCACACACACCCACAGCCCAGGCTCACTGCCTCCCTGCCCCACCCCTCCCCAAGCTCCCCTCTCCTTTCGGTGTTCCAAGTCCATTCCAGAGCCTTTAGCCCTGTCACTGCTGTAGCCAAAGCCGGCGTGTGAAGTTCTGCTGTGGGCACTCTGTCAATTTGGGGGGGTCGCTTTTAAAAGAAGGAAATGTCTCCCCTCTTCTTCTAAGAATCTTCCTACCGGCAACGCTACCTAGTTAACGAGAGGCCCTTGAGGCTTGTCTGGAGTCCACTCTGGCAACATGTTTTTGTACTAAGATCACAAACCTGGTTCTGTCCAAAGATCCCCCGAAGAATTAAGTGTCCCAGGGACTGAAGTGAAAACCCTGCTATTTGCAAAGGAGAGTCACATTAGCTCGGGCCAGTCAATTGTCTTCATGGAGCCTCTGCAGGTGCCTTGGTAGCTACCAGGAAGGGGATGGTGGCAGGAGGCAGGTAGAGAAGAGAGGGCAATGCCATCTCATGCTGCGTGAATAGTGCCCCCTGGAGTTGTGCAGAGAAGAGACCCTGAGAGGGTGGGAACCCGGCATTACCGCCTAGGGCTGGGGTAAGCACCCAGCTCCCGCCTTATCAGCATATCTCTGCTTTCCTGCTTTCATCTGTTGTATAGGCGACAGTCTACAGAAAATTAAAAAATAGTACTCTGACCCAGTGTGGACAGAAAGTAGTTTAATGTGAGGATTTTTTTTTTTTTTTGGAAACACAGACCTGTGTGAATACAATGTCCTCTTGAAATGCAGTCTCGGTCCACAGAACAAGAGCCCTGTTCATGGGAAAGTGATATCAGCCCCTTCTGAAATACCAACTCCCACATCAAACCCAACGTAGGCCGAGAACAGCTCAGGAAGGGACAGGCCTGAAAGCCCCCAGCCCAGTGTCTTCTAATCCAGGCCCATTACACACAGCAGACCTCTAGATGTGCAAACCGTGACAAGGAGATGAATCAACAGGCCCTCATTATGTCTCAACCCTCCTCCCCCCACGTCTATTTTGCTTGCATCACAAAGAATATTTTGTTTACCTGTGTTTCAGAATAAACTACATCCACTCCACTGGCATGTCCTCGAAGACGCCAATTATTTATAGAATCACAATTGTGTCGTATCCTCGAAAGACGATTTCTAAGAAAGAAATTTCAGTACTTCTAAGACTTAACTGCATTTCCCAAAACCCAACAAAGAGCTCTCCTCTCTCTATTTCCCTGCCCTGGGCTTGGCCCGCGTGCTTCTTGCATTCAGCGCAGTCACAATTTACTCTGAACTTCAGCTTGTGTAAATATTTGGAAAGAAACCTAATGTGTAACGCTGTACAGAGCGAGATGTGAGCTGGTGGTGAACAGACGATCATTTGGAATCACCCCAGAGTGAAGGAAGGTGGCATTTTGACATGTCAGACCCCCAGCTTCCAGGCCATGCAGCCCAGTTCTACCCTGAAACATTAGACCAAGTTCTTACCACGAACTTCACAACCTCTACTTATCTCCCCCAAACTGTAGGAGACTGAGTTCCCCATCCCAGGTCAAGGGAGACGAGGAAGGTGTGGGTAAGATGATGATAACCACAGTCTCCTAGAAAACTGGATATGGAAAGAATTTTGGAAACTAAAGTGCTATATAAATGTAAAGAATTATTGTTACAGTATAGATTCATTGTTCTTCCGTTCCCTGACTTAGAGAAATTGAGGCCAAGGGAGTGGTCCTGAATGGGGTCAAATATGGACTAACTCCTCACCCATAAGAGCACCCACTGGAATGGGGGCAACCACCCCCAGCCCTGAAAAGCCCAAGGCAGGATAGGAGTTTCCTAAAGCCGCATGACCACAGCTGGAACTTTAGTGCTTTTCATAGAGAAACAACCCCAAGAGGAACAAAACTGAAAGCAAAACCTAGAATAACACTAGCCTTTGGTTGTCTCTTCAGCTCATTGGCAAAGACATCGAAGAGGCCATCGAAGCAGAAACATCAGGAGATCTGCAGAAGGCCTACTTAACCCTCGGTAAGGTAAAGCTAAGAGAGGCCTTGACGTAGGCTGGGCTCCCTGGCATCAGATTTGAAGATGGAGGTCTGAGAGCAGGAAGGTTTTGGGGAATGGTTCTGGGAACAACATGTCTGATCGGGATTGGGCAAGGGAGAGAGTGAGTGTGATACCGTTGCAACGGGGCCTTGGCCGGTCCCCCAGGAAACCTGGAATCCAGGATGTCCAAAGTGGAGGCAAGGGCCAGATCTTTGCCCTCCATACAAAGCAGCCCACTAGTTGCACCCCAGGAGCGTTTGCAACCTTAGGTAAGGCAGCTCCTTGGAGGATCATTCCTAGGGAGGGACTCAACTGCGAGCAGCCAGCAGGCAACACTTGAAATGAGTGCCTTAGTCCTGAAGAGGACATCTGAGAGATGCACCATGGCATCCACTACGGTCCCACTAAGATCATGGGTCCTGGAGAGCATCTGTCAACAGCCTGGGACCATTATCTAGTCTCAGAGAGCAGTATGTGGTTTATGTGACACACACTCAAAAATACCCAGATTTCAGATCCATGAACAAGTTTTTGCACATGCCTGATGGCTTGAGGGTGTCCTTTTCCTTTTGGTTCCCGTCAACATTTGGAATGAATGAGGTCTGTTTAGAAAGAGAGGGGAGGGAGACCAGATCTTGACCGTGCCAAGCAGACACCAGGACCTTCTCTCCTGATGTTGCCTACAGGCAGGAAATAGCAGAGAGATGGGCATGGGGCTGTGTCTGGCAGGCTCCTTTTTCCTTTTTGCAAGCCTTGGAATGAAGGCATTGTCCATTGTCCACACTCCTGTGGTGAGGAGTCCAGGGCACCATCCCAAATGGCACAAGTAATGGAGAGACGGATCCCCAGAAGAAGAGGAAGAACCGAGAAAGCAGCCTTGGCAGTTAAAAAATGCGCTTTAGCTGCCAACCCTTTTTGCGTTGTTTTATTTGTATGGTTTTTTTCTTTTTTGGAACAATGTCAACAATTGATTTTTTTTTTAATCCATCCCCATTTTCATCCAAATTAGCAGGAGCTCTACTGTGATGTACAGAGGCCTAAACATCCCTAGTGTCACTCCTGTCCCACACGGCATACACACGAAGACTGGTCTTAGGGCTTAAAGGATGAATCTCTAAAGGAAATGGGGAGATCTTCTCATGGCCCGGCTCAGAGCCTCCAAATTCCTCCTGTGCTTGCAGTGCAGAGAATCAGGAAAATACCAGCGTTCAGTCAGAAGATTCATATTAATGTTTATTAATATTAATTATTAATGGTAATAAAGCCATTCAATTCTTTAATATCTACTTAGCATCTGCCTGGGCCAGGAGTTGTGCTGGGTGTGGGGATCAGAGGTAACTAGGACCAGTTCCTTCTCCTAAAAAGCTTAAAGTCCATAGTGGACTCACACAAATCAATAGATTAGGCTACAGTAAAGAGAAAAGCAAAAACAGCCAGAGCAAGGAAGGTACAGAGGAAGGAAAGGCCACATCCCTGGAGATGGGGACCACAAAATGCAGGAGTTGGGTGTACTCCAGTGGCAGCAAACTTAAAAGTGATTAGAAAAGACCTTGAGAATAAACCACATAAACTGTAGAAGGTGACTTCGTCACTACGTTTTCTAGACGTTCTCCACCCTACTCCTACCTAACTCATAAAGATGCCAGTTTACAGCTAAAATCAAGGAGGAGGGGTTAGAAGACCAAATGACTCCCATCACTTGCAGCCTCTGGAGCAGCCCTTCTCAAAGAGGGGTCCGTGCACCACCTGCAGCCAAGTCCCCTTTGGGGAGGTGTGTGAAAGGACAGTTTCCTGAGCCCCACTTCAGGTGGCCCACTTAGACCCTCCAGGAATGGAGCCCTAAGCCTCACTTTTACAAGATCCCCAAGTGATTGTCCCGTGCTCACTGGGGTTTGAGAACCACAGCTCTGAAGGCGACGAGAAGCAAGGGAAAGAGCACAGCAGCTGGCTGTCCTGCCTTCCGCTCGCCACAACCAGCTTTATTCCCGTATCTCCCCCAGCTAGCCTCATCCAAACTTTTGAGGGGTTCCTGTGGCTGCTAGTAACAGAAGTTGTTCCCCAGGCCCAGACTGTATACAGTAGAGAAGTTGAAAATTTTCTGTCCAAAATATCAAGAAGAAGGAATGCCAGGGGAGAAGACACCCACATAGGGGTGGAACGCACTGACGTTAGACAGACAATCATTTCAGCACCATTAGTACTGCCCGGGAGAAGGTCTTCAGGAAAACCTTGTGAGGCCACCAGCTCAGCATGTCTGGGAATCATAGTGATGTTCAAATATGCTACTCCCCAAATTGACAGGTTCCTCCCATAACTGCCACCCATCCAGCAGCTTTTGGATTGTTCACGGGCTAAAGTGATCAGATGCCTGGGTCTGGGCTGTTCTCTTCCACTGACACATGGCCAATAAAAGGAGACAGACCACCAACCTAGTCTTTGCTTCCCTAATCCTGTTCCTCTCCCTTCTTTGTAAGCATCAATCGTATAGACAATTACCTAGAAAACAAGAGGTCCTGTTACAGGACATATAAAGGATGAGCACTTCACACTAATGCTGAATTTATTACTTATTATTAATCACTAACATCAAAAATGTTAAGTGTTCTAGGTAAACGTTAGCAATGTAAAGAGTAAATGGTTCCTTCCCCCAAAGTGTTAGTCGTGATGGACCCATAGAGCCTGGCAGGAAGGGAGAGGATAATGATTTATCCCCAGGAGTAGAGATGCACCCCATCTCCTGGCTGGTGAGTGGAAACCATGCTTCATTAATTTGTGGATTAGATCAAAGCTGACGGGCAAGGGGGAGGGCCAGAAAGCAGCAACTAGCAGCATCATAGGAAGGCGATCTGAAGACAGGATCAAACTTTTCATTAAGCCCGCATCCCAGATCTCGAGATAAGAAGATTGGGGGGAACTTGGAAAAAATCCAGAGATGAGGCTCACAAAGCAATCCACTGAGAAAAAACAAAGATAAGGAAGGTCGTTTAGCACAGGAAAGCAGGCCACAGGCCAACTGAGCGAATATGCAAAATGACGAAGTTTTATTCCAGCCAGGTTGCCGGCCAATCTGAGTTTCCCTTCCAGACCTGACTCTGGCATCAGAGATTTCAGTTAGCTGTGAAAAGTTCTCTCTGCTGGTGAGAATGATGAACTTTGCAGGGAAAGCCTGAGGGTGGCCACAGCGTTCCTCCTCCAAAGGGTCTTTAGGGAATAGCAGAGCTTCTTCTTGTGTCTGAAGGGGTTTTCACTCGATTCTGGTCCAAGATCCTGGGTGTCCTGACCCAGGAGAATCTTCCAGATCCTGTTACCCAACAGTGTGAAGTCTGCTCCCTTCAAACATCTGCCTCCCAACTCAGTCAGCTCCAAGGGCACCCAGGTGACACCCTGGGACAGCTCTGTTCCTCAGGAGGTTCTCCATGTTATTCAACAAAACGTCAACATTTCACGTTCTCTTCTCTCTGGTCCCACCCAGTGAGGTGTGCCCGGGACCACCAGGGCTATTTTGCTGACCGTCTGTACAAGTCCATGAAGGGTGCGGGCACTGATGAGGAGACGCTAATTCACATCATTGTGACCAGGGCTGAGGTAAGACACTCTTGACTCCCAAGAGGTTGGCTGCCACTTCTCTTCTTCCCACCACTGATGTCATCAACAGATAGCTTTTATTAAGAGCCCATTTACAGAAAAAACAAAACAAAGACAGCCTTTGCCTTCCCAGACTTTGCGGAAGACATTGCGCTATGCTTCAATCTGTTTCTTTTTATGAAAATAAAATAGTGATCATTGCTTCTATTTTTGTCACTTGCGGCTCTGGAGAGCTTGTGACGGTGTTCAGAGGGGACCTGGTGGAGCTGTTCGGGGTAGTGCAGCCACACCCAGCTCAATTTTAAGACAAAATAGAGATGCTGAAAGGTTAGTGATGGACGAGGTCACTCAGCAGCAGAGACAACGAGCAAACGCCTTCCTTACTCCCGAGCGAGGCCTTGATTGAATTGAATACACCACAGAAGCACAATTCTGCACAAAACGCACATTGGTACAAGACCATGTGTGTCAACCTTTTAAAATTATTGCTCGCCCCACTAAGGGAACTGTGAAGGCCCAGTTTTTTCCTAATTGCCACCCCCTCCAAAAATGTTAACACCGCAGGTCTACCATATGTCTGTTCATGTTCTGTATGTATATAGTTACCTTTACACAAAAAGATTAAGATTTTTTTTTCACTCTCTGAGAACCAAATTTTTCCTCACTGGGGACAATATCGCCCCTCTTTGAGAAGGCATGATCATAACGAAGGGACAGGGAGGTGCACAGCCAAAAGCTCGGGAGCAGCTGTCAAGATTCACAGCAAATGCTTTGGAATACAGGGCCCCAGAGAGCAGGGATTACAAAATAAAGGGGAAATGGCATTTCGTCTGCAGGAGAAGCCTTGGAGAAGGAAGTATAACTGAGCACTTGGAAACCACAGACGTCTTCTCTCAAAAGATTGTTAAATGAAGGAGGAAAGACATCAGCCCAAATTCTGGCCCACAGCTTTTTGACAAATACTACTTAACATCTGACACTGTTTTAAAGTACAACTTAGCAACAAGACCGTTTTCTTTCGTTTTTATTTCTATTCCTGGAATTTCTCCTCCTCCGCCTCCTTGTCCTCCTCCACTATTCATATTTTTCTTTCTCTCTTAAAGTCCGTTTCTCTTTCTCCTCCCTCTTTCCCTCCCCAGTTCTCGCTCTCTCCCTCATCGCTCCGAATCTCTCTCTTTCTCTCGTCTCTCCAAGTCTCTGCCTCCTCTGCGTCTCTGTGTCTTAGCAACTCAACCCCCAGCCAGAGTCTTGAGCAACTCAACAGAGCAGGCTGGTGACAGAGCTGAGCAAGGATTCTAAGAGACCCCAGTAGATTGGACCACTCTGGAGGGCTCGGCAGGGTTCCATGTTCCCCCCAGCATGGGCCGTGGAGTGTTTACTCCAAGATGTTCCATCACACCTCGGTATGGACCACATGTCCTGGGTCACCTGCACACGCGGGCCACTGCCTCAGAATGCATCAGGCCCAGATATACTGGCTGGATCCTCTAATCTCCCAAAGCTTCATGGTACTAGAACAGAGCCCCAGTGCGCCCCGCCCCACCCACACTGACCGCCACCTTTCTGCCCCTCTCCCAGCCAAGCAGCATACAAGCAAGGGGAACAGGGCACATGCACCATCCCCCTGCTGTGGTCTCTCTCCTGCTCAGCATCCACTTCCAACAGTTCCTCACTCTCCTGCCTGCTCCTGCTCTCACCTTCTTCCTCTCTCTGAGCTCGGCCCTCTAATGGGGCAGGAGAAAAAAGAACCAGAAACCTGAGCGATGGTTTGTGGGTCTGTCTAGAATGCGAGGGAGGGTCTAATCAAAACAGAAAAACAACTCCTGGTTAAAGAGAGTTCTGTGCTTCTTTTATGAGACTTACTGTGTTCTCTCTGGAATTATAACTTTTCTGGTGCAAATATGATCTCCCTTAGTAGGTTCTAAGAGTCTTGAGAGCAGAACACTCTTTTTGTTTTTCTTCTGAGCCCTCTCCCACCTCTAGCACCTAGGCTTTTCAAACTTTCAATGAATTAGATTCAAAATAAGTCCTGCAAGACTGATATTGATTTGAATTTTGTTGATCGGCACTAAAATCCTTGCTGATCAGGGTACAAGAGAAAAAAAAGGTTTCAATTCAAATCTCAGTAGGAATGATTTTCTTAACCCTACACCAAGGCTCTGCAAACTGTGGCCTGCAGGCCAAATCGGGCCTGCCTCCTGTTTTTATACAGTCCTGAACAAAACCTAAGAATGATTTATTTCTAAATAACTATAAAAATCTTAAAATAAAAGTAATATTTTGTAACATGAAAATCACATGAAATTCAAGTCTTAGTGTCCATAAATAAAGTTAAACTGAAATATATATATATATATATATATATATATATATATATATATACAGACACAAACACACCCCTGCAACCTTTGGGGAGCTGAACTCATCTTTCCTTTCCTCATCCACAAAATAGGAAGAATAATAGCCCCTGCCTCTAAGGGTTGTTTTGAGGCATAAATGAGCAAATAAGAATGATGTGCTCGGAGCAGTGCCTGCCCGTGTTGATGGCGAATGTGCTATAAATGTTCTTGTCCTTGTTGCTTTGTCATGTGTTCTACAGGTGGACCTTCAGGGCATAAAAGCAAAGTTCCAAGAGAAGTACCAGAAGTCTCTCTCTGACATGGTTCACTCGGACACCTCTGGGGACCTCCAGAAACTTCTGGTGGCCCTCTTGCACTGAGCAAAGCCACAGCAGTAGGAGCGCAAGGAGGAAGCACCTTTGTTCAGATCCCCTTCCAAACCAGATTTGCAAATGCGACTCCAGCATGAAGAACCCTCAAGAGTCCTCGTTTATCTTCTTGGCGGCTTGAGTAGGGCAGCCAGGCCAAGCTGTTCAAGCGAAGGGTAGCAGCCTCGAGACCCTTGGGCAGGTCACTCTGAATGCAGGCTTAGCAAGCACCTGGGCTGCCTCTTAACTCTCCTTTAGCGTGGTCACTGAACACTTTCTAAGCACAAATGAAATCGGCAGTTGATGAAAAAAACATGCATTTGTAATAAGATATTTAGAAGAATATATATCACCCAGGGGCATGTATGTTCTGGGTAAAGATTGAATGGTTAAGTTACGGGGAAGATAAAATTAACCAATCCATTAATTTTCCTTCTGTGTGTTCAATTTCAAAACCTCAAAGTTTATTAAAATTATGGGTTATGCCCCCATCAGCTGCTTTTCCAAAGACTGGGTTGATTAGTTTTGGCTCTTGTCCTGGAAATATACGACTGGCGAAATTCAAACATTTTTGGGAAATGCAAACAGTTATATTTATTAATAACCACCAAGGACAGTACTCAGGCTAGCAGCAGGAAGCGATTGACTGGCCTATGTGACATGTAACTAGGGGTAAAATTCACTAATCGGCTCGCTGTCTTTTCTTGCTTCTCTAAACATTGGACCCACTTCAATCTTCCATCCGCTCTTCAAGTACAATTAGTGCCAAAAGGATCAAGGTGGAATGGTCTGACTCTCAAATGGATTGATCCTGCACCAGCAGCATCTCTGTTCCAAGATGGCTGTCTCATAGCCATGTGTTGCTAGACATAGAGGGATCTGTCAAGGGAACATGGATGCTTTGGTCCAATAATTATAGCTTTTGTTCACTGGATGATTATCTGTGTCTGGCACTGCTCAGTGGCATACTTTCATATTTAATCTTCCCAACATCCCTATGAAGTTACTTTTACTCCCATTGATCAGTTGAGGAACCTGAGAAGAAGAGTTCATTCCCAGGTCAGTAATGCAGACAGATGCCTCCAGTATTCAACAGGATGCTGTAAGCCCATTACTAAGGGCACGCAAAGGTCTCTGCCTACGAGCAAGGAGAGAGAACACACAGCTCTGCCTGGAGGAACTGGGGGATGCTTCCTAGCGATTCATTTGTGCTGGGTTTCGAAGAAGGCAGAGAAGCTCTCCAGAGAAACAAAGAAAGAAGAGCATGGGCAGAGGCTCAGAAGCATGAGGGAGCAGGATGTGTTCAGGAAGTGGTGAAATCCATTCTCCTGGGACATAGACGTGGTGAAAGGAAGGAGAGGGTTGGGGAGTCAGGCGATGAGGCTGCTGAAGAGTATGTTTGGATCACATTAGCAATGGGTTTTGCCTGCCAGGCGTGGGCCTGGTCCTGTGGGCAACACTGGTCAGTGGTGATGTTTAAGTGAGTGAGGAACAAGATCCAATCTGGGCCTTGGGAAATCACTTTGGTGGTGTAATCAACATATGGCAAATAGCCCAAACACTCAGTATAAGGATTAATGTCACAGTGTATCTTTTAGTGGCTATAAAATGGTGATTGACAAATGAAGAGTTACCTTAACATTTGCATTCTCAACATACTGATTTATCTACCTAACAGTCATGGTTGTCATTTTGAACTTTAACACATAAAAGTGGTTTTCCAGAGCTGAGCTCAGTGACAAAACACATTCATGTTTACTGATTTGTTGCCAAAGCTGGTCTTTGCTTTTAAACACAGAAAGAAAAACAACCAGTTCTTGGGATCTGAGCTCCAAGTAAGGATGGAAAAGCAAACCAATGGACCGAACAGAGATCTGTTAAAAATAGCCATCATTTGCAGTTGGTGAGGGCCATAATTCACATAGAGAAGAGTGAGAAGGCATCTCGCAGGTGAGGAAATAGGCTGAGTAAGATGGAAAAGCAAAGTCATTTGTTCAAGGTCACACACGGGAAAGGCCAGGGCCACAATTCAAACCCAAGTCTTTCCGGTCCTGGTACCTGCGCTCTGTGCCACACTGGCTCACGCCCATGAGTGCTGTCTCTAAAACTTTGCTGAGCAAGTCATCAGGTCCCTCTCTCCACGGCTGCCGGTGTTGCTCACCACTCACAAGCAGAAGCCGGTTTCCATGTGCTTGACTGTGGGCTGCCTCACGAGAAAACTCTGGTCTGGTCTGACTGCAGAATGCCCTACCCTCCTGCTCCCACGGCCAGACTGGGAGTTTCCTCCTATTCCATTCCGCACATCCCTGCCCTGTCCAGGCACCCCTCCTCCTCTCCCCAAGCCCGCAGTCTCAGAGGGCAGGGCCTGCCTGTGGGGAGTTGGGGAGAAGGAGAGGAACATGTCACCTTCCTGCTGCACGTCCCTGTCCCCCACACCACCTCTTTCCTCCAGGAGCACTGGAGGAACCCCAGCTCCTGCCACCCAGATGTTTGGAAAGGTGGGAAGAGTCTGACCCCACCTGCGGGGCTGCATTAGAGGAGAGCATGTCCCATGTGGTAACTTACCAGACCTTTCCCCATGAAGTTCTGTTCCGGGCCCTGATTGGGCCCCACAGTGCTGCTGACCCCCAGCGAGTCACCTGGGCATGGTGGGTGAAATACACCTTAGCGTGCTTGCCTGGGTGAACCACTGCAGAAGCTGACATTCCCTCTGAAGAGCAAAGGGAGTCCCAGGACCAACTGTGGGTGCCCCAGCCTCTCTTAACTCCTCTCAGTAGCTCTGGAAGTCCCAAGCGGTTCCCTTCATGCAGGCCCACCCCTAACATTTGTGAGTCCCAGCCCATCTTCCCTGGTTTTCCCTTTTTGGGCTCTGTCCTGAACCATGAAGGACAATTCAGCCCACTCATCCAAGTTCTGCTCACAATCCTGCCATGGATCCTGAGGAGAGGCCTCATCCTGCCTGGAAGCCAGCTCAGGGCCCCACGGGCAGGGAATTTTGAGGTCTCAGACATCTAGGGCAAGGTCTAGAAAAGGGGGGTTCAAGCTGCAGGTGGGCGTGGTTCCTGGGCCCAGTGGACCTCCCACCCAGGGGGAGGACGGAGGCCAGCAGAGGGCCGGGGTATCATCCTCGGGAGAGTGGGCCCAGGGCAGGGGCCCCAGGGACCTGCATCTAAGGTAACTGCCCCCATGAGCCCTCTCCGTGTGCCCTTTTGAGGGGCATTTGCCACTTTCCCTCTTATCTTCTCTGGCCTCTAAGTCTCCTATTTCTTCCCCTTTCAGGAGACCAGGGCCAGCTCAGGTTGCTACATGGGCCTCAATCACATCAAATGGTGAATTGCCCCTCCACCACCACTCACATACCACTTTCTGCTGCACAGGTGATAACATGTAACCAGACCTCTGGGGTGTTACTGAGCCTGGAGGCAAACTGCCCCTTGGCATTTATCTCCTCTTGTTCTAGGCCCTTCCCTTTCCAGGACTTGCTCCTCAAATCCAAAGGGCTGGAGGGCAACTGGCTCATTCCTATTCCAATCATTCACTGAGCAGGAACTGAGAATCTGCCAGGAGCCTGCAGGTGCTGAGTGCTGAGGATGCAAAGGTGAGCCCATCATACCAGGTCCTGCCCTCATGGAGCTTCCTGTCCAGGACGAGACACACATTTACCAAGTACACAAATCCAACCAGAAGACAATCACAGATTATGATAGCACCATTAAAGGGATAAAGTGGATGCTGTGAAGGGTGGTGATGGGGCTGGGCTGGGAGGGAGGGAGGAGGGAACCACTTTAAACGCACAGCCAGGGAAGGCCGCTCAGAGGAGGTAGCGTTATACTGAGACCTAAGGAATAAGAAAGAATCACCCAAATGTCAGGCAGAGGGGGTTTCAGGCATAGAGAACAGCTCAGGGCAACCTGGGATGATGTGGGAAAGAGCAGAAGTAGTCTAGGAACGGTAAAGGGTCTAGGTTTTATTCTGAGTGTACTTTTAAGGAACCACTCTGTCCTTCCCATGGGGGAACCCCACATTCAGACTCCAAGGTCCCACCTCTTTTTGTCCACAGCTCCACGTTCCCGCTGGTTCTCAGGATAACTGGATGCACGGGGGCGTGGCACCTGCCATGCGTGGTCTCAGAACGACCCACCCTCCCCTGAGCCTCTAAGCCTTGTCCTGAGCCTGGTCTCTGTTCCCATGATGAGCTCGTCTTTGAGGATTGTGGTGTCCTTTCCCACAAGATGACCTCAGTCAGGACCACGTGACTGTATCAGAGTTTCTAGAAACACTGGATCCCACTGGACCTCAGGGGTTGTGGTGTGTTGGTAAATGTTTACCAATTGGCTCTTTTGCGGGAGGGGAGCTGACTTGTAACATTTGCTGATTTCCATGGTGTACATACTCCCACCACGGCAAATTTCAAGCTACCGACATGATGTCACCGAACATGGAGTTGGGAAAAGATGAGCAGTAACACACCAGTGTATAGTCTTTCCACCATACAGATACAATAGATGCAAACAACTTCAAGAGCATAAATGACAGTAAAAAGTAGTAAATGCTTAGGAAGTAATGAATTTTGAGTTTACACTATGTTTGTATCAATAGAACTTAATTGTAAGTTTGCATACTTTAATTTTTAATAAGGACTAAGTTTAATAACCAACTCAGAAAATTCCTGAAAAATTAACAACTGGCTGTCATGAACCAATAGGAGCAGACTCCAGCACACCACTTGGTGTGGGTCTTAACCCATTCCTTTCAGAGAACTCCCAAGACAATTTGCACCCTGCCCCCAGGTACCTGCATAACAAGTGATGATCCTGAACACTCTTCCCCCAGGGCAATGGGATGCTACCCACCGTATATTTCAGGGTCACAATGAATAGTGGTGTATGTTGTCTACTGCACAGGCTGCCTGGCTGAGGGGATGTTTGGGACCTGAAATCCAGCTGTAGTTTCCCCGTCAGATTTTGCCTGCAGGGCTGCAGCTTCCTGGAAAGGGTGCTTTCTGCTAATTTGCACAGAGGTACCATATGGACTGGTCCTGGAATTCCAAGTCATCTATTTTCCTATGAGGGGCCCTTCAAGAGTCCTTTCCCTGGACAAAATGGCTTGTTACTGGTTTCTTATTCTAAAAATTTTGAGTTCTGCCCCTCAAGGCACCCCATATAGCCATATAATTAATCCTTGTAAATGTATTCTTAAAAAAGTGTTTGAGGGGCCTGCTCAGTGGTGTAGTGGTTAAGTTTGGTGCGCTCCACTTCAGTGGCCCAGGTTCGTGGATTTGGATCCCCAGCACAGACCTACACCACTCATCAAGCCATGCTGTGGCAGCGACCCGCATACAAAATAGAGGAAGATTGGCACAGATGTTAGTTCAGGGCCAATCTTCATGACCAAAAAAAAAAAAAAAAAAATGTGTTTGAAAGTGAAGATTAAGAGGAAAAAGGAGGTGAGAATAATGGTCCAGAAGATGAGACAGAAGTTTTATCATGTACAAAGAGATAGATGGTGAAGAAGCACAAGGAAGGAAAAGAGGAAGACCCAGCCTGCCTTCAGGAAGACGTCAGCCCAATCAGAGTTAGATGTGACAGCCCCTGAAAGACCCCGCCATCCTCACCCAGAGGGCAATGTGTCTCTGCCCCAGCAGCAAGAGGCCAATCACAGGACTCCTCCAAGCCGCAAACCAATTATTTCTCGGACCATAGTACAGCCAATAAAAAATGCCTCAGAGAAGCCCCCAGAAACTAGATACGCCAGGAAATAAGGGTGCCAGAAAACCAGAAATGCTATTCGGCTCTCCATGCCAACAAGCAAGAACTGCCACACTGAATTCAGAGAGATGTCAAGGCTGCCTGTTTGTGCCACTGCGATTTCTTGCATGATCAGGGCTGGGGTGCGGACCAGTATGTTGGGAGAAACAGGATCAGGAGAAAGAAAAGAAGCGGCCAGGGTGGATTTTTCAAAATAAACTTTTAACTTAATTTAATTTAATTTTTGTTTTACTTCTGTAAATTTTAGATTTACAGAAAAGTTGTAATTATATTCCAGAGAGTTCCCATAAACCCCACTCCCCATCTCCCATATCACTGACATTAATATGCTATGCTTGTCACAACTTATGAATTAATATTGATATACCATAATTGAGTAAAGTGCACACTTTATCCACATTTCCTTAGTTTTTACCCAATGTTGTTTTTCTGTTCCAGATTCCCATGAGAATGTCGCATTAGATTTAGTTGTTACGTCTTTTTAAGCTTGTCTACACTAGAACAGTTCCACAGACTCTCCTTGTTTTTGTTGACCTTCACATTTTTGAGAAGTACCGGGCAGGTATTTTGTAGAATGTCCTTCAGTTTGAGTTTGTCTGATGTTTTTCTCATGGTAAGACTGGGGTTATGGGTTTTGGGGAGAAAGATCACAGAGTTAAAGTGCCGTTCCCATCACATCTCATCAAGCATACATGTCACCAACATGACTTATCATTGTTGATGTTGGTGTTGGTCATCTGGCTCCACACCAGGCAGTGTTTGTCAGGCATCTCTACCATACTCATTAAAAGGAAGTCATGGGGCTGGCCCCCGTGGTGCAGTGGTTAAGTTTGGTGCACTCCACTTTGGCGGCCTGGGTTCAGATCCCGGCGCAGACATACACCACTCGTCAGCCATGCTGTGGCAAGCCACTTACAAAACAGAAGAAGATTGGCACAGATGCTACCTCTGGGCAAATCTTCCTGAGCAAAAAAAAACGGAAGTCTCTGTGCACAGCCCACACTTCAGGGGTAGGGGGTTACAAACTATTTGGCATTCTTCCGTACAGGAGGTTTGCCTGTTCTCCTCCCATTTATTTATTTATTCAATAATTTATTTCTATCAGTATAGACTTATGAATATTTATTTTGTGCTTTGGGTTATAATCCAATACTATATTATTTATGTCATTGTTCAAATTGTTCCAGCTTAGTCTATTGGGAGCTCTTTCACTTGGCTCCCGTGCCCCTTTGACCTATCCCCTCGTTTTGCTTTTTGAGTACTCCTTCACTTTCTGGCACTACAAGATGCTCCAGGCTCATCTTGCATATTCTCTTCCCCAGCTCTAGAATCTGCCATTTCTCCAAGGATCCCTGGTTCCTTTCATGGGAGAATGGTATTAGAAACCAAAATCTGGGTGCTAGGTGTGCTCATTGTTACAGAGGTGCCATTGTTTCTAGGCCCACTCAGTTGACAGAGCTAGGAAATATTAGTATATATACTAACCCATGCATACATACATATCCATAATTATTTATACATATATGTAGATAGATGATTTAGATATAGGTGTAGACATACTGTAGACATAGATAGATCCATCTGTGTCTATATTAAGCTAAACATGAGTTCATGCTATGTCTTCAGCTTTCATCCAGTACCACATGGTTCATACCAGAAGGGGGATTTTGACATCTTGACAACAGCACAAGGAGACAAGATACTGGGAAGAAAGCTACTAGAGAAAGAAGCCATGGGAGGAATCAAAGCAAACCAGGCAGTGCCCTCCATGCACCACTGATTGTATTTCCATTCTGAATGGCAGGGTTTGTGCCCAGGGACCGGGGAGAAAAGGCAGGCCGTGACTGAGTGGTCCTTGGACCTCCACCATGATGTGCCTAAGGAATTGTCCTTCAGCTTTGAAGAGAATGCATCATGGCTCTTTTGTGACTAAACTAGAAATACTGATGTCTTCTGTTCCTAAGGTAACCAACTTTCAGTGAGTTCAAAATATGTTCAGCTGACACTGACACCATGCAAGGGAAAGGGCAAGAAACACCATCTTCAGCGACAGAATCAAGAGACAGTGGGGTTTTAAGTCAATTTCTTCCTTTTGATGATTTTTGGTTCCTAATAAGTGTCACTCAGCGTTGCTCAGAATGAGGATGGCTCAGGACAAAATTGGCCTGAGGCATTTTTAGACTCCTAGCTAGAAGAAAAAAAGGCACTGGTTCTGAATCATTCCTCACGGTGAGGAATGTGGACCTGGATAATATGACTCACAAACCAAAATGAACACACTAATTAGCTGAACTCTGAACCCAACACCAGTATTAATTTTATTTTATTTTTTTTACTGCACTGAAAACAAAATCAAAGTTGTTGTTTTTAAAATCCTACTGAACCAGTTCAAATTAGAACCATTCTTTGGAAAAGGCGGAGCCAGAAGAAAAAAGAATCAGAAAAGCAAAATCATTTCCACAGAAGTATTTCATTCACTTCAAGTGTCTGGCACATACAAATATGCACTGTATGTGTATTTCCATCAATAGGAGCTCTTTGAATTGAATCTCACTTAACCTATTCACCGGATTAACCAACACGCCCCATTCTCTCGGCTGAGTTTGTGGGTGGCTGTCCTGGAAGCTCTGAAGGCTGGTGCCTGGTGGGGCATGGGGCAGGAAGCTGTCTTTCTCCTGGTGGATGATGTGCTTTGCAAGAGTGGGTTGTATTTGTTCCCAAACCTGTTTATCCCTAGTGTACTCACTATCGTAATTATATCATTCAGTTAAATATTAAATAAGCTGATGAGCTACAAGTGCAAAAAGAAAGACTTGTTTCTATGAAAGCTAAATTGAATGCTCTGGAAAGACTAGATAAAAGTGCGTTGCATTTAAAATTTTAAAAAGGAATAAATGACAACACCAAATGCCCATCAGTGGCTCGTGCTCAGAGAAAAGTTCTCAGTAAATCAATGTACTTTTAATGATCCATATGAAAAATAAAATGAAGCTATGTAGGTTTTACTGTAATGATTCTTTGCTTTGGGCTTAAATATAAATGGCCAATTGCCCTTCTCAAGTAGGTCAGATAAGAGGTCTTCCACTGTATACACATCTTTTCTTACTTCTGAAACACTAATTTGTCTATGATGATCACACAGCCTTTTCTTCTGGTCAAAGACCTCCGGGGCACCGCCATCACCTCCCCCATCTCCCAGTACCTAACCCTCTGTGCAGTGATTAAGAACAAGGGCTGAGGAGAGAGAAGGACCAGGGGGAGGCTCTTGGAGGCTCCACTCACAGGCTGTGTTGCTTTGGGAAGCCACCTTGCTCTCCTGAGACTCAGCTTCCTCATCCTAAAATGGGAGCGATAATAGTCCAGAAGCTCCCCTACCTAAGGACCAAAAGCAAAAAAGCCTTCATAGATGAGAACAATACCACCTCCAAGACTGCCTGCTAACAAGTGATGTTTTTAGAGGTCACTTATTCAGTGTCCTGTTGAGCTTACCAAAAGCAACAGCAATAACAACTAGGTTTATGCATAAGTTGAGGAGACATTCCTACCTCATAGGATCTTGGTGCGTGTTAAATGAGATAAAGTATCAGAAGCCCGTAGCACAGAGATGGACCCATGCCAAGAGCTCCCTTCGTGTTGGCTGTATTGTCGTATAAACAGGCCAGCCCATCCTCTGTGCTGGGGAGCTAACCCCAAATTGGAATCATGAAGCAGACTATTGCACGAGGAGGCAAATCTAAAGTGCAAACACCATATGGACTCAGGCCCCCATCCTTTCCCACCTGGGCTAACCCAACAGGCCAGGTTGGTCTCCCCACCTCCAGCCATGTCCTTCCTCCAGGCTCTTTCCCATCCCACTGCTGGCATTGCGCTTCCTCACTACAGCTCTCTCCCCCGTGGTCCCCAGGCACCTGCTCTCCAAGGAAGGGTTTGCTACTCTTGTACCTGAAGCCTTTATGAGGGCTGCTTCCTCTCCATTGGGATGTCCAATGAGCAGCTCATTCTAAGTGCATCCAAAGAAAAATGTTGGTTTCCCTCACAAAACCAGTTCCTTTCCTGGTCTTCTCCATCTAGTAACCACCCCCATTCACCCAGGATGCCTTGGTGCTCAAGCCAAAGTCATGTTTGATTCCTCCCAGCCCTCAATCCTCAAGGACCGCTTATCAGCAGTCCTGTTCATTGTATTCCTCTTGATATCTTAGATTTTCCATGTTTCACCACCTCTATAGCTGTCACTCAACGTCAAGCCTCTGTCTTCTCTAGCCTAGACCCCTACAATAGCTTCATATCTGGGTTTCCTGCTTCCCCAGTTCCTTCCTCTGTGACTCTTTCTGGAACCCCTACTTCCCTTCACCTCCCAGGTACCAACCATGCTGGGCTTTTTTCTGTTCTTGAAACTTGTCACGCCTATTCCTGCCTCAGGACTATGGCACTTGTAGTTCCCTCTGTCTAGAACCCCCCTTCTCCCAGACCACCCCATAGTCCAAACTCAGCACACATGTCACCTCCTCCAGAGGCCTACGCTGGCCACCCTATCAAGTCCCATCCCCATCACAGCCTTTGGAACATACCCAGACTCTCCCTTTAACATTATCCTATACTGCCTTCATAACAGTTGTCACGTCAAAGTTATCTTATTTGTTTCTTTATTCATTGTCTACCCCACCCCATCATTGGGATGTAAATTCTAGGAGGGCAGGGACTGTTTCTCTATTGTTCACCACTGAAACCCCAGCACCTAGAACAATACCTGACACATAGTAGATACTCAGTAAAATCTGGTTGAACAGATGAACACTTCACACAATTTCCTTCCTCCTCTCTCTAGCCAACTTCATCCTTTGACTTCCACTTTTCCTCTCAGTTGTAACTCAAGCATCACAATCTCGTCTTGCCCACCCCCACCCACATGCAGTTAGTCACTCCCTCTATGCTCTCTCTCTTACACAAGTCCATCAGAGCACTTACTATATTATTCCTCATCGTTCTCTTTATCCATATCCTCAACTAGCCCAGGAGCTCTGTGAGACCAAGCACCACATCTGACTCAGTCTTCTAGGCCCAACACACATAACAATTCTCTACATCTCTAACCACCTTGCCTTCCCTGACCACTAGATATGAAATAGTCTTTCTCTCCACCTCCTTCTCAATCATAGTGCTGCCTTTATAGCATTTATCATCATCTCAAATCATCTCATCTCTATTTATTAATTTATTTGTTCTGCTTATCCATTGTCTGCCTCCCCCTGTTTCCCTAGTGACAAGAACAGTGGCTGACACATAGTAGGTACTCAATACAGATTTGTTTACAAATGACTCACTCAATGTGTTTATTAAATGAAGGACTAATTAACTGATGAGCCACCACAAGCACTATAAATATCAGGGTATCCAAAGGGAGGGAGATTCGATGCTGTGTTTACAGCAGTTACTCACGGTTTCCAAAACAAGACACATGGACGTGATTCATGAAAATCACATTGTGAAGCAAATGTTAGCGGGAAGGGGAGAAAGAGGGCAAGTAGAGATTTGGCTAATGAGCAAAATGGGTCTTGAACTGCTCCAGGGCATCAGCCACTGCCTGAATTACTGATTGGTTGCTTCTTTTGTTTGGCATTGAGAGCCCAGATTGAGTGGCTAGTCTCTCTGCAGCTCTGTTAATTCTATTCCAATTAGTCCAATTAGAAATGGGTTTATAGATAATTGCCCAGATGTTTGATTTCATCGGAGGTCACATTGCATAAGCAGTCCAAGAAGATTAACATAGACATTAGCATACAGAAGATGGGGGAATGGATAACACTCAACAAAATAAGTTTCAAATGCAAGTTCCAAGAGTTCAAATGCAAGTTCCAAGAGAAAAGGAGTTTCAACTGCCCCTTTTCAAGAGGGAGACCCCAGGCCACCTGCCTTCTACAAGCCCCTCAACAGGGGCCACCTGGAGAGTAGGGACATGAGATTTGCAGGCCATGTCAGCTTGGCATCTTCCATGTGACATGTAAAAAATATCAACCACATTATGTCACTCTAGGTCCACAGAATTGCTGAAGACGTGATAAATAGAAGCTAGGCGATGTGGCAGGCACAAGGGCAGCAAAAGTGGACGCTGGGACCGAGCCAGCTGATAGGGCCAGCAGAACAGAAGCCAGCTCAGGGCTGCCAGCAGCCAGCCTCAAAATAATATTTCATCAGGATGGCAGGCCTGGCCAGAACTGGTCCACCCCAGTCGGGGGGGAATGTGTGGCTGATTCCAACCAGGTTATCAAATATAGAAATGCACCCAAGGACTTAGCTGGCTGCTCTTCACCTTTGGGCGGGGTGTCCGAGAGGAAGATCAAAAGAAAAGTTATTGGTTTCTACTTTATCTCTTACTGTGGGGAAGACAGGCCGGTTAATCATGCCTGAAGTCCCTTAAGAGACATGAATGGCGTCTAGCAGAGTGGCTCCCACCCCCGGCTGCCCAGTGGAATCACCTGGGAAGCCCATGGAATGCTGATGCCTGAGCCCAACCCCTGGAGATTTGGATTTTGTTGGACTTAGACTGAAGGGCAGTGTAGGAACTGGGAATTTTTAAATTTCCCCAGGGACTTGACTGTGGCGCCAGGGTGAGAGCCACTGTGCTAACACAGTTGCATGTTGAGGACACTCTGAAACCCAGCCTCCTTCTTCACCCACAGACACTCCTAGAAACTCTCATCACCCCCTGGGCTCATTTTAAGCAAAGAGGAGAAAGAAGGACCACTCACTGACTCTTGTCACAAAAGGGTCCTTCCAGGGACATGCAATATACCTCTACAGGTTTTATTGAAGCTCTCGTAATAGTCTATAAAATTCTAAACTCCTCTGGCTACCATTTTGAGGCCCCATCTACCAGCTCATGTATTCTTCCAAGAGATACTCCTTGAGCACCGACTGTGGGCCCAAGGTACTTGTTCTCATGAGGGTTCCATTCTGTTAGGGGAGACAGAGAACAAACAATGAAACATTAAAGTAGAATAATTTCATAAATCAAAAAGTGTAATAAAAGAATTAAACAGGGCGATGTGACAGAGAGAGACAGGTGGGGGGATGCAAGCTACTTTAGGTGGTCAGGGAAGGTGTGTTTGACGAAATAATATCCTTCCTGAACGTTGAGGAGCCAGCCACATGGATATCTGAGGCAAAAGCATTCCCTCAGAGGGAAGAGGACGTGGAAAGGCCCAGCCTCAGCCTGCTTGCAGCCCCACTTCAACTCCTTGCTGTCCTGCTGGGTGTCACCAGCTCCCCCACCTTGGCACTTTGGATTTGTTCCATCAGAGGTGCCATCTTCCAATCCAAATCTATCACTTCACCAAGAACCCCCTCCTCTAAGAAACTTCCCATGCCCAGCCCCTCCTCATCCTGACCGCTCTTTACTTCACCTCAGATGTCTGTGAACACCCTTGGTAAATTGCAATGGGTATAAAAGCGTGGCATGCTTATTACCAGTCATACGTCCTTAGCATTGTGCCTGAATTTGCATTGATCCATCACACCCTTGATTTTATTGTCTTGTTGTTTCACCTGGCTACAACTGGTCTCCTCCTACGGGATCGTGGTCCTTCAGGGCACAGATCAGCTTTTCTGCTTCTCTGGTTTCCCTAGCTGCTCCTGGAACAAAGCCAGGCATTCACTCACAGCCCCTGACCAGAGTTGTTTATAGGAGGAGTTAATTAGGCTATCACTGAAGTGCTTGTTTGAATCAAAGAATTACTTAGTAAGTCTTGCCTCAAAACCACACAGCCTTTATCCTGTTTTGCGCTAGTATTATCTCCATTTTATAGATGAGAAAACCAAGGCACAGAGAGATTAGGTAATTGGCCCCAGGTCACACAGCTGGTAAGTGGCAGAGCTGGGACTCAAACCCAGGTCCATCTGGTATCAAATGCTATACCACCGTGTATGACATGGCCCTGTGACATAAGAAGATCAGCAGGCCCATTCTCAGCTTTTCAATAAAGACACTAAAACTCATAAAGGAACTAACAGAGGTGTCCTGAGTTGGTGCCAAATCCAGGGCGAGTATTCACGGCTGTGGACGCCAAGGCCTCTGGGCTCTCTGCTTTGCCATGTCCTTTCAGAAAGGTCAAAATTCTGGTCGAGATTCAGCCAAAGTATCAGATCACCACTGTGCCCTCTAGTGAATTTAAAGTGCTGCCAGGCAGCTCACGACAATGGGGGAAACGTATAATGAAATGGCAGATGGCCGGAAGGTCAGAGCATATTCATCCACGTTCAGTATCGTTTTCTTTTTTCTTCCTCTCTTTCAACCACTTGAACGGTGGAGATGGAGCAGGACAGGAGCAAGAAGCTAACACTTATCAAGCACCCTGAGCAAGTCGCTGAACTTCACCTGCAGTACAAGCTTAATGGAGCGTTGCCAGATTTTGCAAATGAAAACACAGGATGATGCACCCTTAAATCTGAATTTCGGACAGCAAGGAAATATTTTAGCATAAGTGCATCCTGTGCCATGTTTGGGACATACTCATACTGAAAACCCTAGGTTAGCAAAACCTGCCTCCCAGGATTATCATGAGGATTAAAGAGCACACTGGGTATAAAGTGCTCGTAGGTACCTGCTTAGTAGGAGGCAGTGCTTGGCTGAAGTGGCAGCGCTAGGTCGGTTTAAAGACTGCTTTTCTTCCTTTATATAACAGTTGGCAAGGGACAGTGCTGGACCCTCATGCAGAATAGAAAAATGGCCATCATGGATTATTGACTCACAGTTTAATAAGCAAATTTACCTGGAGAAAACATGGCTCCCCTCAGCATATGAGGCTCTCTGCTCTCGGCCCCCAGGGAAAGAAGGAGAAAGGGTGGAATCTGGTGGCCCAACCAGTTAAGCCCAGAAAAGTTCTTCATGAGAAGTGATGATAGAAGAGATAACAGGATAGTTTTTTTGCAAACAGAATTAACTTGGCTGAGCAAGAGGAGAAAAATGAGATGAGAAGATAGTGGGGTGGGGGGATTAGGAGGGGAACGGGACCTTGGGAGAGACCACATGAAGATTGTTTGTGGGAACATGTCCAATGGGAAAGGTCTGTTCCACCTAAATCAGAACATCTGGACACCTTGCATGATGCATGGGGAGGATGGAAATATTTTTCAAAGGTTCTCGGACAACCTCAGGCATAATTGTGAAGCAAATAAATTTGTCAACACCCTTTCCTCTGCCCTGTCAGTGATAACACCAAGTCTGACCGCCCTCCCCAACATCTCAGAGACATTGTTCTAAGAAAAGCACCACCTTACCACCCCACCCCCATCCCAGGTTTGGTACTGCTCTAACTACTTAAGGTGCCTCTTCTCAGACCCTACCTAGCTTATCTGACATAGTAATCACAGGACTAGAACGTTCTTTCTAGGGATAATTCACATCTTGATAACACCTTCTAGAACAATCTTTTTCCCTTCTTGCCTGCACTTTCCTCCCCATTGTTGTCTAATTCGTTATCTGCTCTAATTGGGGGAGGGAGTGCTTTTCAGCTAGGAGAGAGGGCTAGTGTCTGGCCTCGTAAAAAATGAGATCTTTGTGTGTCTCTCCAAATACATTCCATGAGGAGGGCATAGAGTAGGTGTGGAGTAGGTGTTCAATAATTTTGTGTTGGAATGAAATAATCAGTTGGTATGCCCTGGTGGCTCTCCTACTTTCAGAAAACACCGTCTTTATTCCTGTTCTTACACAATCGTTTCTGGAGGAACATCATCGATACCCAGGAAGCTCAGTCATGTCATCAGTTACCTCCCTCTCCACCCCCATTGTATAATGTTCTGCTTTGGAAGCCACAGACAGAGAAAGCTCCCCTTCAGGCACTTGTGTTGAAGAAAATTCTGGAGATGACAATAGGAAGAATGTGAACATCTCCCAGGTGGAATGGCAGATTTCTGATTGCTGTTATTACTACCAATATTGTGCAACACCTTTGGGCAACTGACAATGCACTAGGTGTTATGAAGAGTTTAAATAGCAGACTCCTTGACCTCCAGCTCATGTCTGAAACTCCATGGCTTGTGTTGGCCTGCCCAGTGGAATGGAAAACACAAGAAGATACTCCCTACTTCCTTACCCAAAGCCCTGGGGACTTGGACAAGCTTTCCCAGGAATGAGGGTTACCAAATCAACTGTTTGTCTTTGCTCACTCTTTTTTCTACCTTTTGATTATTCAGGTGTAGGAGAAAGTAAAGAGATGACAAGGGCAGTCTTTATCCAAGGGACTCCTGAATCCTCGGTAGGTTCTGAGGACTGAACAATGTGTGAAGCTAATACAAAATAGTCTCCTCTCTAGTAGCATCTATTTCCCACCAAAAATGATTTACAAGGAATGGTGAACCTTCACCGGAAAACTCGAGCTGATTACAACCCAAGATCTGAATCAACTCCATGTCAGAAGCAGATGCAATTGGCTTGAAAAAAATGGTGAATGATCCATCCATGCTTTACCTCATGGAAGAGAGGAGATCCAGTTCCCTGAAACTCAGTAAGGAGAGAGTTCATTTCTTCCACACTCCTGCTCCTTGACTCAGAGACTGGGAGAATAGATCAGTCTTAAAACTGGCCATCTATCCTCTACTACTCGGGTGATATCTTTTGAGGCACTAAGAATATGGTTTTATACACACACACACACACACACACAAAATCCTTCCACATCCTTTCAGAGATGGCAATTCTCAAGCAAGCAACAAGGCAAGAGGTGGAAGACAGTGGGCAGTGTTCCTGTGAGGGACCCTTTGGATCCTGAAAGTAGAATGGAATCAGCATAAATAAAGTTTTGAAAGCGTGGGGAAGCCAGGAAGAGCCTACTGGGGACATTTGTTAGACCGTTGGGGGTTATGCATTGGAGACAGAAGAAAACCACACTTCAATCCAGCAAGATAAAACTACATGAATGCCATGGGACCCCTGGGAATGGAACTAGGAAGTGGGAAGGGCAATCAGCCACCCCTCCAATTGCAGATGTAAGAAGGATATTCAAGTAGCATCCAAGGGGATACTTAGTGGCTCCAAAAGCAAAATATATGGTCTGTTGATTGGCCATCACTGAGTCTGGATAAATCTTCTCATTCAAAGATGAATTGATAAAGAAAAGAGGCAGAATGCAAAAATATTGCAGGACAAGGAAAGAGAACACCATTCTGAAGACTCAAGAGTAGGTCCAGAAGAAATTGTTTCAGAAACTTTAACATTGATAGAAAGAAAAATGACATTCCTGCTGTAGAATAGGCAGAAATCCAAAGAGATCAAAGTGAGCCAGAAAGAGAGCTAGATAAGCTATGGGATATTTCAGAGGAATAAAAAAATGCAATAACATATTTTGAATTTGCATTAGAAGCAGCAAAGAGGAAAACTAACCCTATAGAAAATTGCACCAATGGTGTAAAGGGTAAATTTGAGATAGTGTTCTAGAATTCAGGGGAAAAGGACAAGCAAGTAAATATTTTAAAAGAGATAATGATTTAGATGAGGAGGCCAAGATAAAAAATGTATATAGGTGTTGTTCATGAAGAAACAAAACTGCAATTGAAGTTATAATCAAAGATATAATTGAAGAAAAATTTCCTGGGCTGAGCAAAGGCCAAAGTACACAAATCAACAGCTGTGTTTTATAGGCAAAATTTATAAAAATAACATACATCTGTACATATCTTGGCAATTTTTTTTTTAAAGATTGGCACCTGAGCTAACATCTGTTGCCAATCTTTTTTCTTTTCTTCTCCCAAAAGCCCCCCAGTGCATGGTTGTATATTCTAGTTGTAGATCCTTCTGGTTGTGCTATGTGGGACACCACCCTAGCATGGCCTGATGAGCGGTGCTAGGTCCATGCCCAGGATCTGAATGGGCAAAACCCTGGGCTGCTGAAGTGGAGCATGCAAACTTTTTAATTAAAAGAATAAAGAAAATAATTTTAACAAACAAAAAAAAAGATATGAATCAGTCAATTCTCAAACTTCTACACTGCAGCACTGCAACTTTTCCCAAATAAAATGAGTGGTTTCCAGAAAATTTTGAAGAAAAACATTTTATTTATTTTTAATAGAGATGTCATTGACATATAACTTTATATTAGCTTCAGGTGTACAACATGATGATTTGATACTCGTACATGTTGCAAAATGATCACCACAATAAGTCTAGTTAACATCCATCACATATGTAATCACAAAATTTTTTTTCTTTTGATGAGAACTTTTGAGATTTACTCTTTCAGCAACTTTCAAATGTACAATAGAGTGTTATTAACTATAGTCACCATGCTGTACATTAGATCTCCATGACTTATTTATTTTATAACCAGAAGTTTGTGTGAAGAAAAAATTTTTGACCCTAAAGTATTCTACCAGCCAAGTCATTGTTCGTAGATGGTAGGAAATGAAAAGAGAACCTAGACAAGGAAGGATTCAGAAAAATGCACCTCTTCCATATTCTCCCTAAAAAAATATTGTGAGTCAATGAACTCTAGTTAATCACAAGTTGAGTCAGAATTAACCACTGAAGAATGAAAGGGCCGGCCCCGTGGCCAAGCCCTTAAGTCCACACGCTCTGCTGCCGCGGCCCAGGGTTTCACCGGTTCGGATCCTGGTCACGGACATGGCACTGCTTGTCAGGCCACATTGAGGCAGCGTCCCACATGACACAACTAGAAGGACGTGCAACTAAGATATACAACTATGCACCGGGGGGATTTGGGGAGATAAAGCAGAAAAAAAAAAAGATTGGCAACAGTTATTAGCTCAGGTGCCAATCTGAAAAAAAAAAAAGAATGAGGAAGTTGTGGTAGTGAAAATGTAAGTCAGCCAAGTATGGAGCTAAATCTAAATAATTGCCGTAAATATGATTTAAAAGCAAATAGCAAAGTCATTCTTAAAAGATGAGACACAGTATATAAAATAATTTGATGACAATAATCTGGGCCTTAAATTCCAGATTGTCTTTACAAAACCCAGGGAGACAGAAGTAAAAGTGTTTCAGATTCTTTTTCTTACCTAGCAGGGAGACAAAGGACTGTCAGCAGATTGTTGGTGTATCATTTTTGATCATTAGAAAAACACAGATTTAAAAATGTTTTGGAAAAACTTAAAAGAAAGCCACTAGGAAAACTATAAGTCTGAAAAGGGCAAAAGTAAGCAGTCTCCAGTGTCAGCTCTGTTAACAAATACCGTTGTATTTTCTGCCTTTCCTAAAGAGGGGCAGAGGAATAAGACTTATGCCTGCCCTCCAGGAGCTACAACACAAGAGAGAGACGGAAACACACGATTAAAATTCAGCCCAAAGTGAGAGCTTTCCAAAGATGTGTGTACAAAATTCTTCTACGGGGACGTGGAATTCGTTGGGGGAGGGGAGCAAGGTGGGAAGGAGGCAGGTTAGGGAAGGCTTCTCTTCAGAATACAATTATTTGTCTGTCTTCCCTACCAGACTGTAAGCACCACAAGGGCAGGGACCTTGTCTTAGTCAATGAATAGATGGATAGATGGATGGATGGATGGGTGGATGGGTGGATGGATGAATGAGGGGTGATGGATGATGGATGGATGGATGGTGGATGGATGGACGGACGGGTGGGTGGGTAGATGGGTGGATGGATGAATGAGGGGTGATGGATGATGGATGGATGGATGGATGGTGGATGGATGGATGGATGGAGGGTAGATGGATAAATGGACAGACGGATAGATGGATGAACCCTTAATTAATTACACCCTTACCTTGCTCAATTCACATTTCCCCCAGGGATTCTAATCAATCCTACTTTTAACAAAGTAAAGCTCATCCTCCCAACAGACCTCCCTCTGTAGGTCATCACGTTTTATACCACAGCAGCAAATTGCCCAACCATGCCTGAGCAGCCTGGAGGGAGTGATGTTCCTGCCCAAACTCCTATCTCCCCATCAGGGAGTGCCTGGCCCTGGGGAACAGAGAGGCCAAGGCAGTGTATTATTCTTTGTGACTCACAGTGCTAAAACGGGAGAGTAAGAATGCATCCTTGATGCATTCCCGATTTGATTTAAAGCCTGGAAAGCTGATCTGTGGCATAAATGATGCATGAGGTCAGACTTGAGTTTTTGGGGAGACGGGGGGTCAGACAGCGGGGTTATACACCAACAATCTGCTGACAGTCCTGACGTCATCTCTGCATGCTTTTTTTTCCCCCTCGTCTCCCCAGGGAGAAAAACTATGAAGATATTTTCTGGTGGCTAGGCAGAGTGGAGGAAGAGTTGGGAAGCCGTCCTTTTCACTCGGGGCCTGGTAAAAGGAGCCTATTAGGCCGTGAGCTCTCAGAGGACGGTCACCATGGCAACCCTGAATCAAGGAGCAGGCTGCCTTTTGGCCATTGTCTGGAGTACAAAGTCTTTGTTCAGCTTTCAACAAGCTGATTAAAAAACACATCCAGCTAGATAGATACAGACCCCAATAGACAGGCACCCACATACACTGAAAAGTTTTAAAATCACATAGCAACAGGTAAGCTCCTTCCTGCAGCTTTTAATGATGCCGGTCACTGAAACCTTGTTTGTCTGCTCCTTATTTTTCTCCTGCACCTGCTGCCTATGGGAACAGAAGACACTCTGATGCCAAAAGAAAATGGCCTCGCAGTTACTGAGGAGCTGCCACGAGGCCTTAAGTACAGGTTTGTCTGTTCTTGAAACACGGCTGCCCAGAACCTCCACAGCCGTGGGTCACTGGTCAGTGTGAAAGTGACGCCCTTTCTGGAGAGTGGTTAGGGGGACTGGATGTGTGTGGGGGAGCACGTTTTGTGGCTTTCTTGCCTGTAGTGGTCAGACCTGCTGCTGACCTGAACCAGCCTGCCCTTCCATGGGAATCCAGGCCCAGCACGCCCAGGCAGGAAAGAAACTGGGCCACTTGATGAGGCCCTGCAATGTCAACGCAAACCTCTATGAGGACATGGAAGTCTTTCTGAATTTACTTAAAAGGGCAAAATAACAAAGAGCGCCAACTGGCAGCTCCACTGGTCCAGAGGCTTCAGGCCAGAGACGTGCAGAACTTTGAGGAGGGCCTGTCGCTGAGGCTCAGGCTCCGGCAGCCCCTTCTCTGGCCACTTCAGGGCACAAACCACAGGGTGAGCCGGAAGGGGCAGGCTCAGAGGTCATCTGACCCACGCCTCCAGGACCAGGTGAGAAATTAAGTGCAGAGAGGTTAAGTGACTTGTCCAAAGACACACAGCTGGGACATGGTAGAGCCTGGACTGCAATTCAGGACTACTGGAGGCTGAGTGGATAATGAGGAACACAGCAGTTGCTCAAAGCAAAGCAAACAGCTAGAGTGAGCAGGAGACCAAATTAGATACTGAGAACTGGGCACCAAGACCTACTGGAATCTGATCAGATTATTTTCAGAGTAATAACATAATTTTAACCATAAGTTACCGTGAACCTACACCACACCGGGCACTGGACTGGATGCTTCCCATACACTATTTCTTTGTGACGAGGATGGTTATCCCCACTCAACAGATGGAGAAATTGAGGCTGGAAGAATATAAGTTACTTGCCAAAGGCCACATGGAGCTGAGAAGACATGTCAAGATTCTCCCAAGTGCTGGTGCCCTCAAAGCCTGAGTCTTGACTTGTAATGACACCGACTTTCATCGCAAGGAAGGACAAGGAGCTGAATGTCCTCGTTTATTTTAGGTTCCCACATGTTCAGACCCTAAACTAAAAAATCTTCCAGAGAAAGTCAGGGCTAAAGTTAAGACAAAAAGTGTAAGACTCTCTGAAACAAATAGAGTCATGAACTGAAAGTAGGCTGATTGGCGTTACAAGTGGGTGGTAACTGGGCTTGGGGTTATATGTGTGTTCTTGCTATGAGCTAAACACCACGACTCTCTTTGTGTCTTTCCCCGACATTTAAAGAAGAGCCAGAATTCTCCTAGTAGACCAGGACAATGGAAAGGGATCTGCTTTTTCTAAACTTTAGAATCCAAAGGATTTATTAGAGTTGGTTAGACATTGACACTACACACCAGGGCTCATTTGAACACTTGACAGGGCTGGATTCCAGAAGGTCTAATTAGTTAGGGAATGTGGGAGAAGCTCCAAGATTCCTGCCAGTGGATGGCGCCATGTTAGCTCACTCCCAGAAATGCCTACTTATTGCCCTCACAACAAACCCTTGGCTTGCTTACTAGCTGGAAGACAAACAATACAAGCTTTTCAGAGCAATGAGGAAGTTATTATTTCCTTGTGCTGACTCCAAGGCCACGGACTAAAGCACTAGCTTTGGAGCTGGGAGGACCTCAGTTCAATTCCCAACCTTGACCCTAATTCTTACTCTGTGGTATAAAGCAATTATTTTACTTTTCCCTTCATCATGTTATTGGATTTGGTTAAAATAAGGGACACCCAGTGCCTCTCCAGAGCACCATGTGCATCGCTGTCTAATGGACATGCACCAAGCTGTACACAGCAGCCCTGCTAAGCCTATACAGCACGCAGGGCATGAGGCCCACCCGACAGAGCTCCTTCTCTTTCCCTAGTCTCCATTTGGTTATGGCTTAATTCAGGAACTACATATAATTTGCCTACTGTGTGCCAGGCACTGTGTGAGGTGCCGGGGACAGAGGGAGAGTTAAGACAAGGTTCTTGCTGTCCATACACTTCCATTCTAATGAGAGAGATACAGACAAGTAAACACAATTGCAGTGAGGGATGAGGCATGTAGTGTTAGAAATATAGAGAGGAAACAGAAACAGGACAGGGGAGTGAGAAATGAATTGTCTGAGAGAGTCGAGGAAGACTTTCCGAGAAGCTGACCTAGAAACTAAGTTTTGAAGGATGAATAGGAGTTTGGCTGTGAAAATCGAAGAGACAGAAAAGGGAAGAGCACGTGCAAAGGCACAGAAGCACAAAACAGAGGGCCCTCAGGCCCTTTCAGGAATTTTGCTGCCCGCCTGTTGTATCTCCGGCACTGCTCGGAAGCCCAGGAATAGTGACCAGCTCTGATGTCGAGACAAACAGCTCTGCTCTCCAGCTCCTTGCTTGAACCTCCATGGGTCTCTGACCCTCTTGGCTCAGGCCTTCTGCTCCTAATTCTGGCCTTTAGGCCTCTGGCCCCAGCAACATGTTATGGATACACTTGCCTGACCTTGACCTTCAGGTCTCTTGGACATGATCCAGTCGAGGATCTGCCACTTGAATGAGAGACACTCCTCCTTCCACCCTGCCTTGTGGGACCCTAAAGGCCAGGCCAGCCCGGCCTACCCTACAGGGTCACATAGAAAGATCTGCAACTGGTCTGATGGAGCTAGAATAAAAAAAGTCAGTGGGGGAGGGAAGTGGCAGGAGACGGTCTGGAGGTGGGCAGGAGGCCAATCTGATTCCCGCTAAAGAGTCTGGACTTTCTCCTGCAGACACGGGGAGCCAGGGAAGGGCATGATGCAGAGGACGGGCAGGCTCTGATTCGCCTTCTCTGGGGCTACTCTGGTGGTGAGAGGGCGAATGTATTGGAAGCAGAGAAACTAGAAGCAAGGGGAAAAAATCAGTATGGGAGGCTGTTGTAATAGTCCAAGCAAGACCTGAGGAGGAAAGAAAGCCAGGCTTCCCTGCCCCTTGCTGCTAGTACCCTCGAGTGGCCACCCTGGACGCAGGGGCGGGAGAGACAGGGTCCTCTTTACTCATCTTCGTGGTTCTATAGCCCTCCATCACAGTTCTGGTTCTTACACGTGGAGGCTGCCTCCTGCTCCATCACCATCACGTCTCCTCCTTTCCCTCCCTCTTCCTCTCCCTCCCCTCCCTCGCATTCCTCCCACTCTTTCTTTTTGCGCCTCCTCTTTCTCCTTCCTCCTCCTCCCTTCTTCTCTCTCTGGCCCACCCTGGAGCGACATGCTTTGCCTCCTACCTCTAGCCCAGGCCTCCTCGACAGGAGATAACGGAAAAGTAAAACTGAAAAGCAAGCGTGAACCTGTGAAACCTAATTGAAGAGCCACCAGCACGTGTCTGTGAGAGGCAGGCATGACATGAGAGAGCACTGGCCTCACCACTTTAAAACAGAAGCCGACAGAGTAAGGCGCCCACCAAGGGCTTGACCTGAAAACTCCAGGGTGTTCCACAAATATTAACAACAACTTTTGTCACAGAGTCTGTCACCTCGGAGCCTGGAGGAGGATGTCACAGCTCTCTGCAAGGACCCTGCCAGGCAGGTGGGAACTAGAGAGCGACCGAGCAGCATCCCTGAGCCCACGCTCTGGCTTCCCTTGTGACCATCCGCCAGCCTCCACTTGCCCAGAACTATCTTCAGTGACTCTCCCCAGGTCACAGCAACCTATTTACAGACATCTAGAATTCCCAGGCACTTTTAGGACAAGCAACTCGGGATGTTTCCAAGTGGGCAGCAAAGTCTTCTCTAAGAGAAGCCGTTCCTCCCGATCTATTTATGCCCGTGTAAACACTCGCCAAGGAAACAAGGCATGTGGGCATGCGCCAGCCCTGCAGGCCCTCAAGTTGCTGCAAAAGGCAACTGGAAAGTCACATGTCATAACAGTGGAAAGTACATATGCAACTATTCTTAGCCCTGGAATGTATACACTGTCTCCCTGCCCAGCAGGTCTTTCACAAAGCTCTAGAAAACTATGAAAGTGCCTTCAGCATAAACAAATCCAGAACTCCCCCAGGGCAAATCATTCGCCAGCTGAAGAAACGGCCTGGGTTGATGGTTTCACTCGGAGCTAGAAGTGGGAACTCCCAGGGGGCCGAGCCAGGCCGAGCATCAGAGGACATCGCTTCAGCAAAACAAGGTAAGTGCTCTGATGTTTAATTCTTCTGCAGGTAGGCTGCCAGGTGCCGCCCAACAACCCTGTCCAGGGTACGGTTTGGTCACTGCTTTCTATTTATTCCTTCTTTAAAACAAAACCCAAAAGGCTCCATGAAGTCATGTTTAAAAAAAAAAAAGGGAAAAAAAAAACATTGCAAAGGTCCATTGTCATCTCTCAACTGTGTAGTTACCAGAGGGCCACACCCCCAGAATGACGTCCTCAGGAATGACTAACATCCAGAAAGATGCTTAGATGAGTTTACTGAATAACAGATATTCTGAGAATCGGAAAAAAGGCCCACAGACTTCTGCATGTCAAATGCACAGACTGTCATCTTGCTTCAGGCTAACATTTCAGCCCCTGACAATCAAGTAATTTCCAACAACTTGGTTTTTGGGGGTTTTTTAAATTTATTTTTTCAGATTCTCTGAAGGTGCTGTTTGCCTGTTACCTTTGAGAGTAATCATAACCAAAAAGAGAAGGGTCCACTGTGAGGTCTGGGGTATCCGTGGCCTCCCTTTACAACCTTCTCTAAGCGATATTCTTGGTGGTACCCACAAGCATCTTCGTGAATGGACATAGATGTCCTAAGTCTTGGAGCCACCCCAGCCAAACGCTCCAGCACGTGCTCCCTCTTGGGACCTCTCCCGCTCTTGGTAGGATGGACCAGGATTCACCAGACGGGCTGCTCTTCAAAGACCACGATTTCTCCTCCGACTTGTTGAGACAGCTCAATGTCTTAAGACAAAACAGGATCCTGACTGATGTGAGCATCTGTGCTGGGGCCTGGGAGGCCCCCTGCCACTGCAACGTGCTGGCCTGTAGCAGCCCCTACTTCAGGGCCATGTTCTGCAACAACTTCCGAGAGAGCCGAGAGGCCAAAGTGCAACTGAAAGGCATCGACTCGACGACTCTGGACCGGATGGTCCTGTATGTGTATACGGGGGAGGTGCACATCACAGCAGAGAACGTTCTGCCCTTGATGGAGGCGGCCTCCATGCTGCAGTACCCCAAGCTGTTTGAGGCCTGCTCCTCCTACCTCCAGGGCCAGCTGACCCCCAGCAACTGCCTGGGCATGATCAGACTCTCGGAAATCTTAAGTTGTGAGACCCTCAAGAAGAAAGCCAGGGAGGTGGCCCTGACCTATTTCCCAGAGGTGGCCGCATCGGCTGACCTGAAGGAGCTCTGTGCCTTGGAGCTGCGAGACTACCTCGGAGATGATGGGCTGTGTGGGGAGGAGGAAAAGGTGTTTGAGGCCCTTATGGTTTGGATCAAGCATGACCTCCAGGCCCGTAAACGATACATGCAGGAGCTGTTCAAGCAGGTCAGGCTTCAGTACATCCACCCGGCCTTCTTCCACCACTTCATCGCCAACGACGCCCTCCTTCAGTCCTCGCCCTCATGCCAGACCATCCTGGAGATAGCCAAGAGGCAGATGTTTTCTTTGTACAGCACCACCAGTGCCCCAGACCTCCAACCTCCGTGGCATGTCCCCCCAAGAAACTCTTACCAAGATTTCCTCATGCTCCTGGGTGGAAGGAAGGACAACCAGCAAACCACCAGGGATGTTCTGCTATACAACCCACAGACCGACCAATGGCAGAGCCTCGCCAAACTCCCGACCCGGCTGTACAAGGCCTCAGCAGTCACCTTGCACCGCAGCACCGTCTATGTGCTGGGAGGCATGGCTGTTGGCGTAGGGAAGAGCGTGCTCAGTCGCAAAGTCTACATCTTCTCCCTGAAATTCAATCATTGGAGGCTGGGGCAGCCCATGCTGGCGGCCCGCTACTCCCACAGGAGCACTGCCCATAAGAACTTCATCTTCTCCATAGGGGGCGTTGGAGAAGGCCAGGAGGTCATGAGCTCCATGGAGAGATATGACAGCATCAGCAACATCTGGGAGAGTATGGCCAGCATGCCAGTGGGGGTTCTCCACCCTGCAGTCGCTGTGAAAGACCAAAGACTCTACCTTTTTGGGGGAGAGGACATCATGCAGAACCCTGTGCGTCTTATCCAGGTAAATGGCTGGTCCTTCCACTGTGTAAGTGCATGAGTGTGTACCCACACATACACACACACACACAAACACACATACATACACATGCACACATACACACATATATACACATACACATACATACACATACACATATACATATACACACACATATATACAGTCTCATATCGCTTAATGACAAGGATACATTCTGAGAAGTGCATTGTTAAGCAATTTCAGCATTGTGTGAACATCACAGAGTGTACTTACACAAACCTAGATGGTATAGCCTACTACACACCTAGGCTATATGGTACTAATCTTTTGGGACCACCGTCGTATACGCAGTTTGTTGTTGACTGAAATGTTGTCATGCGGCGCGTGACAGTACACACACACATATACACATATATGTACACACACGCATGCACACGTACATATACACACATACATATAATACACACAAACCCTTGCCATTTGGGGCGGAAGGAAAAAGGAGGAAAAGAAAGAAGGAAGGAAGGAACTTTAACTTCAGCCAGATTTTATCCATTTATGAATTCTTTTTGTATAAAATTAATATATACATAAGTACATCAGATACAATCCCTGTGTACAAAGAGTTTATCTTTATTTGAGAAGAAAAATAATATGTCTAAAAGTTTAAGCTAGAAGACATTGAATGTCAGATAGTGAAGTCCTATAGGAATTTTGCAGGTGCTTCTAACCCAAATCAGTAAGGCCTTAAAGGAAGATGCACAAACATTGGTCCACAATCTGTTACCACATCCTCTGGAGCGGGGCCTCAGATTGGCTGAATCAAGATCTCTTTGTGCGGAGTCCTGACATTTACGGTTTGCAAACGTCTTCAGGGGATCCTAAGGCATAGCCAGCTTGGGGAACCCCTACCTTAAATGATAGGTAGATGCTAATTTTATTAACAAGCTCTCTGAGAAGTGCAGTTAATGAAAACCAAAATTTCAAAATATTGTGTTTTCCAACGTTATGCAAGTTCTAATCTCCGCAGTTCACCTAATGAGATGAGAAACTTGAGTAACGAACCTGTCTTTAAAGATAATCCGGGAGACCCCTGGTATTTGCTTTGTTCCTTTATAGGAGTTATATTGAGTGCCAGCCACCGTGAGGGCCCCGGGGGACATGGGCATGAGTAGTAAATTGCACTCACCACCCCCCAGGAGCAATTGCAATTCAGATGCTGAATAGGTAGGTGCTCTAAGAGGACAGGGGGTGCCCTAAACCAGCCTAGAGGGCATCAAGGAGGGTATGAGAGTTCAGGGAACTTTGGAAGGACTTCTGTGAGGGTGTTTTAAGCTGACTTGAGCAGAGAGGCAAGAAGAGAGAGAAGGCAGGTGAAGGCAGGGGAGCATGACGGTTAAAAGAGGGGGGAAAGTCATGAAAGGGTGGATGGAAGGATTTGACAGGGACAGAGGTGGGGGCAGGAAGCTTCTCCGAGCAGGTGACTCTGCCTTCTGAAGCAGGAGTCAAAGTCATCTGTTGAGGGAGGAGTGGGGTTCTTGAGCAAGAGAACAGCTGGTGCAAAGGCCCTGAAGCAGAAAGGGGCACAGCTCGTTAACTGGAGGAACTGAAAGCATGACAATGTAGTTGCAATACAGAGCAAGGGGGAGAAAGGTGGTGTGCCAAGGCTGGGGTTGGGGGGTCGTTAGTCCACACATAATCTCCATCAGCCCCCTTCCCAAGCTACCCTGAGCAACCCTTTCCACCCAGACTGCTGCCCTTGAGCCCCTTTATAGAACATTCTGGAACATTCTTGAAGGATGGGTGTGTGTGGAGTTGAGACTGATCTGGCAGGGCCTTCTAGGGCTTGCCAACGAATTGGAGTAGTACCCTGAGAGTAACAGGGTGGGTGAAGTAACCAAATTTGAATTTTTAGAAGTTTCCTCTGGATCCTTTGTGGAGGAAAGATCGGAGGGGTACTGAGAGAACACAGGGAAGAATGTTGGGGGACCCTTCCAGAGGTCCAGGAGAGGGAGGATGGTGGCCCGGGCTGAGTGGGTGCCAGTAGAGACGGAGAAAAGTGACGAACTCCTATTTAATCCTCTTCTTGTTTTTTTCTTGCCTTCCCTTCTTCAGCCTGTGTTTTTGGCTCCTCCCCGACCATCTAGGCAGGTTCTCAGTCCGTTCCGAATCCCACTCCTTTCTTTGAGCCCAGAGAGACGGGTTCTGCTCCCCTCCAAGTTCTGGCCACATAATACAGACGTAATAAAGTGCTTCTACAAAAAGCTAGAGCCCCTCCCTCTTTTTAAAACTATTTTTCAAAATAAAGTCAACAGGCCTGTTGATGATTTCACATTGCAAAATTGTTACCGACTTCCTAAGAATAAATGCAAAGCTCAAAAAAGCTTTTAAGCTGGCATATCAAGAATGCATAGTATAATCAAACAAGACCTTTGCCAAGCCAAAAAAAAAACCCACGAACATGTAAGCGATCCTTTTACACTGTGGGGATGAGAAGGGGAAAAGGGGAAAAGCATTCATTTGGAAGCTTTTCTTATCTACTGAGCATTAACTTCAAAATGGAAATTTTGCTCATTCAGATATAGTTTAAGATGAGTTCTTTGGGGTTACTTGATGGGGTAGGTTGGATTTTCAGGCATAGGTTGTTTTCTGCATAGGGTGGTTCATCCACATGCACACGTTCTTTTAAGACCTAGACTGCAGCGGGGTTACTGTGCAAATTGTGTGTCTACGTGTACCTTTCCACGTCCCTTCTTTCTACCTCTATTGCTAGACCACATTAAGCAAAATCTTTACCGTAACAAAGTATCACTTCCTCCACTGGTCAAAGACCATCCTTTGTTTTCCTTGCCCCAGCCTCTCTGGGGGTATTATGAGGATTGTGAGCAAACGTTTAATCTATTTTTGAAACCATACCCAAAGCTGACAGAGAACAGAAGGCCAGGAGACAATTACTCACTCAAGGAAAATGCAACCGGTGTTTGCTTTTCCTCCAAGGATCTCATTTTCCGAAGAGTGTCACCTACATGTTTTCAGATGAAACCACGTGCTTGTCCTTGTCTCTAGCACTTGGCGTCCTCCCTGCTTCACTGACTTAAATGACAGACACAGACCTCAAGAGGTCTCCAGTCTCAAAAGCCTCCATTGAGAAAAGCCACACCTACACAGCCCCAAGCAGTGCCACAAAGGTGACGGTGAAGAACACAGACTCTGGGCTCACTCAACAAGACCAGCTCTCCCACTTACTCTAGCTGTGTGACCTTGGGCATGTCATTTAACCTCTCTGAGCCTCAGTGGTCTAACCAGAAAAATTGGGGGAAGTAATGGTATCTACTTCATAGCAAGGTCGTGAAGATCAAATCTGGTCAAATGATCAAAAATAAGGCCTTTAATATGGTGGCAATTATGTTTTATCCAGAAAGAATTTCCAGTGAAGAATACTGCACCATTTGCTTCTGTAAATGAATGTTTTTGTCCCTTCTTTTCCTATATGAAGTCCATCCTACCTCTCCTGTGTTAAATTTTGCCAGTAATGAACTCATTTACATTTGATGTGTGAACTTTGAGGAAATAAACAGGAGAACATGTTCTAGGAGTCACGACCTGGTCTGTTTCAGAGCACGGCCAAGGAGCCCTGCCCCGACCTCTTTGCTCATTCTTCCTTTCTCGTGCTTCCTTTTTTCTATAATTCTAATGACTCTCAGACATGAACTGTCCAAAAGCCTTCCTCAGCCCCAAATTTACTATCGTCTCTAAGACCCTCTTGGATACACTGGAACATTTAGAAATTTAAACATGAGCCAAAAATAAAAATGATTGAAAAATTATTGATTTTATGACTCCTCAAGTTGTTCCATTTCTCATTAAAACTTAAAAATGTTCCAAGTAAGGTAAGCAAACACATACTACAAATGTGTAACTTTTGGTCCATTTGACAGAAACACAGCCACTGATCTCAGACAGTCACATAAAGACCAATTTCTAGTCATACTCTTTCTGTTATTTAATTATGTTTTGTCTACTGATAGTAATATACCTACATTTTAAAAACTGGAAAAAAGTGAAAAGAAATCACTCCTATTTCACCCTCTTAGTTACTACTTCTATTTTTTTTTAAATATATCACTTTAAAATGCAGTGCCATGATTGTATTTCTCCCTCAGGTTTATCACATTTCCAGAAACACGTGGTTCAAGATGGAGACGAGAATGATCAAGAACGTGTGCGCCCCCGCCGTGCTGCTCGGGGAGCGGATTGTCATCGTGGGAGGTGAGTTTGAACAGAGAGTCGTGAGGCTGGACACAAACTTGGCATCTCTCATGGAAAAAGGGTCACTAATAGACCAACGTTTTCTACAAGACAGTTTATTTAAAAGCACGTCCATCCAACTAGGGGAGTGTGGACGACTTGACAAAGTTCTTTCCTCATCCAGAAGTTTCTCCCCGTCTTTATCAGCAAACGAGGAATGAAATAATACCTATTTCACAGAGTTCCTGTGATAATAAGATGCGCTCAGTTATCTAAACCCACTTAGCGCCATCCCAGACACGGGGCAAATACTCAAAAAACGTTTGCTATTGTTAATAATATTGGCTTCTAAGGGATCATCTCTCTATAATGGCAGTATAACGTCACAGTTAAGAGGACTGGTTTTGGGGTCAGATAGACCTGGGTTCAAATTCTGACTCTTCCACTAACTGGCTGTATACTCTCAAGGAAGTTATTAATCTCTTTGTGCCTCAGTTTTCTCATCTGTAAAATGGGGCTCCTATAGGAACCCACCAGACAGGGCTATTGGGAGACCCATTTCTGAGTTCCCAGAGGCTCCTTTGATTGTTGTAGCTCCTGGCTGGGCATAAGAGAGAAATGAGAAAGCCAGTGAGGCTGAGAAAGCCGCCAGAGTCAGGAGCTGCTCCCAAGCTAAGAATGGCTTACGTGCCACCTTAACTTGGGGTTAAAAATGCAGGGGCCAGAGTCAGACAGATCTGGGTCCACACCTCAGCTCTGCCACATCCTAGACCTTGGGCAGGTGCCCAAAACTTTCTACCGTTTAATTCAGAGTCCAGCCTCAGGGTTAGGCAACGGCAGAAAGCAGACACGTGCCAGGACTGCTGACCTCTAGTCCCAGATGAGCAAGGCTGACCTTGTCGATATGCCATTTGGTTTTCAGGTTACACAAGGAGGATTCTTGCTTACGACCCTCAGTCCAACAAATTTGTCAAGTGTGCAGACATGAGAGACCGGAGGATGCACCACGGGGCCACAGTGATGGGGAACAAGCTGTATGTGACGGGCGGGCGGCGGCTGACCACGGACTGCAACATCGAGGACTCGGCCTCCTTTGACTGCTACGACCCCCAGACGGACACCTGGACGTCCCAGGGACAGCTGCCTCACAAACTCTTTGACCATGCCTGCCTCACCCTCCAGTGCATACCCTATACTTCCCCCTTTCCATGAGGTCGACGAGAAACTGTCTGTCTTAGTCAAGATGCTCTTGTGGCAAGAGACAGAACCCAACTCCAAAAAGCTTAACCCTAAAATGGTGCAGGGATTGCTCACAGGACTGAAAAGGCCTGGAGGCATATTGTTGGCAGAACTCTCTTTGCCTCTCTTTCTCTCTCTTCTTCTCTCTCTCTCCCCCTCCCTCCTTCTCTACCTCATTTCTATTAGGCTTCATTCTACAAACAAGCTTCTTTATCCACATGATGTAAGGACAATGGCAACCGATAAACTCAGACTCACATTCTCCAGCTTTGCGTCTGCAGGAGAGAATTTTACCACTATCCTTATGTTAACCCTAAAAAATGATGCTCCCTAGCCCTTTTTTAATTCCATGCCTACCTCTTGCGCCAATCACTGTCTCCAGGCATTGTACCACTGCAATTGGCTAGTCCTGGATCATGTCCTTACAGGCAGAGGTGGCATTAGCTATGGTCCTTGACAATTTATCCAAACTGCACGCAATGGGCTAGAAGTGCCTCCCCAAAGGAAGAAATGCTGGGCTGACAAAAATCACATCTGCCCAGAAAATCATGGAAATTTGGCACGAGAGGGCAAAGAGACCCAAAAAGGTCCCTGGAAGCCCTTGGTCCAGGTGGCAGCATGAGCAACGGGCCATGCGTGTGTTCTCTGCATTCTACGGATGCAGCACACTGGGATTCCAGATAAGTATGCGCAAGTCAGGGTCTAGTGTTTGCAAAATTATCTGCACTGCCAGAATAAAGTTTGCTTCTGGTGCCAGATGATGTTTTCCTCCAGCCCTTGGGGAGCTATAAACCTGTGAAATTAATCAGGATTTTCATTTTGGTAAATGTTATGAGAGTTGCTCCTCTGGGGAAAGCCAACGAATTCCTTCAGAGCTTACAGCAATTACTGCCCTCCCGACCTCAGGGCTGACTTTCCCTATCCATAGCCCTCTTTATCGCAAAGTGCCTTCCACCTGGCTCAGCGCCAAGCTCAGGAATAAGCAGGAGCTGGCAGCCCCTTACAATCACCTGGGGAGATGTTTGAAAAATAGATCCTCATACGAGATGGACAGACGGGGATTCTCAGAGACGGGGCCCAGAGCTCTGTATTTTTGAAAAGTGTCCCAGAGCATCATACAGTCACGCGTCAATTAACAATGGGGATGTGTTCTGAGAAATGCGTCATTAGACGATTTTGCCATTGTGCGAACATCACAGAGCGTATTCACACAAACCTAGATGGTATAGCCTACTACACACCCAGGCTATGTGGTACTAATCTTATATGCAGTTGTATATGCGATGCGTCATCCATGCGGTCCTTCGTCAACTGAAACCTCGTTATGCGGCACGCATCAGGCGGAGAAGGACAGCCTGCTTAGGTGTGGGCACTCAAGACCTTCATGCACTGCTCCCATTCCTGTCCATTCCCATCCTGTCATGGCTGGCCCTGTCCCAGGCCAGCGACGTAGGCAAAGTCTTCTCCTCTCCAATGGAAGCGTGTGAGATGAGTCTTGCTGCCCTGAGCCTGGCACTCTGGCCCCAGAGTGTCCCTGAGCTGAAGCCTTTCTCCCCTCTGGTTTTCCACGTTCATGTTTGGACTTTTCCTTTCTTCTTAGTTTGTGTTTTTTTGCACTTCGATTTCTCTAGCTGGGGTCTGAAGCTCTGCGCTGCTCCCCAGACCATTTGGCAGTGGTCCAGTCACCCCCCCCCCAAGATTGTCAGCCTCTGCTCCTCATCCTGGATGCTGTCCCCTTAGCCGTTGGCTGGCCTCTTACTCCAGCCCATTCTCTTTGAACCTCTCTGTTCAGGCTCTCCATTCCACCTCTCCCTGAAGCTGTACTTACATAAATAACCAGTGACTCCTACAGTGCCCCATCTGGCTGTCCATTTTCACTTCCCATCTCCCTTGACCAGTCAGCAGCGTACTGGACACGGCTGACCCTCCCTCCGTCTTGAAACAACTTTGTCACTCGGCCTTTGGACAACACTCGCTCTTGCTTCCCTTCTTCCTGCAGTTCATTCTTGCGTCCTTATTTTCCTGACTAATAAATGGTGGTGCACGCCAGGGTTCCGCCCTTAGATCTTTTTGTATCTACTCTCACTCCCTAGGTGAGTGAGCGCGTTCAATGCATGGTTTTAAATACCACCCAAACGTTTCTGACTTTCCAGTTTCCTCTAATTCCAGACTCCCCTGCTTGCCCAACATCTCCACTTTGATGTCACATAGATAGCTCAGCCTAGACATGTTCAAGCCCTCTCTATCCTCATAACACTGACTCCTCCCATAGGCTTCCCCAGCCTGCGAGAAGGCAACACTTGCCTCCCAGTTTCTCAGGCCCAAAGCTTTGGACACTACTCTTGACTCTTCTCTTTCCCTCATACTCTACTTGTCACCAATATACCCAGAGCCCAACCACCTCTCAGCGCCCATGGCTTTAACTCTAGTCCAAGTCGCCATCTTTTCTCATCTGAACTATTACAATTATTTCCTCACTAGTCTCTCAGCTTCCACGTGGCCCCTGAATCTCTCCTCGACACACCAGCCTGTGTGATCTTTTACAAACATAAGAGCAAGTCCGAATAGGTCTTTCCTGTATTTAAAACTCTCCAAAGCCTTCCTGGCTTTCTCAAATGGCCTTTGGAGACCTGCCAGACTCCCCATCCGGTCCTGCTACCTCTCTGCTCTCACCTCCTGGTCTCACATCCCACCACGACCCCCGCTCATGCAGCATTAGCCTCACTGGCCTCCGGGATCACAGAGTCCAAGCACGTTTCCACTTTCTGTCTTCATACTTGCTAGGCCCCCCACCTGAAAACGCTGCTCCACATACCATCCTCGCACGGTTCAGCCCCTCACCTCCCTCAGGTTTCTGCTCAGATATGCCTTTCCGGATGGTCCTTATCCCATCCATCAACAGGTCCCGTCAGTGACACCCCTGAAATAGACCACAAATGTCTCCAGCGCCTCTGTCTTCACTGCAAGCCATCCTCATCTCCGGACCAGCCTAATGGACTCACTGCTTCCCCTCCTGTCCCTCTGATCCTTCTGCAAACAGCAGCCAGAGAAATCTTTTAAAAAGACAAACCTGATCATGTTGCTCTCCTGTTTAAAATGATTTCATGGCTTCCCAGAGACCTTTGCACAGACTTCAATCCTTTATTCCAGCCCCTAGGGCCTTATAAGATCCCCCTCCTCAGCCACCCCACCACAGTTGTCTCTGCTCCAGCCATCCTTTGTTAGTTTCCCCTTCCTCTCTCTTGCCCCAGGGCCTTTGTACTTGCGATTGACCCTGCCTGATACACACTTCTCTCACCTCTTCACCTGATGTACTTTCAAATTTACACCTTACACACCAGATTAAAAGTCACTGCATCAGGGAAGCCTTCCATGCACCCCCACCCCCAGCCTGGGTCAGCTTAAATGCCCCCACCGTCTCCTATATATTCCCCTCGGAGACCCTCATTCTATCCATAATTACTTGATCGCTGTCTTCCCCTCCAAACCCTTCTATCTGTCCTGTCCGCCTCTGCATTCCCAGTGGACTCAGGGTCAGCCACATATATTGTAGATCCTCAATAAATATATGATGGAGGGGTTAATGAATTGGTAAACGAATGTAGAGGCTGACTCTACATTCTCACCTGGGATCTCACCTCAAACTCAGAGGTTAGTGTGGCTGGGTTCTAGTTTAAGCCCCCAGATCTCTGCTGAGCGATCAGCTGTCCTTCCGCCCTTCCCTCTTCTTTCCCACGTTTGGGAACAAGTGGCATGGCCTTCCTGAATCAAGCCGGGTGGGTGAAGAGCTTTTCCTGGAGGGCCCTATTTCCCTGGAATTCGAAGGGGGAGTCTTGCCATCTATAATCTTCTCTGGCCTCCAAAAACCCTTCTATCAGAGGCTCACTGATGCCTTGACTTTCTTCTCCCTTCGTCTCAGTCCAGTATTTAATAAGCTGCCCATTTGTGGCTACTCAGAGCTTGTCCAAGTCTCCTTGGGGCCCAGAAGAAGGATGTAAATTGCCTGCTGGGGTTTATAAAGGAAGATGGCACCAGGGCCAAACATATTTGGATACGCGTGGCAGCCCAGCTCTGTGCATCAAGGGAGATGCCTCTGTGGCAGGTGCATTCACACGTCTGGGCATCCCACAGCCAAACCCCATATCTGCTGTGGTTGCAAAATGACCCTCAGGACACGAGGGAACCTTTCCAATTTGCTGAGGATAATCTCAGTCCAAAAAGAAAGAGAGAGAAGGTTTTGGCACATGTCTCCCTTGGTCTCACTGGCTGAGTAGAGTCACGGTCCAGAGCTGAGGTCAAAATATATTTAGCCAGCAGCAGTTAAACCAAAACATTTTAAGTAAAAAAATGTCAAATGGCCTGACTAAACATCTCAACAGGCAACAAGGGAAGGGGAAGAAATGAAGCGGAGCAAGGGCAAAGCAAGAAAACACCAAGAAAAGTATCAGACACCCTGTCACAACCTAAACCAATGAGCAAGAGAGGAGCCAGCAGGCAATAGTGTCAGAGGGAAGAATCTGGAACAGGAGGAGTGAGAAGTGGGGCGCTGAAAGGGCTGCTGGTCTTCAGCGCTGGAACCCCCCAGCCCCGACTCCCAGCGGGCATCTTGGAAGAAGGCCTGGCCGTGCTGAGGCCACCAGCAGACCGTTCACTGACCAGGACATGGTGAGCCAGACACTGCATTGGCAGTCCCCTGGTAGAGTGCCGTGGTCCCCACAGGACAAAGTTGCTGGCATCCTGGTCCCACCCCATTCAGCTCTTCCTGGTTCTCTCCCAATAAGCAGTGGTGGCCCCAAAGATGACCCCCTGGCCTAGAGCCTCCACTCTCCCCTCCAGGTGGTGCCTCCTTATGATCGTGCCTCACCCTCTTTTGCATCCACTCTCTCTGGCAAACAACAGAAAGTCCTGAGTCCTGAAATGTTCGGTTTTAAACATTTTCAGCATAGGCTGAATTTACCTTTGCCACCTATGACAAAAATCTGTAATGTCCCAGAGGACAAGGACTGTGACTGGTTTTACTTAAACACTTTGTCCTTCTCAGGATGTCCAATACCCCTGCTCCACTCCAACATGTCGTTCATGTCCATGCCTTTACACATGCCATTCCCTCTGCTACAATGCCTTTCCCACCCCACCAAGTGAACTCTTCCTCTGCCTTCACCTCCTCTGTGGAGCTTTCTCCAACATTCCTACCACCATCCATCCTCTCCTTCCCTTTATCCCAGTTCCTTTCACATCGTGGCACCATCGAGACTTGTTGAATGGGATCAGAAGGGGAGCTCTTCATGGGGGAGAGACAGAGTCTTGGTGCCCTATGGACCACTGGCCAAGTTCAGTGAGAGCTTGGCGCATAGACGATACGGACATGTTTGTGGGCTGAATGAGCAGATGCACAAGTGAATGGGTCCTAAACACCGTTGGAGCGTCCGGGCTGCTCGGGGTGAAAATACGGGCTTATCAGACAAATTAGGAGTTAAATCAGGTAGCAACCCAGATGGTGTCTAGCCTTTCAAAATTATAATTGCAGATCTGAGAACAAGGAAAAATATAGCCTAGAATGGTACGAAATATGGTGGGGAAGAAAACCACAGTGATTTTTTTTCCCTGAGAATGCTATTCAAGATGAGCTGAAAGCTCACCGCCGACGGCCTTCAGATAATCTGATCCCTGGAACTCTGCAAGCATGGGGTCTTCTTGAGTCATTTTTCAGAGAACCACCCCCGCTTCAGTTATCTGGACTTGGGAGGCCTTTTCCAGCCTCAGGGACCCTGACTACCTTTTCTTCCCAACAACTATTATTAGCGGGTGAAGCATGTTGTACCGCAGAGAACACAAACTTGGGAGCAGAAGAGACCTGGGCTCGAATTCGGGTTCTGTCACTTATTGGCTGTGTAACTTTTGACAAGTCACTTCACCTCTCTGAGCCTCAGTTCCCACACCTGGAAAATGGGGGGATTTTGACCTACCTAAGGGTTTGTTTCAAGAATGACAAGAAAGATGATGGACATAAATAGACCTAGTACAGTGCGTGACATCAAGTGGGCAGCGGACACAACGAAGTTCCCTTCTCCTCATCCCTATTCAGTCCTTCTCCCCGTCTTCATTACTGGCTAGTCTGCACGGCCCCAGTGAAAACGTTCCCTAAATGCCCACTTTTAGCAAGGAACAGCAATCAATCCAGACAACTCAGAACGGCCGCCTCCATTCTGGCTGCTATGTTTTTCCGCAGGTTTCCTGCAGCTTGCTAACTGACCCACCTCTTGAGAGCACCGCTCTCCTGTTCATTCATTCATTCACACACTTGGTTATCCATGCATTCAACAAATATTGACCTGAAACCACTATGTGCCAGGCATGGTGGTAAACACGGGGGTCATGGAGTGAACAAGGAGGCGAATGAGGCTCCTGCTGTCACGGACCTCACAGACAAATGGACTTTTCCCATCTTGATGTGCTTAAACACAGAAGAGTGATGATAAAGTGAGTGACAAGACTCTGGTGGCTCTCCTTCCAGACCCAGCCTCTGGTACTGTGTTGGTTTCCAAGGCCACCATATCAAAGAATCACAAACTTAGTAGCTTAAAACACCAGAAGTTTATTCTCTCACAGTTCTGGAGGCCAGAAGTCCAAAGTCCAGTTGCCAGCAGGACTGTGCTCCCTCTGGAGTCTCTAAGGAAGACTCCGTCCTTGTCTCTTCCAGCTTTTGATGGCTCCTAGAAAGCTTTGCCGTTCCTTGGCTTGTAGCTGCGTCACTCCAATCTCTGCCTCCATCATCCCATGGCTCTCTTCTCTGTGAGTCCTTTTCTGGCTTTTACTGGATTTAGGGCCCACCCTGATCCAGTGTAAACTCATCTTGATCCTCACCTTCTTACATCTGCAAAGACCTTATTTCCAAATAAGGTCACATTCTGAGGTTCTAGGAGGACACGAATTTGGGGGTAGGCACTACTCATCCTTATACAGATACCGTCTCCCCCAAGAAGGCATCCTTGATGAGCCCTCATCCCACTCCGCCGCAGGCAGGGCCACCATGACACTGACTCATCCTCATCTCCCTCTTTTCATCAGGGGCATCCTCTGGGCAGGGACCATATCTTTCCTCTCTGTATCCCCCAGTCTAGCACAGAGGCTGGTACTGCAAAGATACTCAGTAAACATGACTGAGCTAAACTAAACCATTCCACAAGGACTAGCAAACTTTTAATGGACCCCAAGGCCAATGTATACAAGACACAGCTTCCAAGCAGCTTCCCAAAAGTCCGAGGTGAGCAACATTTGCCAAATGCCAATCAAGAAGGAATTAGGGTCCACGAGGAGAAGCCCAGGGTCAGGCATAAGAAATTAACTAAGAGAACTAATCTGTCAGCACAATGTCACCCGCAATGTCCTGTTCTCAGTCTTGCCAACACTAGCCTTTGAGGTGACATCATGAGAGGTTGCTCCTTTAAGCAGAATCTAGTGCTAAGGGTGCTGGGGGAGGGGTCAGGTTCCTGAAATGTCAGCTCTCACGCAATCTTATAGGAATGCTAGGCTCCTGTTCAAATGCCACGTCATTCTCTTCATGTGGAGAATTTGGGTTTTGTTTTCCCCAAAGATATTCATGAGTCTCTCTTCCTCTTCATTTCACTTATTTGATTTAATTAGAATTCCAGGGCCTGCCATCCAGAATTCCCCAGTAACGCTCCCATAACAAGTTGACGGTCCAGAAAATGGTGCTTTGAGGACACAGACAGGGATTCAGAAATCCAAGCGGCTTCTGAGTTGGGAAGACGCAGACGCGGAAGTCTGTCCTATTCAAAACAGAGTCTGTCTTCGCAGTTTCTCTGAAAGTCCCCTCGGCCCTACCCACATTCAGAGACCAGAGGCCACCTCAGGGCAGCTGCAAAATCTAAACTCTCTGAAAGGGACTGGAAGGGAGGCCATGTGGAGACTTCTGGCCTCAAGATAAGGCCAAGGAGAAAATAGTAGAATTCATGAGCAGAGCCTCTGAGACTCTTATCTTTCGTGGAGTGTTTGAGAAGAAAACAGAAATAATCCCCACTTCGGGTACAGATTTATTTGGCTTGCTTATCTGAAGGGCAAAACAAAGAATGCTAATGGATTTGGGGGAGCCCAGAACTGACAGGGCTGATGTCTGTGCACATGGGTGTAACAATTAGCCCTCAAGATGTTTGCTGAATGAATGAATCAATGAGTGATGATGGCTAACATTTATCGCCCACTTACTAAGCACTGTGCCTACGTTACCTAGCTCAGTGCTCACAAGAACCTTCTGGCACCTCCTCAGCACCCTTTCCGACCACCCGTCTAAAGTAGCCCCCACCTCACCCACTGCATTGTTCTCTCTCACCCCTTGTTTCCTCCCTTCATAACTTTTATCAAATTATTTATTTGTTTTATTTGCTTTCCTGAGTTTATTTAGTTCATACCCCCACCCAAATGGAAGGTCCATGAGGATGGAGAACACAGCTGCCTTATTCACATCTGTTTCCCTGGTACCTGATACAGAGAAGGCAATCAACAAAGATTCGTTGATAATGTTGTGTTACATGTCAGTTATATCTCAATAAAAACAAGAACAAAATTTTTAAAAACCTCAATGATTTGTTGAATGAATGAATGCGTGGATGAATGGCAGTCCCGACATTTAGGACGAAGCACAAAGGAAAGAGAAGGTAAGTTGTGGGGATGGCCTTGGGGTGGTGGGGAGAGATGGGGAAGGGGTTGACTGGCCATGGTGGGCACGTGGTGGTCCTTATCCAGGTGAGTGCTGTAGGAAGGCCACTCTGTAGACAGCCCGTGAAAGCATGAAGTCCAGAGAGTGTTTAGATGGGAGGTATTTCTGCCCCGGGAGGGATAATGGGCTATGGCCCCTAGGGGACCACTGAGGAGAAAAGGGAGAGGAGGGCCCCTGAAATGCAGAGGCAGAATCACAGGGAACTGGTGTCACCAGTTGGATGTAGAAAGGGATGGAGGTGGCACACAAGGAACAGAGACAGAGCAGTAGCTGGCCTGGTTGACCCAGAGGACGCCTGTGCCATCAGCAGAGAAGTACAAGCAGAAGGAAAGGAGGTCGGCCGTGGGGTTCCCAGCCAGGAGGGGAAAGCTCTGAGACAGACATGGAAGCTCCCAGGTGGCAGGCGAGTGCTCCTTGTCCCCGGGTTTGTACAAGTCCCATGGATCTGCAATCTTGCATATAGTCTGTCTCCCCCACTAGATCTTAGGGGCGCATCTTCCAGAACCCCTTTTAAAACTCCCCAGCCCCACTGAAAGCACCTCTAACAATAGTTTGTGTGATGACCTTTCATGTCTGTGGAGGAGCCCGTAAGGCAGTATCTGTGCGGATGAGAGCACAGACTGAGCCAACATGCCCGGCTCTGCTCTTCACTGGCTGTGTGGCCCTGGGAAAACTAACCAACCTCTCTGTTCATCAGTTTCCTCATCTCTAAAATGGAGATTATGATAATACTTGCCTCTTCAGAGATTAACTGAATTAATGTATGTAAGTGCTGTCTATGGGTTAGCTGTTACTAAAATTACTGTTATCAAATATAGTGCGCTGCAAAGAGCCATCTGCTGGCTGTGTGGCCTTGGAAAGGTCTTTTAACTTCTCTGAGCACCAGTGTCCTTGCTGGTAAAATGGAGATGATGATGCTATCACTCTGTAGTGGGTTGAATCGTGGTCCCCTAAAAGATAGAATCTTATTTGGAAAAAGGGTCTTTGCAAATACAGTTACTTAAAAGATCTCAAAATGAGATAACCTTGGATTATTTGGGTGGACTTTAAATCCAAAGAGAAGTGTCGCTATAAGAGAAAGGCTGAGGGCGATTGGAGACACAGAAGAGAAGGTCATGAGAGGAAGAAGGCAGAGATCAGAGTTCTGGAGCCCACAAGCCAAGGAATGCCTGAAGTCACCAGAAGCTGGAAGAGGCAGGGAAAGGTTCTCACCTAGAGCTTCTGGAGAGAAGGCAGCCCTTCCAACATCTTGATTTTGGACTTACAGTCTCCAGAACTGTGAGAGAGTAAATTTCCTTTGTTCTAGGCCACCAAGTTTGTGGTGAGTTGTTACAGCAGCCACAGGAAACTAATACACTCCCTCACAGGGTTGCCACAAAGATGGAAAGTCTGTCAGTCCATAAAGTAGCCAGCATTCAACAACTTAGAGCAATTATTATCATAATTTACTTCCCTTCTCTGGACCTTCACTTCCCCACCCATGAAGTGAGAATGTTAGGTGGAATGAAGGTGTCCAAGTTTGTGCTTCCGTGTGCCAGCTCCTTCACCACTCAACTCCTTCACAAGGCAGGTTGGGAACATGTTAATTCCTCATCTTTCTCCCTCTCTCTCCTGTTCCTCACGCTAGGGATCTATGATGGAGACTGTCTCCAGTTTACAAGTCTTTGCATCTCTGTGTCCATCATGGAGGACATTGGGCACTTGTCCTTATACCCATCCCCTCACTGGAGGTGAGGATGAAACCACAAGTCCTCACTAGTCAGAGAACTGCCGGATCTCCCAACATGAAAGAAAGTGAGGTGGTTAAGTTCAATGAGCTCCACTTCGGCAGCCAGGGTTCACGGGTTCAGATCCCATGTGGTGGAATCCCACATTCAAAATAGAGGAAGATTGGCACAAATGTTAGCTCAGAGTTAGTCTTGCTCAAGGAAAAAAAAGAGGAAGATAGGCAACGGAAGTTAGCTCAGGGGGAATCTTCCTCAGCAAAAGAAACCAAAAATAAACACGCTAGACAAGCCTCTCAACTCCACTAGGACGTGGTTGCCCAAATTATATTTTAGGAATTATGATATTCTCCTCCTTCTCAGGGCTTAGTGAGGAGGAAGCACTAAGATGACCATATAAGTGTCTAAAGCAAAAATAATAACTATACATGGTGGGGGTAATAACAGATGTAGAAGTAAAATGTACAATATTTTCAATGTCAATGACATTTAAAATTTAAATTTACAACGACGTTGTAAATGACAATGACAGCAGAAAGGCTGGGAGGGAGGAGATGGTGATACTTCATGGGTATATTGGATGGGGATACAATGATCTCTCAGTAGACCACACAAAGAAGCCCCCTCAGTACTCTCCCTGGCTCCATTCTCTCCTCTTCTAACTCACCCTCCCCCTGTCACCAGGAGTACAGATTTGAGGGGCAATTCCAGCTGGGGTGGGGAGGAATAGACCCATTTACTTTTCTAAAAGATAAATCTGGCCAGATCTCCTCTTTGCTTAAATCCCTTCAATGGTTCTCACCTCAAAGAATTCAAGCTCCACTTCCAGACCCATGAGGTCCTTTATGTGTTCAAGAAAACACAGCCTCCACTTGATTAGGTAACAAACAAAATGGCAGCAGAGGGCCCACCCAATAGGCACTCAGTGAATGCTGTTTTCCTT